>NW_028283600.1:0-305977 GCF_059441095.1 Idiotropiscis lumnitzeri | reverse complement strand
AAGAATGAAGGCAAGTCACGCCCCCCGCTGTCCGTTCACTCCGCCAAGATGCTGGTCCAGGTGGTAGAGAGGATGAAGGCTCCCTTGTCTCTGTTCATGGTTTTTATGCCTCGCTTGCAGATCTCAATGGCCTCTCTGATCCAGCGCTGTTGTTTGTTCTCTTCTGTGCGGATGACCCTGCCCTTCTCCCGGTCCATGATGTGGTTTTCCCTTTTGCAGTGGTCAGTGATTGCTGATTTGTAATGTTCATGTTGTGCTTGTTCTTTTACTGCTCTGATTTTTTTCATTTTTTTGACAGGTAAGTCACACCCTCATGGAACATCAGCTCAAGACACCATCATGCGACACTCTGAAGAAGGCGAAAGACTCGCCGAAACATGTCAGTGAAAAAATTAACCTAAAACATAATTGTCTGCTTTTAATGAATCAGTCAAATATCAATAATAAGAAGACAAAATGAACCTAATACAAATAAATGAATGCTTAATAACTCCCCTGCACATGCTCCTAAAAATCCAAACCTTTACCTGTAAATAAAACGTCCCGACCTGAAGACATCTTAATGTTATTATTTTGTTATACACACAGCGCCGCCAAGTGGAATCAAAAATTTGTTTTTATTTTAATTTTCACGTACTGCACGGTGCCCTTTTGACGAATCCGACTGAAAATTAGTCAGAAAAGACTCAAGACAATGATCTTACTCTCTGCCGAATTTTGTGACGTTTTGGCAAAAGGCGTGGCTATTACGGTGCTGAAAAGTCCGATTGTACTCTGTGGCAACAAAAGCTCCGGCAACATGACTCAGATGATCCTATCTTCTCGAAGTTGTACACATTTGAGGATACTTCAGCCCTGAAGACATCTACCGACTTATTTTTCATCGTAGTAGTAGCGCCACCAACTGGTAAAAGCTAATACAAGTTATTTTCTTGGATGTTTTTCTCCGTGCAACTCAACAAGGTCGCCCTCATATATGCTCGGATGACTGTTTCGGCCATGAGGATGTCACAATACGAAATTTGTCCTTTTTCGTGAAAAGTTGTGGGAGTGGCATTGCACTGTTCGGCAATAAAACAACGCTGATTATGAGGTTCTAAATATGAACGACAACTCGTGAAACTTTACACACACATCAGGCCGAGCAAATTTATCAATATTTTATACGTTAGTTGTGCAGCTTTTTTGAAATGGCTCGCCATGGCCCTCGAGAAATGTTCAAAAAAGCAGCCCTGATTGAGTGTTTCACCTCGCTTTTTGTAAATTTTATGGAGTACAGTGAACCCTCGGTTATCGCGGTTAATGGGGACCGAGACCACCCGCGAAAACTGAAAATCCGCGAAGTAGCGGCGCACCTTCAAAAATGCTTAAAAAAAATATACAATATATATAATAAATATATATATATATATATATATATATATATACGGGGAGAGAGAGAGTGAAATTCATTTTATAACAAAAAAACCAAATTATTATTAAAACGTATTATTTTTTTATTCCCCAGCCATTCTTTTTGTATTTATTTAATTACTCCGACTTTTACCTGCTGGTATGCCGTCCAGTGTGCCCTGTGAAATGAAAGGTGGCATTCTTTATTTATTTATTCATTTATTCATTCATAACTGACAGCCTCGCGCTCCGCTCGTGCCCGGGCAGAAGAGGTGCTCCAATTCGGCTTAACTGTGACACACGCCCGCCCTCCTCCCCCGGAGCTTCCATTCGGTTAAACTTAGGGGCCGCTTGGCACCGCCGTGCCCGGGGAAGGTGCTACTCTTCGGCTTACTGTGACGCGAGCATGCCCTCCTCCTCCGAAGCTTCCATTCGGTTAAACTTAGGGGCCGCTTGGAACCGCCCGTGCCCGGGGAAGGTGCTCCTCTTCGGCTTACTGTGACGCGAGCATGCCCTCCTCCTCCGGAGCTTCCATTCGGTTAAACTCAGGGGCCGCTTGGAACCGCCCGTGCCCGGGGAAGGTGCTCCTCTTCGGCTTACTGTGACGCGAACATGCCCTCCTCCTCCGGAGCTTCCATTCGGTTAAACTTAGGGGCCGCTTGGCACCGCCCGTGCCCGGGGAAGGTGCTCCTCTATGGCTTAACTGCCACGCACGCCGACCGGAGCTCTGGTACGGTCCGAACCGCGCGAAACGTCGCCACCGATCGTGTCCGGGGGAACGTGCTCTTCTTCGTCCACTCTCCTCTTCGCCCACGCTCTTCTTCGGCGCACGCCGGCCGTCTAACCGCTCCAGCGCCCCGTCGTGCCGCTCGGCGAAACTACAATGCCCCCGAATATTTTTTAGACCCGCGAAGCACTGAACCCGCGAAAGGTGAACCGCGAAGTAGCGAGGGTTCACTGTATGTATAAGACCAAGACCTACAAAAAAGTCTCTTGGAGCAATGAGCTAGGTTTTACAGGAAGTCGGCCATTTTGAATTTACTTAAAAGGGGGCGGGTCACCACAATGGACTTTGTGTAGAAATTATTATTTCGGCCCGAGCAGCGACCGCGGCGAGGTCCCTATTGTTTTTGTAGAAAATATTATTACTTTTATTATTATTATTATTATTATTATTATTAGGGCCTGAGCAGCGACCGCTGCGAAGTCCCTATTGTTTTTGTAGGAATTATTATTATTATTATTTTTCCGATTGTTCGATCGCATTTTTGACCCCCGAAACATGCACAAAAACTCACCAAACTTGGCAGTCTCATCGGGCATGGCGAAAAATTTGATATTTTTTAACGTCTAATATGAACAGGAAGTGAGTTATGAATTTTTGAAAGTCCGATTTTTGCCCTTTTTTGCATGTTTACAGGGGCCATTCTTTTGCACCCTGATCCTAAAGGCTTCATCTGATTGCCTTAAAGTTCTGTCTGGAGCATCTTAAGACCTGGGACAAACACTGGGGCTAAACTTTTTTGTTTCCGAAATACTATATGACGGGGGCGGGGCTTCAAAGTTTTCACTTAAGATTTCCTTCGCCGCAATGGACAAAATGCTTAATAACTCTCCTGCACGTGCTGCTAAAAATCCAAAACTTCACATGTACATAAAGAGTCGGTACCTGAAGACATCTATATGTTTATATTCAGTTATACACCTTGCGCCAATCAATATAAATTTTTACATTTTGACGTACTGCACGGTGCCCTTTTAACGAATCCGATTGAAAATTGGCTAGAAAAGACTCAAGACATTGATCTTACTCTATCCCTATTTTTATGACTTTCCTTCAAAGGGCGTGGCTATTACGGTGCCGCAGAGTCTGATTATTCTCCGTGGCAACAAAAGTTCCTGCAAAATGATTCAGATGATCCATCTTCTGGAAATCTTTCACATTTGAGGATATTCAGGCCCTGAAGACGGCTGCCAACTTATTTTTGATCGCAGTGGTAGCGCCACCAACTGGTTAAAACAAATACAAATTATTTTCGTTGATGTTTTTCTCCGGGCAGGTTAACAAAATCTACCTTATATTTGCTCGGATGAGTGTTTAGGCCTTGAGGATGTCACAATACGAAAGTCTTTCGCCTTCTTCAGAGTGTCACATGATGGTGTCTTGTGACCCGTCTTTATCAGCTGATGTTCCATGAGGGCGTGACTTACCTGTCACGAGAATGAAGGCAAGTCACGCCCCCCGCTGTCCGTTCACTCCGCCAAGATGCTGGTCCAGGTGGTAGAGAGGATGAAGGCTCCCTTGTCTCTGTTCATGGTTTTTATGCCTCGCTTGCAGATCTCAATGGCCTCTCTGATCCAGCGCTGTTGTTTGTTCTCTTCTGTGCGGATGACCCTGCCCTTCTCCCGGTCCATGATGTGGTTTTCCCTTTTGCAGTGGTCAGTGATTGCTGATTTGTAATGTTCATGTTGTGCTTGTTCTTTTACTGCTCTGATTTTTTCATTTTTTTGACAGGTAAGTCACACCCTCATGGAACATCAGCTCAAGACACCATCATGCGACACTCTGAAGAAGGCGAAAGACTCGCCGAAACATGTCAGGTAAAACATTAACCTAAAACATAATTGTCTGCTTTTAATGAATCAGTCAAATATCAATAATAAGAAGACAAAATGAACCTAATACAAATAAATGAATGCTTAATAACTCCCCTGCACATGCTCCTAAAAATCCAAACCTTCACCTGTAAATAAAACGTCCCGACCTGAAGACATCATAATGTTATTATTTTGTTATACACACAGTGCCACCAAGTGGAATCAAAAATTTGTTTTTATTTTAATTTTCACGTACTGCACGGTGCCCTTTTGACGAATCCGACTGAAAATTAGTCAGAAAAGACTCAAGACAATGATCTTACTCTCTGCCGAATTTTGTGACGTTTTGGCAAAAGGCGTGGCTATTAAGGTGCTGAAAAGTCCGATTGTACTCTGTGGCAACAAAAGCTCCGGCAACATGACTCAGATGATCCTATCTTCTCGAATTGTACACATTTGAGGATACTTCAGCCCTGAAGACATCTACCAACTTATTTTACATCGTAGTAGTAGCGCCACCAACTGGTAAAAGCTAATACAAGTTATTTTCTTGGATGTTTTTCTCCGTGCAACTCAACAAGGTCGCCCTCATATATGCTCGGATGACTGTTTCGGCCATGAGGATGTCACAATACGAAATTCGTCCTTTTTCGTGAAAAGTTGTGGGAGTGGCATTGCACTGTTCGGCAATAAAACAAAGCTGATTATGAGGTTCTAAATATGAACGACAACTCGTAAAACTTTACACACACATCAGGCCGAGCAAATTTATCAATATTTTATACGTTAGTTGTGCAGCTTTTTTGAAATGGCTCGCCATGGCCCTCGAGAAATGTTAAAAAAAGCAGCTCTGGTTGAGTGTTTCACCTCGCTTTTTGTAAATTTTATGGAGTACAGTGAACCCTCGGTTATCGCGGTTAATGGGGACCGAGACCACCCGCGAAAACTGAAAATCCGCGAAGTAGCGGTGCACCTTCAAAAATGCTTAAAAAAAATATACAATATATATAATAAATATATATATATATATATATATATATATATATATACGGGGAGAGAGAGAGTGAAATTCATGTTATAACAAAAAAACCAAATTATTATTAAAACGTATTATTTTTTTTTCCCCAGCCATTCTTTTTGTATTTATTTAATTACTCCGACTTTTACCTGCTGGTACGCCGTCCGGTGTGCCCTGTGAAATGAAAGGTGGCATTCTTTATTTATTTATTCATTTATTCATTCATAACTGACAGCCTCGCGCTCCGCTCGTGCCCGGGCAGAAGAGGTGCACCAATTTGGCTTAACTGTGACACACGCCCGCCCTCCTCCCCCGGAGCTTCCATTCGGTTAAACTTAGGGGCCGCTTGGCACCGCCCGTGCCCGGGGAAGGTGCTCCTCTTCGGCTTACTGTGACGTGAGCATGCCCTCCTCCTCCGGAGCTTCCATTCGGTTAAACTTAGGGGCCGCTTGGAACCGCCCGTGCCCGGGGAAGGTGCTCCTCTACGGCTTAACTGCCACGCACGCCGGCCGGAGCTCTGGTACGGTCCGAACCGCGCGAAACGTCGGCACCGATCGTGTCCGGGGGAACGTGCTCTTCTTCGTCCACTCTCCTCTTCGCCCACGCTCTTCTTTGGCGCACGCCGGCCGTCTAATCTCTCCAGCGACCCGTCGTGCCGCTCGGCGAAACTACAATGCCCCCGAATATTTTTTAGACCCGCGAAGCACTGAACCCGCGAAAGGTGAACCGCGAAGTAGCGAGGGTTCACTGTATGTATAAGACCAAGACCTACAAAAAAGTCTCTTGGAGCAATGAGCTAGGTTTTACAGGAAGTCGGCCATTTTGAATTTACTTAAAAGGGGGCGGGTCACCACAATGGACTTTGTGTCGAAATTATTATTGGGGCCCGAGCAGCGACCGCGGCGAGGTCCCTATTGTTTTTGTAGAAAACATTATTACTTTTATTATTATTATTATTATTATTATTAGGGCCTGAGCAGCGACCGCTGCGAAGTCCCTATTGTTTTTGTAGAAATTATTATTATTATTATTTTTCCGATTGTTCGATCGCATTTTTGACCCCCGAAACATGCACAAAAACTCACCAAACTTGGCAGTCTCATCGGGCATGGCGAAAAATGTGATATTTTAACGTCTAATATGAACAGGAAGTGAGTTATGAATTTTTGAAAGTCCGACTTTTGCCCTTTTTTGCATGTTTACAGGGGTCATTCTTTTGCACCCTGATCCTAAAGGCTTCATCTGATTGCCTTAAAATTCTGTCTGTAGCATCTGAAGACCTGGGACAAACACTGGGGCTAAAATTTTTTGTTTCCGAAATACTATATGACGGGGGCGGGGCTTCAAAGTTTTCACTTAAGATTTCCTTCGCCGCAATGGACAAAATGCTTAATAACTCTCCTGCACATGCTGCTAAAAATCCAAAACTTCACATGTACATAAAGAGTCTGTACCTGAAGACATCTATATGTTTATATTCAGTTATACACCTTGCGCCAATCAATATCATTTTTTACATTTTGACGTACTGCACGGTGCCCTTTTAACAAATCCGATTGAAAATTGGCTAGAAAAGACTCAAGACATTGATCTTACTCTATCCCTATTTTTATGACTTTCCTTCAAAGGGCGTGGTTATTACGGTGCCGCAGAGTCTGATTATTCTCCGTGGCAAAAAAAGTTCCTGCAAAATGATTCAGATGATCCATCTTCTGGAAATCTTTCACATTTGAGGATATTCAGGCCCTGAAGACGGCTGCCAACTTATTTTTGATCGCAGTGGTAGCGCCACCAACTGGTTAAAACAAATACAAATTATTTTCGTTGATGTTTTTCTCCGGGCAGGTGAACAAAATCTACCTTATATTTGCTCGGATGAGTGTTTAGGCCTTGAGCATGTCACAATACGAAAGTCTTTCGCCTTCTTCAGAGTGTCACATGATGGTGTCTTGTGACCCGTCTTTATCAGCTGATGTTCCATGAGGGCGTGACTTACCTGTCACAAGAATGAAGGCAAGTCACGCCCCCCGCTGTCCGTTCACTCCGCCAAAATGCTGCTCCAGGTGGTAGAGAGGATGAAGGCTCCCTTGTCTCTGTTCATGGTTTTTATGCCTCGCTTGCAGATCTCAATGGCCTCTCTGATCCAGCGCTGTTGTTTGTTCTCTTCGGTGCGGATGACCCTGCCCTTCTCCCGGTCCATGATGTGGTTTTCCCTTTTGCAGTGGTCAGTGATTGCTGATTTGTAATGTTCATGTTGTGCTTGTTCTTTTACTGCTCTGATTTTTCATTTTTTTGACAGGTAAGTCACACCCTCATGGAACATCAGCTGATAAAGACGGGTCTCAAAACACCATCATGCGACACTCTGAAGAAGGCGAAAGACTCGCCGAAACATGTCAGGTAAAAAATTAACCTAAAACATAATTGTCTGCTTTTAATGAATCAGTCAAATATCAAAAATAAGAAGACAAAATGAACCTAATACAAATAAATGAATGCTTAATAACTCCCCTGCACATGCTCCTAAAAATCCAAACCTTCACCTGTAAATAAAACGTCCCGACCTGAAGACATCTTAATGTTATTATTTTGTTATACACACAGTGCCGCCAAGTGGAATCAAAAATTTGTTTTTATTTTAATTTTCACGTACTGCACGGTGCCCTTTTGACGAATCCGACTGAAAATTAGTCAGAAAAGATTCAAGACAATGATCTTACTCTCTGCCGAATTTTGTGACGTTTTGGCAAAAGGCGTGGCTATTAAGGTGCTGAAAAGTCCGATTGTACTCTGTGGCAACAAAAGCTCCGGCAACATGACTCAGATGATCCTATCTTCTCGAAGTTGTACACATTTGAGGATACTTCAGCCCTGAAGACATCTACCAACTTATTTTACATCGTAGTAGTAGCGCCACCAACTGGTAAAAGCTAATACAAGTTATTTTCTTGGATGTTTTTCTCCGTGCAACTCAACAAGGTCGCCCTCATATATGCTCGGATGACTGTTTCGGCCATGAGGATGTCACAATACGAAATTCGTCCTTTTTCGTGAAAAGTTGTGGGAGTGGCATTGCACTGTTCGGCAATAAAACAAAGCTGATTATGAGGTTCTAAATATGAACGACAACTCGTAAAACTTTACACACACATCAGGCCGAGCAAATTTATCAATATTTTATACGTTAGTTGTGCAGCTTTTTTGAAATGGCTCGCCATGGCCCTCGAGAAATGTTAAAAAAAGCAGCTCTGGTTGAGTGTTTCACCTCGCTTTTTGTAAATTTTATGGAGTACAGTGAACCCTCGGTTATCGCGGTTAATGGGGACCGAGACCACCCGCGAAAACTGAAAATCCGCGAAGTAGCGGTGCACCTTCAAAAATGCTTAAAAAAAATATACAATATATATAATAAATATATATATATATATATATATATATATATATACGGGGAGAGAGAGAGTGAAATTCATGTTATAACAAAAAAACCAAATTATTATTAAAACGTATTATTTTTTTATTCCCCAGCCATTCTTTTTGTATTTATTTAATTACTCCGACTTTTACCTGCTGGTACGCCGTCCGGTGTGCCCTGTGAAATGAAAGGTGGCATTCTTTATTTATTTATTCATTTATTCATTCATAACTGACAGCCTCGCGCTCCGCTCGTGCCCGGGCAGAAGAGGTGCTCCAATTTGGCTTAACTGTGACACACGCCCGCCCTCCTCCCCCGGAGCTTCCATTCGGTTAAACTTAGGGGCCGCTTGACACCGCCCGTGCCCGGGGAAGGTGCTCCTCTTCGGCTTACTGTGACGTGAGCATGCCCTCCTCCTCCGGAGCTTCCATTCGGTTAAACTTAGGGGCCGCTTGGAACCGCCCGTGCCCGGGGAAGGTGCTCCTCTACGGCTTAACTGCCACGCACGCCGGCCGGAGCTCTGGTACGGTCCGAACCGCGCGAAACGTCGGCACCGATCGTGTCCGGGGGAACGTGCTCTTCTTCGTCCACTCTCCTCTTCGCCCACGCTCTTCTTTGGCGCACGCCGGCCGTCTAATCTCTCCAGCGACCCGTCGTGCCGCTCGGCGAAACTACAATGCCCCCGAATATTTTTTAGACCCGCGAAGCACTGAACCCGCGAAAGGTGAACCGCGAAGTAGCGAGGGTTCACTGTATGTATAAGACCAAGACCTACAAAAAAGTCTCTTGGAGCAATGAGCTAGGTTTTACAGGAAGTCGGCCATTTTGAATTTACTTAAAAGGGGGCGGGTCACCACAATGGACTTTGTGTCGAAATTATTATTGGGGCCCGAGCAGCGACCGCGGCGAGGTCCCTATTGTTTTTGTAGAAAACATTATTACTTTTATTATTATTATTATTATTATTATTAGGGCCTGAGCAGCGACCGCTGCGAAGTCCCTATTGTTTTTGTAGAAATTATTATTATTATTATTTTTCCGATTGTTCGATCGCATTTTTGACCCCCGAAACATGCACAAAAACTCACCAAACTTGGCAGTCTCATCGGGCATGGCGAAAAATTTGATATTTTAACGTCTAATATGAACAGGAAGTGAGTTATGAATTTTTGAAAGTCCGACTTTTGCCCTTTTTTGCATGTTTACAGGGGTCATTCTTTTGCACCCTGATCCTAAAGGCTTCATCTGATTGCCTTAAAATTCTGTCTGTAGCATCTGAAGACCTGGGACAAACACTGGGGCTAAAATTTTTTGTTTCCGAAATACTATATGACGGGGGCGGGGCTTCAAAGTTTTCACTTAAGATTTCCTTCGCCGCAATGGACAAAATGCTTAATAACTCTCCTGCACATGCTGCTAAAAATCCAAAACTTCACATGTACATAAAGAGTCTGTACCTGAAGACATCTATATGTTTATATTCAGTTATACACCTTGCGCCAATCAATATCATTTTTTACATTTTGACGTACTGCACGGTGCCCTTTTAACGAATCCGATTGAAAATTGGCTAGAAAAGACTCAAGACATTGATCTTACTCTATCCCTATTTTTATGACTTTCCTTCAAAGGGCGTGGTTATTACGGTGCCGCAGAGTCTGATTATTCTCCGTGGCAAAAAAAGTTCCTGCAAAATGATTCAGATGATCCATCTTCTGGAAATCTTTCACATTTGAGGATATTCAGGCCCTGAAGACGGCTGCCAACTTATTTTTGATCGCAGTGGTAGCGCCACCAACTGGTTAAAACAAATACAAATTATTTTCGTTGATGTTTTTCTCCGGGCAGGTGAACAAAATCTACCTTATATTTGCTCGGATGAGTGTTTAGGCCTTGAGCATGTCACAATACGAAAGTCTTTCGCCTTCTTCAGAGTGTCACATGATGGTGTCTTGTGACCCGTCTTTATCAGCTGATGTTCCATGAGGGCGTGACTTACCTGTCACAAGAATGAAGGCAAGTCACGCCCCCCGCTGTCCGTTCACTCCGCCAAAATGCTGCTCCAGGTGGTAGAGAGGATGAAGGCTCCCTTGTCTCTGTTCATGGTTTTTATGCCTCGCTTGCAGATCTCAATGGCCTCTCTGATCCAGCGCTGTTGTTTGTTCTCTTCGGTGCGGATGACCCTGCCCTTCTCCCGGTCCATGATGTGGTTTTCCCTTTTGCAGTGGTCAGTGATTGCTGATTTGTAATGTTCATGTTGTGCTTGTTCTTTTACTGCTCTGATTTTTCATTTTTTTGACAGGTAAGTCACACCCTCATGGAACATCAGCTGATAAAGACGGGTCTCAAAACACCATCATGCGACACTCTGAAGAAGGCGAAAGACTCGCCTAAACATGTCAGGTAAAAAATTAACCTAAAACATAATTGTCTGCTTTTAATGAATCAGTCAAATATCAATAATAAGAAGACAAAATGAACCTAATACAAATAAATGAATGCTTAATAACTCCCCTGCACATGCTCCTAAAAATCCAAACCTTCACCTGTAAATAAAACGTCCCGACCTGAAGACATCTTAATGTTATTATTTTGTTATACACACAGTGCCGCCAAGTGGAATCAAAAATGTGTTTTTATTTTAATTTTCACGTACTGCACGGTGCCCTTTTGACGAATCCGACTGAAAATTAGTCAGAAAAGACTCAAGACAATGATCTTACTCTCTGCCGAATTTTGTGACGTTTTGGCAAAAGGCGTGGCTATTAAGGTGCTGAAAAGTCCGATTGTACTCTGTGGCAACAAAAGCTCCGGCAACATGACTCAGATGATCCTATCTTCTCGAAGTTGTACACATTTGAGGATACTTCAGCCCTGAAGACTTCTACCAACTTATTTTACATCGTAGTAGTAGCGCCACCAACTGGTAAAAGCTAATACAAGTTATTTTCTTGGATGTTTTTCTCCGTGCAACTCAACAAGGTCGCCCTCATATATGCTCGGATGACTGTTTCGGCCATGAGGATGTCACAATACGAAATTCGTGATTTTTCGTGAAAAGTTGTGGGAGTGGCATTGCACTGTTCGGCAATAAAACAAAGCTGATTATGAGGTTCTAAATATGAACGACAACTCGTAAAACTTTACACACACATCAGGCCGAGCAAATTTATCAATATTTTATACGTTAGTTGTGCAGCTTTTTTGAAATGGCTCGCCATGGCCCTCGAGAAATGTTAAAAAAAAGCAGCTCTGGTTGAGTGTTTCACCTCGCTTTTTGTAAATTTTATGGAGTACAGTGAACCCTCGGTTATCGCGGTTAATGGGGACCGAGACCACCCGCGAAAACTGAAAATCCGCGAAGTAGCGGCGCACCTTCAAAAATGCTTAAAAAAAATATACAATATATATAATAAATATAGAAATATATATATATATATATATATATATATATATATATATATATATATATATAGATATATATATATATATATATACGGGGAGAGAGAGAGTGAAATTCATGTTATAACAAAAAAACCAAATTATTATTAAAACGTATTATTTTTTTATTCCCCAGCCATTCTTTTTGTATTTATTTAATTACTCCGACTTTTACCTGCTGGTACGCCGTCCGGTGTGCCCTGTGAAATGAAAGGTGGCATTCTTTATTTATTTATTCATTTATTCATTCATAACTGACAGCCTCGCGCTCCGCTCGTGCCCGGGCAGAAGAGGTGCTCCAATTTGGCTTAACTGTGACACACGCCCGTCCTCCTCCCCCGGAGCTTCCATTCGGTTAAACTTAGGGGCCGCTTGGCACCGCCCGTGCCCGGGGAAGGTGCTCCTCTTCGGCTTACTGTGACGCGAGCATGCCCTCCTCCTCCGGAGCTTCCATTCGGTTAAACTTAGGGGCCGCTTGGAACCGCCCGTGCCCGGGGAAGGTGCTCCTCTTCGGCTTACTGTGACGCGAGCATGCCCTCCTCCTCCGGAGCTTCCATTCGGTTAAACTTAGGGGCCGCTTGGCACCGCCCGTGCCCGGGGAAGGTGCTCCTCTACGGCTTAACTGCCACGCACGCTGGCCGGAGCTCTGGTACGGTCCGAACCGCGCGAAACGTCGCCACCGATCGTGTCCGGGGGAACGTGCTCTTCTTCGTCCACTCTCCTCTTCGCCCACGCTCTTCTTCGGCGCACGCCGGCCGTCTAACCGCTCCAGCGCCCCGTCGTGCCGCTCGGCGAAACTACAATGCCCCCGAATATTTTTTAGACCCGCGAAGCACTGAACCCGCGAAAGGTGAACCGCGAAGTAGCGAGGGTTCACTGTATGTATAAGACCAAGACCTACAAAAAAGTCTCTTGGAGCAATGAGCTAGGTTTTACAGGAAGTCGGCCATTTTGAATTTACTTAAAAGGGGGCGGGTCACCACAATGGACTTTGTGTAGAAATTATTATTGGGGCCCGAGCAGCGACCGCGGCGAGGTCCCTATTGTTTTTGTAGAAAATATTATTACTTTTATTATTATTATTATTATTATTATTAGGGCCTGAGCAGCGACCGCTGCGAAGTCCCTATTGTTTTTGTAGAAATTATTATTATTATTATTTTTCCGATTGTTCGATCGCATTTTTGACCCCCGAAACATGCACAAAAACTCACCAAACTTGGCAGTCTCATCGGGCATGGCGAAAAATTTGATATTTTAACGTCTAATATGAACAGGAAGTGAGTTATGAATTTTTGAAAGTCCGACTTTTGCCCTTTTTTGCATGTTTACAGGGGTCATTCTTTTGCACCCTGATCCTAAAGGCTTCATCTGATTGCCTTAAAATTCTGTCTGTAGCATCTGAAGACCTGGCACAAACACTGGGGCTAAAATTTTTTGTTTCCGAAATACTATATGACGGGGGCGGGGCATCAAAGTTTTCACTTAAGATTTCCTTCGCCGCAATGGACAAAATGCTTAATAACTCTCCTGCACATGCTGCTACAAATCCAAAACTTCACATGTACATAAAGAGTCTGTACCTGAAGACATCTATATGTTTATATTCAGTTATACACCTTGCGCCAATCAATATCATTTTTTACATTTTGACGTACTGCACGGTGCCCTTTTAACGAATCTGATTGAAAATTGGCTAGAAAAGACTCAAGACATTGATCTTACTCTATCCCTATTTTTGTGACTTTCCTTCGAAGGGCGTGGCTATTACGGTGCCGCAGAGTCTGATTATTCTCCGTGGCAACAAAAGTTCCTGCAAAATGATTCAGATGATCCATCTTCTCGAAATTTTTCACATTTGAGGATATTCAGGCCCTGAAGACGGCTGCCAACTTATTTTTGATCGCAGTGGTAGCGCCACCAACTGGTTAAAACAAATACAAATTATTTTCGTTGATGTTTTTCTCCGGGCATGTTAACAAAATCTACCTTATATTTGCTCGGATGAGTGTTTAGGCCTTGAGCATGTCACAATACGAAAGTCTTTCGCCTTCTTCAGAGTGTCACATGATGGTGTCTTGTGACCCGTCTTTATCAGCTGATGTTCCATGAGGGCGTGACTTACCTGTCACAAGAATGAAGGCAAGTCACGCCCCCCGCTGTCCGTTCACTCCGCCAAAATGCTGCTCCAGGTGGTAGAGAGGATGAAGGCTCCCTTGTCTTTGTTCATGGTTTTTATGCCTCGCTTGCAGATCTCAATGGCCTCTCTGATCCAGCGCTGTTGTTTGTTCTCTTCGGTGCGGATGACCCTGCCCTTCTCCCGGTCCATGATGTGGTTTTCCCTTTTGCAGTGGTCAGTGATTGCTGATTTGTAATGTTCATGTTGTGCTTGTTCTTTTACTGCTCTGATTTTTCATTTTTTTGACAGGTAAGTCACACCCTCATGGAACATCAGCTGATAAAGACGGGTCTCAAGACACCATCATGCGACACTCTGAAGAAGGCGAAAGACTCGCCGAAACATGTCAGGTAAAAAATTAACCTAAAACATAATTGTCTGCTTTTAATGAATCAGTCAAATATCAATAATAAGAAGACAAAATGAACCTAATACAAATAAATGAATGCTTAATAACTCCCCTGCACATGCTCCTAAAAATCCAAACCTTCACCTGTAAATAAAACGTCCCGACCTGAAGACATCTTAATGTTATTATTTTGTTATACACACAGTGCCGCCAAGTGGAATCAAAAATTTGTTTTTATTTTAATTTTCACGTACTGCACGGTGCCCTTTTGACGAATCCGACTGAAAATTAGTCAGAAAAGACTCAAGACAATGATCTTACTCTCTGCCGAATTTTGTGACGTTTTGGCAAAAGGCGTGGCTATTAAGGTGCTGAAAAGTCCGATTGTACTCTGTGGCAACAAAAGCTCCGGCAACATGACTCAGATGATCCTATCTTCTCGAAGTTGTACACATTTGAGGATACTTCAGCCCTGAAGACATCTACCAACTTATTTTACATCGTAGTAGTAGCGCCAC
Organism: Idiotropiscis lumnitzeri; assembly: GCF_059441095.1. Taxonomy (NCBI): domain Eukaryota; kingdom Metazoa; phylum Chordata; class Actinopteri; order Syngnathiformes; family Syngnathidae; genus Idiotropiscis; species Idiotropiscis lumnitzeri. Next base: position 291,070 of record NW_028283600.1, on the reverse strand, counting down.
CAACTGGTAAAAGCTAATACAAGTTATTTTCTTGGATGTTTTTCTCCGTGCAACTCAACAAGGTCGCCCTCATATATGCTCGGATGACTGTTTCGGCCATGAGGATGTCACAATACGAAATTCGTGATTTTTCGTGAAAAGTTGTGGGAGTGGCATTGCACTGTTCGGCAATAAAACAAAGCTGATTATGAGGTTCTAAATATGAACGACAACTCGTAAAACTTTACACACACATCAGGCCGAGCAAATTTATCAATATTTTATACGTTAGTTGTGCAGCTTTTTTGAAATGGCTCGCCATGGCCCTCGAGAAATGTTAAAAAAAAGCAGCTCTGGTTGAGTGTTTCACCTCGCTTTTTGTAAATTTTATGGAGTACAGTGAACCCTCGGTTATCGCGGTTAATGGGGACCGAGACCACCCGCGAAAACTGAAAATCCGCGAAGTAGCGGCGCACCTTCAAAAATTCTTAAAAAAAATATACAATATATATAATAAATATAGAATATATATATATATATATATATATATATATATATATAGATATATATATATATAGATATATATATATATATATACGGGGAGAGAGAGAGTGAAATTCATGTTATAACAAAAAAACCAAATTATTATTAAAACGTATTATTTTTTTATTCCCCAGCCATTCTTTTTGTATTTATTTAATTACTCCGACTTTTACCTGCTGGTACGCCGTCCGGTGTGCCCTGTGAAATGAAAGGTGGCATTCTTTATTTATTTATTCATTTATTCATTCATAACTGACAGCCTCGCGCTCCGCTCGTGCCCGGGCAGAAGAGGTGCTCCAATTTGGCTTAACTGTGACACACGCCCGTCCTCCTCCCCCGGAGCTTCCATTCGGTTAAACTTAGGGGCCGCTTGGCACCGCCCGTGCCCGGGGAAGGTGCTCCTCTTCGGCTTACTGTGACGCGAGCATGCCCTCCTCCTCCGGAGCTTCCATTCGGTTTAAACTTAGGGGCCGCTTGGAACCGCCCGTGCCCGGGGAAGGTGCTCCTCTACGGCTTAACTGCCACGCACGCCGGCCGGAGCTCTGGTACGGTCCGAACCGCGCGAAACGTCGGCACCGATCGTGTCCGGGGGAACGTGCTCTTCTTCGTCCACTCTCCTCTTCGCCCACGCTCTTCTTTGGCGCACGCCGGCCGTCTAGTGCGCCAAAGCCCACGACCGCCGCTCGGGCGAAACTACAATGCCCCCGAATATTTTTTAGACCCGCGAAGCACTGAACCCGCGAAAGGTGAACCGCGAAGTAGCGAGGGTTCACTGTATGTATAAGACCAAGACCTACAAAAAAGTCTCTTGGAGCAATGAGCTAGGTTTTACAGGAAGTCGGCCATTTTGAATTTACTTAAAAGGGGGCGGGTCACCACAATGGACTTTGTGTCGAAATTATTATTGGGGCCCGAGCAGCGACCGCGGCGAGGTCCCTATTGTTTTTGTAGAAAACATTATTACTTTTATTATTATTATTATTATTATTATTAGGGCCTGAGCAGCGACCGCTGCGAAGTCCCTATTGTTTTTGTAGAAATTATTATTATTATTATTTTTCCGATTGTTCGATCGCATTTTTGACCCCCGAAACATGCACAAAAACTCACCAAACTTGGCAGTCTCATCGGGCATGGCGAAAAATTTGATATTTTAACGTCTAATATGAACAGGAAGTGAGTTATGAATTTTTGAAAGTCCGACTTTTGCCCTTTTTTGCATGTTTACAGGGGTCATTCTTTTGCACCCTGATCCTAAAGGCTTCATCTGATTGCCTTAAAATTCTGTCTGTAGCATCTGAAGACCTGGGACAAACACTGGGGCTAAAATTTTTTGTTTCCGAAATACTATATGACGGGGGCGGGGCTTCAAAGTTTTCACTTAAGATTTCCTTCGCCGCAATGGACAAAATGCTTAATAACTCTCCTGCACATGCTGCTAAAAATCCAAAACTTCACATGTACATAAAGAGTCTGTACCTGAAGACATCTATATGTTTATATTCAGTTATACACCTTGCGCCAATCAATATCATTTTTTACATTTTGACGTACTGCACGGTGCCCTTTTAACGAATCCGATTGAAAATTGGCTAGAAAAGACTCAAGACATTGATCTTACTCTATCCCTATTTTTATGACTTTCCTTCAAAGGGCGTGGTTATTACGGTGCCGCAGAGTCTGATTATTCTCCGTGGCAAAAAAAGTTCCTGCAAAATGATTCAGATGATCCATCTTCTGGAAATCTTTCACATTTGAGGATATTCAGGCCCTGAAGACGGCTGCCAACTTATTTTTGATCGCAGTGGTAGCGCCACCAACTGGTTAAAACAAATACAAATTATTTTCGTTGATGTTTTTCTCCGGGCAGGTGAACAAAATCTACCTTATATTTGCTCGGATGAGTGTTTAGGCCTTGAGCATGTCACAATACGAAAGTCTTTCGCCTTCTTCAGAGTGTCACATGATGGTGTCTTGTGACCCGTCTTTATCAGCTGATGTTCCATGAGGGCGTGACTTACCTGTCACAAGAATGAAGGCAAGTCACGCCCCCCGCTGTCCGTTCACTCCGCCAAAATGCTGCTCCAGGTGGTAGAGAGGATGAAGGCTCCCTTGTCTCTGTTCATGGTTTTTATGCCTCGCTTGCAGATCTCAATGGCCTCTCTGATCCAGCGCTGTTGTTTGTTCTCTTCGGTGCGGATGACCCTGCCCTTCTCCCGGTCCATGATGTGGTTTTCCCTTTTGCAGTGGTCAGTGATTGCTGATTTGTAATGTTCATGTTGTGCTTGTTCTTTTACTGCTCTGATTTTTCATTTTTTTGACAGGTAAGTCACACCCTCATGGAACATCAGCTGATAAAGACGGGTCTCAAGACACCATCATGCGACACTCTGAAGAAGGCGAAAGACTCGCCGAAACATGTCAGGTAAAAAATTAACCTAAAACATAATTGTCTGCTTTTAATGAATCAGTCAAATATCAAAAATAAGAAGACAAAATGAACCTAATACAAATAAATGAATGCTTAATAACTCCCCTGCACATGCTCCTAAAAATCCAAACCTTCACCTGTAAATAAAACGTCCCGACCTGAAGACATCTTAATGTTATTATTTTGTTATACACACAGTGCCGCCAAGTGGTATCAAAAATTTGTTTTTATTTTAATTTTCACGTACTGCACGGTGCCCTTTTGACGAATCCGACTGAAAATTAGTCAGAAAAGACTCAAGACAATGATCTTACTCTCTGCCGAATTTTGTGACGTTTTGGCAAAAGGCGTGGCTATTAAGGTGCTGAAAAGTCCGATTGTACTCTGTGGCAACAAAAGCTCCGGCAACATGACTCAGATGATCCTATCTTCTCGAAGTTGTACACATTTGAGGATACTTCAGCCCTGAAGACATCTACCAACTTATTTTACATCGTAGTAGTAGCGCCACCAACTGGTAAAAGCTAATACAAGTTATTTTCTTGGATGTTTTTCTCCGTGCAACTCAACAAGGTCGCCCTCATATATGCTCGGATGACTGTTTCGGCCATGAGGATGTCACAATACGAAATTCGTGATTTTTCGTGAAAAGTTGTGGGAGTGGCATTGCACTGTTCGGCAATAAAACAAAGCTGATTATGAGGTTCTAAATATGAACGACAACTCGTAAAACTTTACACACACATCAGGCCGAGCAAATTTATCAATATTTTATACGTTAGTTGTGCAGCTTTTTTGAAATGGCTCGCCATGGCCCTCGAGAAATGTTAAAAAAAAGCAGCTCTGGTTGAGTGTTTCACCTCGCTTTTTGTAAATTTTATGGAGTACAGTGAACCCTCGGTTATCGCGGTTAATGGGGACCGAGACCACCCGCGAAAACTGAAAATCCGCGAAGTAGCGGCGCACCTTCAAAAATGCTTAAAAAAAATATACAATATATATAATAAATATAGAAATATATATATATATATATATATATATATGTATATATATATATAGATATATAGATATATATATACGGGGAGAGAGAGAGTGAAATTCATGTTATAACAAAAAAACCAAATTATTATTAAAACGTATTATTTTTTTATTCCCCAGCCATTCTTTTTGTATTTATTTAATTACTCCGACTTTTACCTGCTGGTACGCCGTCCGGTGTGCCCTGTGAAATGAAAGGTGGCATTCTTTATTTATTTATTCATTTATTCATTCATAACTGACAGCCTCACGCTCCGCTCGTGCCCGGGCAGAAGAGGTGCTCCAATTTGGCTTAACTGTGACACACGCCCGTCCTCCTCCCCCGGAGCTTCCATTCGGTTAAACTTAGGGGCCGCTTGGCACCGCCCGTGCCCGGGGAAGGTGCTCCTCTTCGGCTTACTGTGACGCGAGCATGCCCTCCTCCTCCGGAGCTTCCATTCGGTTAAACTTAGGGGCCGCTTGGAACCGCCCGTGCCCGGGGAAGGTGCTCCTCTTCGGCTTACTGTGACGCGAGCATGCCCTCCTCCTCCGGAGCTTCCATTCGGTTAAACTTAGGGGCCGCTTGGCACCGCCCGTGCCCGGGGAAGGTGCTCCTCTACGGCTTAACTGCCACGCACGCTGGCCGGAGCTCTGGTACGGTCCGAACCGCGCGAAACGTCGCCACCGATCGTGTCCGGGGGAACGTGCTCTTCTTCGTCCACTCTCCTCTTCGCCCACGCTCTTCTTCGGCGCACGCCGGCCGTCTAACCGCTCCAGCGCCCCGTCGTGCCGCTCGGCGAAACTACAATGCCCCCGAATATTTTTTAGACCCGCGAAGCACTGAACCCGCGAAAGGTGAACCGCGAAGTAGCGAGGGTTCACTGTATGTATAAGACCAAGACCTACAAAAAAGTCTCTTGGAGCAATGAGCTAGGTTTTACAGGAAGTCGGCCATTTTGAATTTACTTAAAAGGGGGCGGGTCACCACAATGGACTTTGTGTAGAAATTATTATTGGGGCCCGAGCAGCGACCGCGGCGAGGTCCCTATTGTTTTTGTAGAAAATATTATTATTATTATTTTTCCGATTGTTTGATCGCATTTTTGACCCCCGAAACATGCACAAAAACTCACCAAACTTGGCAGTCTCATCGGGCATGGCGAAAAATTTGATATTTTAACGTCTAATATGAACAGGAAGTGAGTTATGAATTTTTGAAAGTCCGACTTTTGCCCTTTTTTGCATGTTTACAGGGGTCATTCTTTTGCACCCTGATCCTAAAGGCTTCATCTGATTGCCTTAAAATTCTGTCTGTAGCATCTGAAGACCTGGGACAAACACTGGGGCTAAAAATTTTTGTTTCCGAAATACTATATGACGGGGGCGGGGCATCAAAGTTTTCACTTAAGAGTTCCTTCGCCGCAATGGACAAAATGCTTAATAACTCTCCTGCACATGCTGCTACAAATCCAAAACTTCACATGTACATAAAGAGTCTGTACCTGAAGACATCTATATGTTTATATTCAGTTATACACCTTGCGCCAATCAATATCATTTTTTACATTTTGACGTACTGCACGGTGCCCTTTTAACGAATCTGATTGAAAATTGGCTAGAAAAGACTCAAGACATTGATCTTACTCTATCCCTATTTTTGTGACTTTCCTTCGAAGGGCGTGGCTATTACGGTGCCGCAGAGTCTGATTATTCTCCGTGGCAACAAAAGTTCCTGCAAAATGATTCAGATGATCCATCTTCTCGAAATTTTTCACATTTGAGGATATTCAGGCCCTGAAGACGGCTGCCAACTTATTTTTGATCGCAGTGGTAACGCCACCAACTGGTTAAAACAAATACAAATTATTTTCGTTGATGTTTTTCTCCGGGCATGTTAACAAAATCTACCTTATATTTGCTCGGATGAGTGTTTAGGCCTTGAGCATGTCACAATACGAAAGTCTTTCGCCTTCTTCAGAGTGTCACATGATGGTGTCTTGTGACCCGTCTTTATCAGCTGATGTTCCATGAGGGCGTGACTTACCTGTCACATGAATGAAGGCAAGTCACGCCCCCCGCTGTCCGTTCACTCCGCCAAGATGCTGGTCCAGGTGGTAGAGAGGATGAAGGCTCCCTTGTCTCTGTTCATGGTTTTTATGCCTCGCTTGCAGATCTCAATGGCCTCTCTGATCCAGCGCTGTTGTTTGTTCTCTTCTGTGCGGATGACCCTGCCCTTCTCCCGGTCCATGATGTGGTTTTCCCTTTTGCAGTGGTCAGTGATTGCTGATTTGTAATGTTCATGTTGTGCTTGTTCTTTTACTGCTCTGATTTTTTTCATTTTTTTGACAGGTAAGTCACACCCTCATGGAACATCAGCTCAAGACACCATCATGCGACACTCTGAAGAAGGCGAAAGACTCGCCGAAACATGTCAGGTAAAAAATTAACCTAAAACATAATTGCCTGCTTTTAATGAATCAGTCAAATATCAATAATAAGAAGACAAAATGAACCTAATACAAATAAATGAATGCTTAATAACTCCCCTGCACATGCTCCTAAAAATCCAAACCTTCACCTGTAAATAAAACGTCCCGACCTGAAGACATCTTAATGTTATTATTTTGTTATACACACAGTGCCGCCAAGTGGAATCAAAAATTTGTTTTTATTTTAATTTTCACGTACTGCACGGTGCCCTTTTGACGAATCCGACTGAAAATGAGTCAGAAAAGATTCAAGACAATGATCTTACTCTGCCGAATTTTGTGACGTTTTGGCAAAAGGCGTGGCTATTACGGTGCTGAAAAGTCCGATTGTACTCTGTGGCAACAAAAGCTCCAGCAACATGACTCAGATGATCCTATCTTCTCGAAGTTGCACACATTTGAGGATACTTAAGCCCTGAAGACATCTACCAACTTATTTTTCATCGTAGTAGTAGCGCCACCAACTGGTAAAAGCTAATACAAGTTATTTTCTTGGATGTTTTTCTCCGTGCAACTCAACAAGGTCGCCCTCATATATGCTCGGATGACTGTTTCGGCCATGAGGATGTCATAATACGAAATTTGTCCTTTTTCATGAAAAGTTGTGGGAGTGGCATTGCACTGTTCGGCAATAAAACAACGCTGATTATGAGGTTCTAAATATGAACGACAACTCGTGAAACTTTACACACACATCAGGCCGAGCAAATTTATCAATATTTTATACGTTAGTTGTGCAGCTTTTTTGAAATGGCTCGCCATGGCCCTCGAGAAATGTTCAAAAAAGCAGCCCTGGTTGAGTGTTTCACCTCGCTTTTTGTAAATTTTATGGAGTACAGTGAACCCTCGGTTATTGCGGTTAATGGGGACCGAGACCACCCGCAAAAACTGAAAATCCGTGAAGTAGCGGCGCACCTTCAAAAATGCTTAAAAAAAATATACAATATATATAATAAATATATAAATATATATATATATATATACGGGGGGAGAGAGAGAGAGAGAGTAAATTCATGTTATAACAAAAAAACCAAATTATTATTAAAACGTATTATTTTTTTATTCCCCAGCCATTCTTTTTGTATTTATTTAATTACTCCGACTTTTACCTGCTGGTACGCCGTCCGGTGTGCCCTGTGAAATGAAAGGTAGCATTCTTTATTTATTTATTCATTTATTCATTCATAACTGACAGCCTCGCGCTCCGCTCGTGCCCGGGCAGAAGAGGTGCTCCAATTCGGCTTAACTGTGACACACGCCCGCCCTCCTCCCCCGGAGCTTCCATTCGGTTAAACTTAGGGGCCGCTTGGCACCGCCGTGCCCGGGGAAGGTGCTCCTCTTCGGCTTACTGTGACGCGAGCATGCCCTCCTCCTCCGGAGCTTCCATTCGGTTAAACTTAGGGGCCGCTTGGAACCGCCCGTGCCCGGGGAAGGTGCTCCTCTTCGGCTTACTGTGACGCGAGCATGCCCTCCTCCTCCGGAGCTTCCATTCGGTTAAACTTAGGGGCCGCTTGGAACCGCCCGTGCTCGAGGAAGGTGCTCCTCTTCGGCTTACTGTGACGCGAACATGCCCTCCTCCTCCGGAGCTTCCATTCGGTTAAACTTAGGGGCCGCTTGGCACCGCCCGTGCCCGGGGAAGGTGCTCCTCTACGGCTTAACTGCCACGCACGCCGGCCGGAGCTCTGGTACGGTCCGAACCGCGCGAAACGTCGCCACCGATCGTGTCCGGGGGAACGTGCTCTTCTTCGTCCACTCTCCTCTTCGCCCACGCTCTTCTTCGGCGCACGCCGGCCGTCTAACCGCTCCAGCGCCCCGTCGTGCCGCTTGGCGAAACTACAATGCCCCCGAATATTTTTTAGACCCGCGAAGCACTGAACCCGCGAAAGGTGAACCGCGAAGTAGCGAGGGTTCACTGTATGTACAAGACCAAGACCTACAAAAAAGTCTCTTGGAGCAATGAGCTAGGTTTTACAGGAAGTCGGCCATTTTGAATTTACTTAAAAGGGGGCGGGTCACCACAATGGACTTTGTGTAGAAATTATTATTGGGGCCCGAGCAGCGACCGCGGCGAGGTCCCTATTGTTTTTGTAGAAAATATTATTACTTTTATTATTATTATTATTATTATTATTATTAGGGCCTGAGCAGCGACCGCTGCGAAGTCCCTATTGTTTTTGTAGAAATTAGTATTATTATTATTTTTCCGATTGTTCGATCGCATTTTTGACCCCCAAAACATGCACAAAAACTCACCAAACTTGGCAGTCTCATCGGGCATGGCGAAAAATTTTATATTTTTTAACGTCTAATATGAACAGGAAGTGAGTTATGAATTTTTGAAAGTCCGACTTTTGCCCTTTTTTGCATGTTTACAGGGGTCATTCTTTTGCACCCTGATCCTAAAGGCTTCATCTGATTGCCTTAAAGTTCTGTCTGGAGCATCTTAAGACCTGGGACAAACACTGGGGCTAAAATTTTTTGTTTCCGAAATACTATATGACGGGGGCGGGGCTTCAAAGTTTTCACTTAAGATTTCCTTCGCCGCAATGGACAAAATGCTTAATAACTCTCCTGCACATGCTGCTAAAAATCCAAAACTTCACATGTACATAAAGAGTCGGTACCTGAAGACATCTATATGTTTATATTCAGTTATACACCTTGCGCCAATCAATATCAATTTTTACATTTTGACGTACTGCACGGTGCCCTTTTAACGAATCCGATTGAAAATTGGCTAGAAAAGACTCAAGACATTGATCTTACTCTATCCCTATTTTTATGACTTTCCTTCAAAGGGCGTGGCTATTACGGTGCCGCAGATTCTGATTATTCTCCGTGGCAACAAAAGTTCCTGCAAAATGATTCAGATGATCCATCTTCTGGAAATCTTTCACATTTGAGGATATTCAGGCCCTGAAGACGGCTGCCAACTTATTTTTGATCGCAGTGGTAGTGCCACCAACTGGTTAAAACAAATACAAATTATTTTCGTTGATGTTTTTCTCCGGGCAAGTGAACAAAATCTACCTTATATTTGCTCGGATGAGTGTTTAGGCCTTGAGCATGTCACAATACGAAAGTCTTTCGCCTTCTTCAGAGTGTCACATGATGCTGTCTTGTGACCCGTCTTTATCAGCTGATGTTCCATGAGGGCGTGACTTACCTGTCACAAGAATGAAGGCAAGTCACGCCCCCCGCTGTCCGTTCACTCCGCCAAGATGCTGGTCCAGGTGGTAGAGAGGATGAAGGCTCCCTTGTCTCTGTTCATGGTTTTTATGCCTCGCTTGCAGATCTCAATGGCCTCTCTGATCCAGCGCTGTTGTTTGTTCTCTTCTGTGCGGATGACCCTGCCCTTCTCCCGGTCCATGATGTGGTTTTCCCTTTTGCAGTGGTCAGTGATTGCTGATTTGTAATGTTCATGTTGTGCTTGTTCTTTTACTGCTCTGATTTTTTTCATTTTTTTGACAGGTAAGTCACACCCTCATGGAACATCAGCTCAAGACACCATCATGCGACACTCTGAAGAAGGCGAAAGACTCGCCGAAACATGTCAGGTAAAAAATTAACCGAAAACATAATTGTCTGCTTTTAATGAATCAGTCAAATATCAATAATAAAAAGACAAAATGAACCTAATACAAATAAATGAATGCTTAATAACTCCCCTGCACATGCTCCTAAAAATCCAAACCTTCACCTGTAAATAAAACGTCCCGACCTGAAGACATCTTAATGTTATTATTTTGTTATACACACAGTGCCGCCAAGTGGAATCAAAAATTTGTTTTTATTTTAATTTTCACGTACTGCACGGTGCCCTTTTGACGAATCCGACTGAAAATTAGTCAGAAAAGACTCAAGACAATGATCTTACTCTCTGCCGAATTTTGTGACGTTTTGGCAAAAGGCGTGGCTATTAAGGTGCTGAAAAGTCCGATTGTACTCTGTGGCAACAAAAGCTCCGGCAACATGACTCAGATGATCCTATCTTCTCGAAGTTGTACACATTTGAGGATACTTCAGCCCTGAAGACATCTACCAACTTATGTTTGATTGTAGTAGTAGCGCCACCAACTGGTCAAAGCAAATACAAATTATTTTTGTTGATGTTTTTCTCTGAGCAGGTTAACAAGATCGCCCTCATATTTGCTCGGCTGAGTGTTTCGTCCTTCAGGATGTCACAATACGAAATTCGTTATTTTTTGTGAAAAGCTGTGGGCGTGGCATCGCACATATCACCAATAAAACAACACGTATTTTGAGGTTCTAAATATGAACGAAAACTCATGGAACTTTGCACACACATCAGGCCTGACAAAATCATGAATATTTCATTAGTTTCTCGTGCAGTTTTTTTAAAAATGGCTCTCTATCGCCCTCTAGAAATTTTCAAAAGAGCAGCCCCGGTTGTGTGTTTCACCTAGCTTTTTGAAAAATTTATGTTGATTGTATAAGGCCAAGACCTTCAAAAAAGTCTCTTGGAGCCATGAGCGAAATAGCACAGGAAGTCGGCCATTTTGAATTAACTTCAAAGGGGGCGTGTCACCACAATGGACAAAATGCTTAATAACTCCCCTGCACATGCTCCATAAAATCCAAAACTTCACCTGTACGTCAAACGCGGACCTGAAGACATCTATATGTTCTTATTCTGTTATACACATAGCGCCACCTAGTGTAATCAATCTTTTTTTTTTTTTTTTTACACGGAGCCCTTTTGACGAATCTGACTATATTTTTTGTCACAAGCACCTCTAGACATTGAACTCTCTGCCAAATTTTGTAACTTTTTGGCGATGGGCATGGCCGTTACGGTGCGTACTGCACGGAGCCCGTTTAACACATCTGAGTGAAAATTTGTCAGAACAGCCTCAAGACATTGATCTTAGTCAATGCCGAATTTTGCGACTTTTCAGCAAAGGGCGTGGCCACGACGGTGCCGCATTGTCTGATTTTTCTCTTTGGCAACACAAGTTCCTGTAACATCACTCAGATCATGCTATCATCTCAAATTTTTTCACATTTGAGGAGAGCCCAACCCTGAAGACATCGACAAACTAATTCTTAATCGTAGTGGTAGCGCCACCAACTGTTAAAATCAAATACAGGTTATTTTTGTTGATGTTTTTCTCCGAGCAGGTTAATAAGGTCTAACTCATATTTGCTCGGATGAATGTTTAGCCCTTCCGGATGTCGCAATACGAAATGTATCATTTTTTGTGAAATGCTGTGGGTGCGGCTTTGCATAGTTCGCTAATAAACTTAGGCTTATTTTGAGGTTCTAAATATTCATGAAAACTCATGAAACTTTGCATACACATCAGGCCTGGCAAAACCATCAATATTTTATTAGTTTCTCATGCAGCTTTTAAAAAATGGCTCTCTATCGCCCTCTAGAAATTTTCAAAAAAGCAGTTGGTTGAGTGTGATACCTAGGTTTTTGAAAATTTTGTGGAGTATTTATAAGGCCAAGACCTACAAAATATTCTCTTGGAGCCATGAGCTAAATTGCACAGGAAGTTGGCCATTTTGAATTTACTTAAAACATTGATGACGCTTTGACAACAAAAGCTGCTCTAAATTTAACAACGCAAAAATTTCTCTTGAAGGTTCCTCACGTTATTTCTCGTAAATATTTAACATTTCCAACAAAACTCGCCAAACTTGGCAGTCTCATCGGGCATGGCGAAAAATTTGATATTTTTGCGTCGTCATAAACGACGCAAACAAAATGGCTCTCTAGCTCCAACTAGAGTGGGAAACATCAAAGGAAAAACTGGCCCGTTTGACGTAGGCCTCCGAAAATTGCCAGGCACGTGTAGTACCCCGAGATGTACAAATACTTTCTTTGATGACAATAGTCTATAATGAACAGAAAGTGAGTTATGAATTTTTGAAAGTCCAACTTTCGCCCATTTTTGCACGTTTACAGGGGTCATTCTTTTGCACCCTGATGCTACAGGGTTCATCCGATTGCCTTACAATTCCGGCTGTACCATTTTAAGACCTGGGACAAACACTGGGACAAAAATCTTTAGTTTCCGAAATACTATATGACGGGGGCGGGGCTTCAAAGTTTTCGTTGAATATTTCCTTCGCCGCAATGGACAAAATGCTTGATAACTCCCCTGCACAAGCTGCTAAAAATACAAAACATCACAGGTACATAAAGAGTCGGTAGCCGAAGACATCTACATGTTTGTATTCAGTTATACACCTTGCGCCACCTAGTGGTGACAACAAATTTTTTTTTTACAATTTAACGTACTGCACGGAGCCCTTTAAACAAATTCGGCTCAAAATTGGTCAGAACAGACTCAAGAAATCGATCTTACCCCATACCAAATTTTGTGACTTTTTGTCAAAGAGCGTGGCTTTAACGGTGTTGCAAAGTCTGATTATTCACCGTGGAAACAAAAGCTCCGGCAACATGACTCAGATGATCCCATCTTCTTGAAATTTTTCACATTTGAGGATATTCCAGCCGTTGAGACCTCTAGCAACTTATTTTTGATCGTAGTGGTAGTGCCACTGTCAGGTTTAAATGTCCTGACGCCTTTTGGGCGAGCTTATTGAAATGGCCAAGGCCAGAGAGGAACCAAGCTACGCTCATGTGTCACTCTTGTTACTCCTTTCAACCAATGAATTAGGCAGCCAGGATTTGCCATCTACCAATTTGCGGAACCTGTCCTCAGCAATGTTTGCACCTTTGTTATCCCAATGTGTGCGTTCAAATAGTGGTGCATTTTTCCTGGTGTGAGATCAAATTGTCAAGTTGATTTGCTGTTCAAACTTTGACTTTCTCACACCCGCCTACGCTCTTCCTGCTTATTCTAACAATTTCTCTCTAACAAGTTCTCTGTTTTGTGACCTTGGTTCTCAAACGCTTCTACTTCTTATCAGTCTGGAATGTGCACCTGGTTTTGTGTCTTACAAGCCTGAATCAGTGCAAAACATTCTGCTGCTTGTCCTGAACATACAGATTTTAATATCCCTTGAAACTAAATTTCAATTTGCAATCCTAATAAAAATGTCTCTCCAGTCGGGAGAAAAGTGTCCAAAAGGTCAGGTCGCGGCTTGGTGGCAATTTGGATGCGGCCTCCACAGTCGTGAGGCATGTTCTACTGGTGCGGGAAAAAATGACGCAGAGCGCACCCCACCTTATCAGTGTAATGTGTCCCTGTGACAATTAGGTCGCCGTGCAATGTGAATGTGGTGGACAAGGATGTCATTTTTGGATTCCTTAAAGCAGCGGTCAGGACTGCTTGATCACACTCTGACGTGGCTCTCGCCACGGGATCCAATTGTTGTGACTAATATACAAATGGATTCACTTTGCCCTGGTTCCTTCAGTAACCCAGGCTAATGAAGTCATTTTTTGCAGTCACTGTTTGCTCAAATGGCTCATAGTAATTTGGTAGTGCGTTAAGATGCTTTGTCAATACAATCTTCTTTTTGGTCTCATCTTCCCTTGAACATTATGTTTACTACACACTAGACATGACCTACAATTTTTTTATTTTAATTTTTTTTTTAATTTGTAGAACTTGTGGTACAGCAAATGTCCTGTACTCTGGCTATCAATCATCATACTATGGATATCAATCATATCAATCATCATACTATGGATATCAATCATCATCCCCCCCCTGTTGAGACATGGGAGTTCCCATGACTCAATTTATCAATTAAATATCAAGTTGGTAATGCTAATACATTGTAATCAATGATTTCATGCGTGACAAGTTCAAAAGCTTTGTCAGCCGCAAGTGTTCAAACTATTTTTTGTCATTGGCTTGTCATAAATGATGTCCAGCAATGGTAATTTCAGAAATCAGAAATCCCTTTGTCATTGTACTCAAGTGTGCAACGAGATTAGAGAGTTCCCCTCTCCAGTGCAATACAACAATAATTCAGATAAATATATAAATTTGATAAATAAGAGAATAGTTAGTGCGGGAGGGAGAGCCGTTAGCCGCTGCGTTTATGCGCGCCGCCATCTTGTATTCTTGAGTATTCTGAGTAATTTGCAATCCATGCCCGACAATAATTGCACACTTCTTTCAAAGACATCATTTACTTCTCTTTTATTTCTTTTAAGGCTTTGGCACAGTTTTTTCTTTTTGCTTATCACTGACAATGCGCCCTTTTTTAATCGAAATGAGGCCTCAGTAAGTCACTTACTTTTGATACATTGTATCTGATAGTCCCTTGCAGACTAACCATGTGTTGCACGTCATCGCCCAAACAGACTCTATTGTGAGCTACTTCTAATAATTTATTGACGTCCTATTTTGTTCTTCCAAATGTAGCAACCGATAATAATGTGCCCTTTTAAAGTTTTGACGTTTGTTTGAATTCGCCCTTGCTTATTGACTCTGATATTAAGGTCCAATTGTGTCAGTGTATCACGGCCTAATAAGTAAAACGCACGTTGATGTAGAACTGCTTCTCCACTTGCTTTTTTTGTTTGTTTTTTACGTCACGTGATCCTCCGTTGCTTTCACGACTGGTCCTGACAAATCACAAATTTCTTATCAAACTTGATTCTGTCTGTGTAAATTGTAATCGGTTTTCCTGGGTGGTTGACGGCAGTTTCGAGCAAAGTGGCCATGTTTCCTACAGTTGTAGCAGACGTCGTCTTTTGTTGGCAGGTGTCCTCTTCCTCTTCCATGTCCTTGGTAGAAGATCGGTGCTGACGGGGTGGTCGTGAGGCCCGCAGCCCATTTACGCATATTATCTTGGATTGGTGTGATTGTTTGGCAGGCCGCTTTGCATTCATCTCTTGTGGCAGGCTTCCCAGGGCGCTGTTGTCCACTTGTTGAGGCAATCCCGGCTCCTTTTCTCGCTGGCCCTCCTCCTCAGCTCTCTCACCCTGACTTCCTTTTTCACTGTCACTGTCTCTTTGATCCTCGGCTGGTGCATTTCCTCCTTTTTTTCTCGCTCCTGTTTCTTCGTCTTTCTTTATCTCCATATTAAGTACTTTCTGCTTCTTCTCTTAAACGTCTTTCACTCTCTTTCTAAATCAGCACACATCTTTCTTGGAGATGATAACCACCGGACTGCACCACTCCGACTTGGAAGGCTCAATGACTCCAAGCTTCAGCATTTCATGGAGCTCCTTGGTTAGTCTCTCCACCAAGTGTTGCGGAACTCGGTAGGGGCGCTGACGAATTGGTAATCCTTCTTTGAGACGAATGACGTGTTCTACCACCGTCGTCTTCCCTGGGCTGGCGGAAAAAAGAGAAGGCACCGTCTTGAAAATTAAGCACATCTCTGTGACTTGCTTGGGTTTCCGACGTGCCAGTGCAGGCGCATCTGTCGTCGTCGAGGACTCCAGCTCTGCCTCGTCATCATCATCATCATCATCATCATTGTCGTCGTCCTCGTCCTTGTCGTCGTCGTCGTCCTCCTCCACCTTCCGCGCGAGTATGACCTCCTTTGGAGCCTGGTTTGAACGCTCCTTCCACTCTTTGAGGAGGTTCACATGATAAGTTTGTTTATTTTTTTTCTTCTCCGGATGGAAAATCTCATAGGTCACTGGACCCATCTTCCGGGTGACCTCATATGGCCCCTGCCACTTTACTAAAAGCTTGTTGTTGCATGTGGGGAGAAGCCGCAATACTTTTTGGCCGGGTTTAAACTCCCGGTGGCGAGCTTGCTGGTCATACCAGGTCTTCTGGCTTTTCTGGGCCTCCCGCAGGTTGACCTCTGCCTCCTACTGGTACCTGGCCAGTCTCTCCCTCATTTCCAGCACAAATTTCACCACCCCCCGATCACTTCACGTGGTGGAAGGTGCCTCCTAGGCCTTTCGGAGCAAGTCCAATGGCCCCTGAACCTCCCAAGCATGCAAGAGTTCAAAGGGAGAGAAACCTGTTGACGCCTGAGGAACTTCGCGATAGGCAAACAGCAAAAAGGGCAGCCACCGGTCCCAGTCTTTTCCAGTATCATCCACAAATTTCTGGAGCATCTTCTTTAAGGTCTGATTGAACCTTTCCACTAGTCCATCAGTCTATGGGTGGTATGGAGTGGTTTTGATGGCGGAGATGCCCAGTTGTTTGTTGAACAGTTGCATTAACCTTGAAGTGAAATTGGTTCCCTGGTCTGTTAGAATCTCATCTGGTATGCCAACTCTGGAAAGGAGTTGCACCAAGGCACAAAGTACTGCCGGAGCAGTGATTGTGCGCAATGGAAATGCCTCTGGGAAACGTGTGGCGTTGTCACACACTACACCACTGCTTTTTGTCAAAGGACCCACAATGTCCATAGCAATCCTGCGGAATGGAATGTGCAGCTTTTTTAAAATGGCTTGCCATGGCCCTCTAGAAATATTCAAAAACATCAGCCCTGGTTGAGTGATTCACCTACTTTTTGTAAATTCGATGGAGTATGTATAAGGCCAAGACCTACAAAAAAGTCTCTTGGAGCCATGCGCTAGGTTTTACAGGAAGTCGGCCATTTTGAATTTACTTAAATGGGGGCGGTTCACCACAATGGACTAAATGCTTAAAAACTCCCCTGCTCATGCTCTAAAAAAATCCCAAACTTACCCTGTACATAAAACGTCCCGACCTGAAGACATCTATATATTATTATACTGTTATACACACAGGTCCACCTCATGGTTTCAAAACAATATTTTTTTTTTACATTTTAATATGCTGCACGGATCCCTTTTCAGGAAGCCGAATGAACATTTGTCAGAACAGCCTCAAGACGTTGATCTTAGTCTATGCTGAATTTTGTGACTTTTCAGCAAAGGGCGTAGCCATTACGGTGCTGCAGAAATTTATTAATCTCTGTGGCAACAAAAGCTACCGTAACATGAATCAGATGATCCTAACTTCTATAATATTTTCAAATTTAAGGATAGTCCAACCCTGAAGACATCTACCAACTTATTTTTCATCGTAGTGGTAGTGCCACTTACTGGTTAAAGCAAATACAAGTTATTTTTGTTGATATTTTTCTCAGAGTAGGTTAACAAGTTTGCTTATTTTGAGGTTCGAAATTTAAATGAAAAATCAGGCCTGGCAAATTCATCAATATTTTATTAGTTTGTTGTTTAATTTTTTTTAAATGGCTCGCTATCGCCCCCTTGAACATTTGGAAAAGAAAACAGCCCCGGATCTGTGTTTCTTCAAACTTTTTGAAAATTTGATGATGCATGTATAAAGCCAAGACAGAATAAGAAGTGTCTGGGAGCCACATTCTAAATTGACAGGAAGTCAGCCATTTTGGACTTACTTCAAACATGGACGAGGCTTTGACAACAAAAACTGCTTGAACTTTAACTCCACAAAAATTCCTTGTGAGGATTCCTCACGTTTTTTCTCGTAAATATTTCACATTTCCAACGTGCCGGTACCCCAACGTTGCCAGGGCTGCGAGGGCCCTTTATCGCAGCTCGCAGCGCTAGTTATTATTTTTTTTCTATTTTCCGATCGTTCGATCGCATTTTTGACCCCCTAAACATACACGAAAACTCACCAAACTTGACAGTCTCATATGGAGATGGTGAACGACCGTGGAAGAACAGTCAGTTAGCGATGACGCAAGAGAGGCTGTGCACCGAGAACGTTTTCTGAATATCACTATTGTGCCCTGACAGGTATGTGTTGGTAATGTATCAACCAAGCTGAGGCACGAACGAACTCTGAGGAGACGCAACCCGTGACGTCACTAGTAGTAGTTTCGTGTGGTTTTCACACCTCCTGTCTCATCCCTGAAAGCCATGTCTTGAATTCATCTCCACACTGGAATACCGTATCATACCCTCCCTCTATCGATGTATAAGGGCAGTCTATAATCAGATGGTCCATATTTTGACACTCATGGTTACACCAGGGGCATGCTTGCGTAGCCACTGCCCCCCATCTTTGCAAATTTTGGGCTGTACGTCCTTGTTTGCAAAGGATCCTGTTGTAGGATGTCCACTCTCTCCTGCTGGTTCCATTGTAGCCTGGGAGCTTCTCAGTGGGGTCTCCAATTCTCTCGCCTCCAACAGGTACATTTCCTCTCCATAGGTCGCGCCACCTATCTGCTGACGTGTGCTCTGATTCCCGTTCTTGGCTGAAGGGTCTTCTGGATCTCAGGCGGTGCCCTCCTGGGTTGTGTGCTAGGGCCCGACACAGGGGAGCCTCCTCCGGGAGTGCCAATATATTTTTTTGCATGATCTGTGTTGCCTGCTCTCTTCTAACTGCTGGAGGTTCAATGTTGCACATTGTTGGAAGCCAGTTTATAGGAGTAGAACGTATGGCGCCCGATATCAGTCTCATTGCTTCATTCAGCTGGACATCAACTTTGGATGTATGTGCACACCGGCCCCATATGGGGCTGCAATATTCAGCCACGCTGTAGCACAGTGCCATGACTGACGTCCGTAGAACGTTTTGGTTGGCACCCCAACCTGTTCCCGTAAGTTTACGGATTAGTGCCACTCTTGATTTCAGCTTCTGGGCTGTATTTTCTAGGTGTTTCCTGTAGGTGAGAGTTCTGTCTAGAGTTACCCCTAGATATTTTGGTTCACAATCCACCGGCAGGTTTCCCCCCTCTATTTCCACCCTTAGCTTGTAATTAGCTTGCTGGTTGGTTAGATGGAATGTTGTTACCACTGTCTTGGTTCTGTTCATTCTTAGGTACCATCTTTTAAAGTAATTTGAGAGCAACGCTATGTCCAGCGATAATGTTCTCTTGATTGTACCAAAATCCCTGTCTTGGGTTACCAATGCCCAGTCATCCGCATAACCGAATTTCCAGGATTCGTATCTGGAGGCAGGCCCTGGCATTAAGCGACCAGTTAATAGTTCGAATGGCGCAAAACCTGTTATTTTGTGAACAGTTTGGCGGACGACCAACAGGGCTAGGGGCAAAGCTTGCAACCACGTCATTTTTGTTTGAGCCATGATCTTAGCCAATTTTTCTTTCAAATTCCTGTTAAACCTTTCAACTTTGCCTTGGCTCTGGGGGTGGTAGACACACCCAAAGCGATGCTTCAGCCCCAACAGCGCCTCCACTTTAGCCAGCGCTTTGTTGTTAAAATGTGTCCCATTATCAGATCTGATTAAAGCAGGGAAACCATGTGTCGGAATATAATGATTTACCAAAGCTTTAAGGACTGACGTGGTATCTTCCTTTGCACACGGATACGCCTCCGGCCAGCGTGAATAAGAATCCACAATGACCAGAAGGAACCGCTTCCCGTTCACCCTGTCAATCATGTCCGTGAAATCAATTACAATTTCTGCTCCAGGCCAGGCCACAGGGGAGAACGCCCCTGGCTTGGGTTTTAATGTCGGTCGTGCATTAAATGTTTGACATAGTTCACAAGCCGCCACAAACTGCCAGACCACCTCCTGTAACCTTGGATGCCACCACTGACGAAGTTTTGGAAGCATTGCCTGAGGCCCCACATGTGCCACTGTATGGGCCTCAGCCAACACTGAGGTCATGAGTTGCCCTTCAGGGAGGACCGGCTGGCCCCTGGGACCCACCCGCCTGACCACCTTAGATGCGATCCACATTTATTTTTGTTCCGGCGACGACTTACCTTGTGCATCCATAATATCCTCCAGTGCCACTTCGGGTGCCACTGGAAGATCCGGGGGTTCCCCATCCCAGACCACAGCTGGGGTTGTTAACATCATCCCGCCCTGAGGGGTGTATCCAGCCACCTCTTTCGCGAGAGCATCCGCCCTCTCATTACCTTTCGCCACCATGGTGTTGGCCTTTGAGTGTCCCGGGACCTTTACAATCGCCAATTCGTGTGGACCCTTAATTGCTTCATACAATCGCTCCATCAAAGTTCTATGAGCAATTTCTTTGCCTTTCGCTGTTAGCCAGCCATTGTGCAACCACCCCTTTAGGTCAATCAGGGCAGCTGACGCTGCATATGCCGAATCAGTATATACAGTTAATTGCTGTCCTGGACACTGTTCCAAGGCCAACACCAGCGCCAACACCTCTGCCGCCTGGGCGGAGGGTTTTATTGTCAACTTCTGAGCTGTCACTGGGAGGAAGAAAGAACTTTTCCACTCCACCACTGCCGCGGCCGCGTGGAGTGTCCCATCCTTGGCACGCCAACAACACCCATCGGTGAACATAACCCGTCCACCTTCCAATGGTTCCGCATACAAGTCCTCACGGACCTTCTGATCTTTCTGTACTTTCAGAGCGCACTCATGTGCCCCTTCCAGGAGGTGATTAGCCATGTTCACACCATCATGCACATAAGTAACGTTTGGTGCCATCAATGTTTTCATCATCCGTGTTTGTCGCAGGGGTGTCAATGTAAATGCCACCGATGCTACAAAAGCTGACACCCCATGATCTGTCAACACCTGGACGGGATACCCCATGACCACATGAGCTGTTTTCTGTAGGACCTTTGCCAGGCCTGCTGCGTACCTAACACAGTCTGCTTGTTTCTGTTCAATTCCGTCTGATGGCACACTACAATACAATAAAACTGCCCTGTCTGTTCCATGTCTTTGGTACAATGCCGCATTCACTGTTTTCTCACTGCTCGCAACGTCTAAATAAAACACCTTAGTGTAATCTGGAGTGGCCAAAGCTGCTGCTGATGCTAATTCCTGAATTAATTGCACAAACAATGCATCATCCTCAGGGGTCCACTGCAATGTGGCCTTCAAATTTCGGACCCCTTGTTGTTTGACCAGGGCCCGCAAGCCTGCTGTTTTATCCACATAACATGGGATGTATGCTCGGCTGTAGCCACACAATCCCAAGAAAGACAACATGTCCTGCACTGTGTGTGGACGTGGGTGTTGCAGGATGGAGCTGCGGTGATTTGGGGACATAGCCAAGCCGGCTGGGGTGATGACACGCCCCAGAAAAATCACAGACTTACGACAGCACTGTAACTTTTTCCTTGACACTTTGAAGCCCAGGTCAGCAAGCTTCAACAGCACTGCTCGTGTGGCTTCCACACACTGGTCGGATGTTTCGGCCGCAATGAGGAGATCGTCCACATACTGCAGGAGCACTGAGCCTTGGGGTAACGCACTTGAAAATAACAAGTCCTTCAAGACCTGATTAAAAATTCCTGGCGAATTCTTAAAGCCCTGAGGGAGTCTTTTGTACTGCAATTTCACCCCTTTGTAAGAAAATGCAAACACGTGTCGTATTGATTCAGCCAGCGGTAAACAGAAATATACATTCGCCAAATCAATTACCGTATACCACTGTTTCTGCGGGTCCAGGGAGGACAGGATGCGATGGGGGTCAGGAACTGGCAAAACTGGAGTTATAGTGATGTCATTCACTGGCCGCAAATCGTGGGCCATCCTCCATGTCACCCCATCAGCCTTCTGGACCGGCCTCAGAGGTGTGTTCCAAGAGGACGCCGACGTTTCCAACACCCCCGCATCCCACAATCCTGCCACTGTGTCCTCCATTCCTTTGTCTGCTTCCTTCGGCCATCGATATTGAGGACGGCGAACCGGAATGGAGCAGTCAACTTCCAATTGGATTGGCTGAACCGTCCGACAAAAACCAACATCAAATGGACCCTGTGACCACACGGTCTGTGGCATTTGATCCAACATTGCCTGTGCGGACTCATGGTCCGTCTGTTCCCGCCCATGATGGCGGTCCAAGAATACCAATTCAAGGTCTGACTTATCTACCATTTTTGCCATTATCCTGTAACTTTTGGTTGCAGCTGAGTGCCACACATCTAGAATTTCAGTCATCATCCAGTCATGTTGTTGTGTTAATCGTTTCACCATGGGCCCCAATTGGCGGGGATCATGGCCTGGCGACACAGCTAGTGACACGTGAGGCAAACCTTCCTCACTCATTCGATACCATTGCTCTTGCTCCGGCGACAACTGCACATATGCTGCCACCCCCTCGGGGCCCACAAAGATGCATGGTGCGCGCAATATCCAACCATCCCCCTCAATTTCTTCGAACGCATCTCTATATATGTCATCTGATTCTCTATCATAATATAGAGTGCAGTGCAATGGATCCAGTGGGGGGTGGTACGGTGCCAATGTCTGGATCCACGGTTTCCACAAGAGGTATGTGGAGTAGACACCTCCCCCAAGTGGAGTCTCAGGATTCAATCTAGCCCAGTAGATCCGTGCCGTTTCAGGTACTGTGGGGAGTGGTGCCATCAACCACTGACCCCTAGGTGTCACAGGCTGGAAGCATTCCAGTACCTGTCCGTCAGGAAATGTCACTGTAAGTCCCTTCTCGCCGCACAATATCTGGGCTCTCAATGCTGACAACATGTCTCTGCCCATTAAATTGATGGGTGTGTCCATTGCATGAACATATGAATGATATAGTCTCTGTCCAGTGTTTGTAATTTCCGTTTTCAGTGGCCGAGTAAAGGGCAGAGTCTGAGGACGTCCCGAGAAGCCGACTAACGTTGTAACTCGCCTCGACAACGCTGTACTTGGCAGTGGCATGTTGATTGATGAATGTGTTGCTCCAGTGTCCACCAACATCTGGACTGGAGTGTCCGCCACTGTCAACTGAAGCATTGGCTCTGCCTGGCCAGTGCTTCCCGAGCTTCCCAGGCCCCCCTATTCGTCTGGGCCGTACCACTGGTCAGCTTGGAAATACTGACCCCATGGATTCGGCTGTGGCCACGGGCGGGGCTGCTGCGGTACCCCTTGGTGTGGTGGCCCTGCTTGCTGGTTCTGCTGCTCCACCCCTGGTGGTGGGTTGCCATGACAATCACGTGCCCAGTGGTCAAGGGACCCGCAGTTGAAGCAAGTCCCTGGAGCGAACCCATTCCGCCCCCGGCCTGGGGGGGCGCCACGACCACGCCCTCTGTATCTACCACGGAACCCTTGACCTTGGCGCCGTTCAGCCCCCACTGGAGTTTGATACATCTGTTTTTGTTTCACCTTTTCTTGTTTTGCCTCACCATGCAACTTTGCCAACTGTAGTTTAACCAAACTAGTCGCCAGAGCGTCAGATTCCTTTTGATCTTTATTTGCTTTTTCCATGTAGATGCGGCAATGGTGTATCAAATGCCTCTTAAATCTCGGTTCCGGACAAACCAAAATGTCCGGATCAATTCTCAAAATCGCCTGCACCTCATTTGGGAGGCCGTTCAGCATCGCCGTCCTGAACATCATTTCAGCTTCAGGATAGTTGCCTGGGTGTTTACCTGTGGTCTCAATCCACAGCTCCAATGCCTGAGCATAATGTTGCTCGGGAGTCACATCTTTTCCGTAATTAAAAATTGTTGGCGCCACATCCACTGGGGAGGGAAAGGCCGCCCTCAGCTCCCGAAACAACGCCTCAGAAGTCTCAGCCAAGGGGGTTTCTCTCCCCAGCTGGCGGGTGCCAGCTGCCCCCTCAATATTCTGTAATTGAATCAGGGAACACGATCCCAAAATGGCTTGTCTAAAATCTCCCAATGCTACTCCCTGTCCTGACATGGCGGCTAAGAATTTAGTAATCCAGGCTCGTGCCCCTTTATGCAGCGGAGGCAATTTTTCCACCAATGCAGCCACATCCCGAAGCACCAGAGGCTCATAGTGACGGCCAGCGTGAGTCACCACTAGGGGTGCCATTGTTTGAGGCTGCTCCTGCTGTGCCATCATCTTATCTTTACTGCGTGTATTATAGCCTCGCTCAGCCCTGGACATGCTCTCCTCTTTATCGCCCAGCCTCTCTCCTTCACTCAACGCTCTGAGCATCTGCCGCTGTTCACGTAACACTACCTCGGCTTCCTCATCACTTTCCACTTCCTCCTCGCGGGGATCTGCGTCACTGGGCATTGCCTGCCCATGTTTCCGTGTCCCCGTCATCACTCCCTCTAACATCTCTCTTTCCTCACTTTGCACCCTGTGTCCTTCCAACAACTTTCGCGACGCCTCCTTCATCAGTGGTTTCGAATTTCTCTCACTCCCGGCACTCGGGGTGCCCCCACCTCCTGCGAGCGCTGCCCCTGACGTCAGCACGGGCGACTCCACATTCCCCTGCTGCTCTCCGCGCACTCTCTTCCTTTCATTATTCACAGCCTGTTCAATCAACTGTATGGTCGCTGGCGTCATCCGTGAATCGTGATCTTCTACATCCAAAACCATCCTGCCGCCCAAAGTGACTACGGGGGCCATTATTTGCGCCATCGGATACGGCGGCGGCTCATACACATACTGTCGCGAGTCAGGCAACTGTGGATAAATGCCTCTCCGACCTTCCGTCTTTTCTTCCACTTTTCCAATCACTTCATCCTTCTTTTTCACTTCATTCACACTCTCTTCCTCTTTTATTGCCCCCAGCGCAGTGGCAATAATTGCCAATTGGTGAATGCCTCGTCTATCTTTGTCCAATTCCTTCACTTCCTTCTCAAGTTTAATACGCTGTCGCCATCCAGCTTGGCTCTGATCCTCCTTCATATCTCGAATATTTGCCAACATTCTGGTTTCCTTTTTCTGTAACTGCCTCGCTAACTTCGACATGTCCCACGTTCCGGGACCACCGCAAAACAAATCATCCTTTTTTAATTTCAGAAACAACTTCTGACTCCGTTCTTTCACCTTCTTAATTTTCTTACTTTCCATTCCACTAATCAACTGTGATTCCAGCTGAGCATAATGACCATTAATCTCCGACCAGACTTCCGCCCGCTCGTCTGAAGCGCCAGACACAAGAAAACCCTCACATTTCCTCCCATTTTCCATCTCCAAATCCACTCGTGCGTGTCCCAAGCACTTCATACGCAGAACAAATTTAGGCTTCACATTCACACCGCTTCCACACAGACACGTAAATCCCAGATTTTAAACCGTGTCCTGATACGTAAATCCCAGATTTTATACCGTATCTTAACCACGAATAGTTCCAAACTATTCTAGTAGGTAAATCCCAGATTTTATATCCTCCTAACGTCCACACTGTTACACTTTTTTTTTTTTTTTTTTTTTAATTTATTTTTTCTTTTTATTATGCCGTTCCGCTCCTCCTTCCTCTTATAATTTAGCGTTGCCAATGTGCAGAATTTGAAAAGGATCTGCTTACCTTATGTCACTGTGGGCCCAAAGAGGAAAGACGGTCGGATGTGCGGCTCCTATCAGGTCGTCACCTGGTGTGGACATGCGAGACCCAGTCTCATGTGGTCTTTCTCGAAGTTCCAAACTTCTTTTACCTCTCATGCATCGCGTCGGCGTCACCATAAATTGTTGGAATTTATCTTTAAATCAATGTTAGAATTTAATTTTAAACCAATGTAAACTCAAATTAATAATCTGACTCCAATTTGTGACTTTACCCAACTCTCACTCATCCAACAATATGCGCGCTCGTTCTGCAATAGAAAGGTATCAGGAAGCCGGCATTTTCACACACGAGTGGATTTATTCCTAACACACAAATCTACAACTTGAGTTTGGGTCCCTCTCAATACAGCTCTCTTTGTCTTCGCTGTTCAGCATTAATTTATAGACACAATATGCAAATGACACAGAGACAAAGGCATCCTGGCATGATTCTATTGGCTATGTGTATGCTGCAGTTAACTTTAGCTTGCTTCTCTTGGTCTTTCTTCAAGTGGTGGCCCCTCCTGCTTGTGGCTGGAGGGTCCAGTTTCTTGTGCATCCCTTCCCCCTCGAGGTATCTGTCTGCGCCAGGCACCGACCTAAAACCTCCCAAACCTCACATTCTTTCACTTTCTTTTTCCAGCTTCACCAGCCACCCACACAGCATTCCACAGAATAACAGTGACACAAGATGCAGGACATCGAATAAAACTAGCCAGGTTTAAACTCTTCCACTCCTTTAAAATAGAGGCACCACTTTTTAGTTTTCTTTGGTATCCTGCCTCTATGAATGTTGTTAGAGCCAGTACCTGTTCTGTGGTGCTTCTGTGCTTTCTAAATCCTGCCTGCTGGCAAGGAATATTCAGCTCCAGGGTTGGTGTTATTCTGGTTAGGATTATCCTCTCCATTATCTTATACATACTGCATAGCAGGGATATTGGTCTGAAGTTATTTGGGTCTTCTGGTGATTTCCCCGGTTTTAAGATGGCTATGACCCTAGCTCTTTTCCAGAGATGGCAGTATCTACCCATGTTTATTGCATCAGTGATAGCAGATGCCATCCATTTAATCGCAGCTGGACCCAGGTGTTTCAACATATCTGGGTAGATCCCATCAACTCCTGCTGCCTTGCCTGACTTCGTTGCTCTGAGTGCTGCTTTCACCTCCTCTTCGCTCACTGGGTGGGAGAACCCGTCTTCTTCTGGCATGTCTCTGATTAGCTGCTGGTACTTTTTCTTTATTGGTGGTTTCGAACTTGTAGTCAGGGGTGTGAGCTCCTCTTCCTCTTATATTAATTGCAACACTATCAGGGCTCACTACGTTAGACTGTTTGCTCTTTTTTCCACCCCCGTCCAGTTTTTTAATCAGTTTCCATGCATGTCTACTGGATCTTGTAAAATCCATGCTCTCTACCGTTTCCATCCATCTTCTCTGTCTCTCCTCCTGCAGTCTCTCCAGCAATTTCTCTCCAGTATCTGGATTCTGGGTTTCCTCATAGGATTTTAATATTTCCTCACATTCTGGTGTCCAGCATGGTATATATCTTTTACGGACTCCCCGGGGTATGTGCTTTTTTGCACTGCTCTGAATGAGTTTATTGAACCTAATTATATTCTCCTGTTTTGCTGGGATTCGCTTGCATGTCTTATCAACTTGCTCTGCGAAACCCTGCCAGTTTGCCTTTCTAAAGTTTAAAGGATAATGTAAATGGCAGTCAATTTAAAAACTGAACAAAGAGTAGACTGCTAGGAGCCACTTTTGTGATCCCGGCATGGAAGTCCATTGTTTCAGAGGGGTCTCGTTCACACCTCCTGTGGTGCAGCTGTGATCCAATCTTCCTGCATTCCAATCCTGAGGGTTTGGTCATTAGCATGGTCTAAACTTCAGTTACACTTAAAGGATTTCATACATTTGACTATTAAAGGAATATAAGAGTTTGAGCTTAACATAGTTCATTAGATGTTGGTGCATCCAATGTATGAAAATGTGATATTGTAAAATGCTGAGAGTGTGACTGGTGAAGCGAAACTGGTTGCGGGGGTTGTGCAAGAATGGAATGTTTTAGAAGCAGAAGGTGCTGAGCGAGACAAGATGACTCCGGGAAGGAGCGGCCATCGGGGGATCGCACGCAGGAGGAGCCACGGGATTCGGCGGGAGGAGAAAGACCAATGAGAGCGAGCTAAAGTTAACTGCAATAAACATAGCCAATAGAATCATGCCAGGATGCCTTTGTCTGTGCCATTTTTGCATGTTGTATAGTATGAATCAGTACTGGGCAACTCGGGGGTAGAACACATTCGCTGGTGGCAAGAGAGGTGTAGAGTTGTATTGAGAGGGACCCGAGATCCAGGTGCCATGTAGAAAATCTGTATTGGGAATAAATCCACTTTGTGCGTGAAAATGCCGGCTTCCTGATACCTTTCTATTGCAGAACGAGCGCGCATATTGTTGGATGAGTGAGAGTTGGGTAAGGTCGCAAATTGGAGTCAGATTACTTATTTGAGTTTACATTGGGTTAAAGTTAAATTCTAACATTGATATAAAGATAAATTCCAACAAGTTCCATCTTGGCAGGGGTAGAGATTGTGTGACTGGTATGTTGATTCCTGTTTTTATCAATATTGGTCGGTGCTGGGACCTTGGGAAGTTACCCAGCACTCTTCGATGTGCTGGCATTGATATGCCATCTGTGTCCCTCGTAACGAAGGTCAGGTCAGGTGTGTATTCCCTCTGCCATCGTGCTGAGTGGAAGGTGCCTGGTTCATTTGGATGGTAAAGGAGGTGGAGATTATTTATTTCTGCCCAGTTGCTGAGCTGGATTCCAGCTGGGTCGGGCTCTGTGTATCCCCACGATGTATGGTGGCTATTGAAGTCTCCTAATATTATAGATTGATGTTGGTATTGTGGGAGGACACTAATTGGCCAGCTTGTATTTGGAGGCTTGTATATGTTGACCACTGTTGTACCCAGCACCTCAATCTCTGACCTGTGTATATTGTGTTCGTCCATAGAGGATCCTCTGTCTATGGCAGGGATGTCTTCATGTACATATATCATGGTTCCGTACTGTTGATGATCTATTCTCGTGATGGGTATGAAGCTGGATATACTGTATCTCGATGGGGGCGATTCTTTAGTCAGATGAGTTTCCTGCAGTGCCAACACTTGTACATCTTTCTCCCTCAGCATCTGCGCCATCAACTCACACTTAGCCATCGATATACCCTCCACATTCAATGAGATTATCCTCAGTCCTCCTCCTACTGTCACTACATTGTCATTTAGGTCATCATTAACTGAGTCTAGCGTATTTTTCGAAGTTGCAGGACTCTCTACTGCACCAACGCGGACCTGGTTATCCTGGGCGACGGCCGATCCAGTATGAATATTCCTTCTTTGAGCTTCCATTTCCATTTTTGAGGTGTGTAGTCGAGAGCAAGTTTTTAACGCTTGGTTCGACCACCAGGGTGGGATTCCTCTTAGTCAGGCCCCCAGAATGCTGGCTGCACTCCAGGGAGCCGCTCAAGCCTCCACACGACGACAACGTGGGAATCCCGGTCGTGGAGGGTGTCGTCACTTTCGGCGCGACATCTGTTCGTCTGCTTTCATCCACCAGGCGAGTAAACGCAACTATGGTTTCGTGCACCACCACATGCAACACTTGCACCATTCTCATGGAAAGACTCTCCCTGCTGGAGGGACGTGTCTGCCAGCTAGAGCAGAGTAATGTGGTAAGCGTAAATGTGGCGGACAGCACCGGTTAGCATTGGCCGTAAACGGCTTGCTAATCGCGTTGAGCCTGTTAAGACACAGAGCAGTTCCATTCCACCTCGGTCTCCTGGCTCCCGCACTTTAGTGAAAGGTGACTCCATTACTCGATACATTAAGCTTGAAAATCCAACCACAGAATGTGTATTGCTGGGGCCAGAGCACCCGACATTGAAGCTAATCTTATGGAGCTAGCACGCAAGAGACCTAGACACCAGCGCAGTGCAAACAACGCTAGCTATTCAGATATAGTAATACACGTCGGCTCCAATGACACTAGTGTTACTGCCGTTTCAATGATACGCTGGCTAAAGAAAGTTTTAACGCGCACTCACTCACCATGGGTTGAAGTTGCGATGACGTTCGCTCGGCTTCACTGGTCTTGATGTTGATGTGTAGTTATGTATGTCACGTCAAACAGTCAAGGGTTAGTCTTAATCGTAGTCATTTCAGTCCAGATGTCATGCCGTGAAGTCAAGTAAATCAAATAAATAAATCAATGGCTACGGTCTTCCAAACTTCAAATCAAAAACATCCGCGCATATGCGGTAATCAATACAATATACTATCTTCTATCTTCCAGTTTGTACATAAATAATGCGTCTTGAGTAAGTGCGGTTGAAAAACGGTATCCGACCAGCGTTCCCCCACCTGTCCTGCATTTGTTATTTATGGATGAACGCAACCAGTGCTGACGTCATCAATTGCCCTAGTGGTGGTGTTGCCATACTGCATTACTCAAAAGAAAACTGCTCCAACAACTAGGATGAAGCAATCAGAGATCACAAAGAAAAAACATAGCAAGGACTTGTGATCTCGCCAGAAAGATGAGTCTGAGTCGAGTAATTGTCTCTGGCCCCTTGCCTGCGAGAGGCAATGATGAGAAAGATGGGGGTGTAGCCCTCATTTCCGAATTTAATCTAAAACTTAGTCCTCGTCCTAGCAATTCCTTCAAAACATTTGAAGTTCTCATTATGCGATCCACGGCCGCACTGCCGTTTTATCTTGCCGTTTTTTACCGTCCCCCTGGCTCTTACTCAGGCTTTTTAGATGAATTTTCTGAATTTGTGGCTGATTTGGTAACTCATGCGGATAATATATCATGGGCGACTTCAACATTCATATGAATCTCCCGTCGGAACCACTTACCGTGGCGTTTCGGACAATAATTGATATGTTTGGTTTCATGCAAATAATAGATGAAGCAACGCATATAAATGGTAACACGTTAGATTTGGTATTAACCCGGGGCTTAGCATCCTCAAAAATAATTGTATTACCATATACTAGTGCTATAGCTGACCATTACTTAATCAAATTTGAAGTCTTGGCGCATTGCCATCGTTCTGACCATGATCAAAGCTATAGCAGCCGCAACATTAGCTCCTTAACCACCGCTGCGCTCTCTGAGCTACTCCCTTTAGTAACCGATTCGTTTCCTAATTATATTGGTACGATTGATGATCTTACAAACAACTTTAATGTCGCTCTGTTAAATGCGCCTGACTCCGTCGCACCTTTAAAAACTAAAACTTGTCCAAAGAGGCTGACTCCGTGGTTTAATGAGGAAACACGCATACTGAAACGATTCTTGTAGGAAGCTTGAGCGCAAATGGCGTGCGACCAAACTGGAGGTCTTCCGTCAGGCATGGTGCGCTAGTTTATACAAGGAAGCGCTCAATCTAGCCAAAACTAATTATTACTCTAGATTAATTGTTTTACATAAAAACAACCCTAAATATTTATTTGCTACTGTAGCAATGCTAACGCAACAGCAACCAACCTCGGATAGCTCTTCCTATTCAGCTCACGATTTCATGCAATTCTTTACTCAGAAGATTGAGTGTATTCGTGATGAGATTAAAGACACTGTTCTTACAATTCCGTTGAATTCCGTCATAAATGGTGTTAATAGGGACATTAGGGCTGATAACTGTCCGATAACCTTATCTCAATTTAAAAAAGTATCTCTTGAAAGCCAAACAAAATTGGTTAGTGGGGCAAAACCGACAACTTGTGTGCTCGATCCGCTTCCTGGCAAACTAATTAAAGAGCTGTTTATGACCCTAGGACCGTCTGTCTTAAATATTATTAATCTATCACGTACCACGGGTATAGTACCAGCAGCTTTAGGACCGCCATTATGCGACCGCTACTTAAGCAACCAAACCTCGACCCAGAGAGTCTCAACAACTATAGACCGGTTTCAAATCTTCCGTTTATTGCAAAAATCTTGAAAAACTTAATGAATATATGACTAGTAATAATCAATTTGAACCTTTCCAATCAGGTTTTACCGAATGGAAGCTACGGAGGAGGAGGGCATGCTCGCGTCACAGTTAAGCCGAAGAGGAGCACCTTCCCCGGGCACGGGCGGTGTCAAGCGGCCCCTAAGTTTAACCAAATGGAAGCTCCGGAGGAGGAGGGCATGCTCGCGTCACAGTTAAGCCGAAGAGGAGCACCTCTTCCCCCCGGGCACGAGCGGAGCGCGAGGCTGTCAGTTATGAATGAATAAATGAATAAATAAATAAATGAAGAATGCCACCTTTCATTTCACTGGCATGATCCGTGCCTGTCATGCCGCGTGTGTTTTTGTTTTTTCAGCTGTGTGGGCGTTCCTCCAGCGATCGTCTCGCGCCATGCGGTCAGCTGCTGCGAGACGCGCCCACCAGCCCCGCACCGGATTCCCATTCACTCACTGATTACACTCACTACCACCTACACTGACTACCTGGCGTCGGATTGTTATCCTACTTGTGTCTGCGTTTGGAGAGTCCTGCTCAATCCTCCAGCTCTGCTGGAGGATCATAACATTCACAGGGCACACCGGACGGCGTACCAGAAGTTAAAAGTCGAAGTAATTAAATAAATACAAAAATAAGTAATTGAATAAATACAAAAATAATGGCTGGGGAATAAAAAAATAAGAAGTTTTAATAATAATTTTTTTTTGTTATAACATGAATTTCAGTCTCTCTCTCTCTACCCGTATATATATATATATATATATATATATATATATATAATTTAAGCATTTTTGAAGGTGCGCCGCTACTTCGCGGATTTTCAGTTTTCGCGGGTGGTCTCGGTCCCCATTAACCGCGATAACCGAGGGTTCACTGTATTACTCTTACTCGATCTTGGCGCCGCTTTTGACACTTGATCATAACATATTATTAAAACGCCTTGAAACTTGTGTTGGCATTTCAGGTTCAGCGCTTTCTTGGTTTAATTCGTATCTGTCGGAGAGGACGCACTGTGTAATTCATGGCAATGCGACTTCTGATCTTTGTAAGATCACACGCGGAGTTCCGCAGGGATTGGTACTAGATGCTACCGCTTGGTGATATTATACGGAAATATAACATTAGTTTTCATTGTTATGCTGATGATACGCAATTATACATGCCGTTGGATATAACGAATCCGTGTGATTGCTATAAATTAGAGGCATGCCTTGCCGAAATTAAACTATGAATGTCTTTCAATTTTTTGCGTCTTAACTCAGATAAAACCGAGATGCTGATCATTGGACCAGCGCGTCATCGGTACCTTTTTCAAAGACACCACTATGAGTATCGATAAATTGCCCAAAAGGATTCAACAAAAAATCTCGGTGTTATATTTGACACAACTATGTCGTTTCAAATGCACATTAAAAATATTACTAGAACTGCATTTTTTCATCTGCGTAACATTGCTAAAATTCGCCCAATTCTATCAACTTGTGATGCAGAAATCTTAATCCATGCGTTTGTTACGTCTCGCCTCGACTATTGTAACATTTTGCTCTCGGGTCTCCCCATGTCTAGTATTAAAAGTTAGTTCAAAATGCAGCAGCTAGACTCTTGACTAGAACGAGAAAGTTTGATCATATTACCCCGATACTTGCCAATTTGAATTGGCTTCCGGTCCACTTGAGATGTGATTTTAAAGTTCTGCTACTTGCCTATAAAATATTGCATGGCTTAGCTCCTTCCTATCTCGTTGACCTCGTGGTACCATATGTTCCGTCCCAAAACCTTCGCTCACAAAATGCTGGTCTTTTAGTGATTCCGCGAGCCAAAAAGAAGTCCACAGGTTCTAGAGCGTTCTCTATTCGGGCACCAATGCTTTGGAATGCACTACCCTCAGGTATTAGAGGCGCCACCTCAGTAGAAATGTTCAAAACACTATTAAAGACGCATTTATACTCTTGTGCATTTAGTTGAACTATTTGTTGGCCTGTTTACTGCCGCTTTTTCTCTTTTCTTCTCTATTCTGCCCCCTTTTCCCCGGCTGGGGGATTAGGTGACGGTGACCCACTAGGAAGTTTAAGGCATTGACAAACTGGGCATGCACCTGTTCCAGTGATGTCGTCTTCCTGCAGCGCGACATTTGATCAATTTATTTATATACTTTAGCATCTAATTTAATTATTTGTTGGCCTGTTTACTGCCGCTTCTCCTCTTTTCTGCCCCCTCTTCCCCTGCTTGGGAATTAGGTGATGGTGACCTGCTATGAAGATTACGGCACTGACCAACCGGGGAGGGACCTGCTCTCCCAAAGTCGTCTTCATGCAGCGCCTCTTCTGATTTCCCTATATTTCAGCACTTCGTTGAACTACTTGTTGGCCTGTTTACTATTTCTGTTCTTTTTTTTCTGTTCCCAATTCCACGGCTTGGGAATTAGGTGATGGTGATTCACTTGGAAGTGGCTGTTCTGAATTTACCCCAAACTGACTATTTCAAGATCGAAGGCTCATCCTCGGATATGCTGCCATGGAGATTACGGTCCTGGATGAGGACCCACTCCACTAAAGTCATCTTCCTGCAGCACTTCATTTAATTGACTCTCACATTATCTCATCTAACATTGTATAGCATCATTGTATGTGTCAAATGTTGCCCACTTAGCATCCAAAGCAGCCTGGTCATCCTGGAAGGGGGTTTCCCCCCCATCTGTGGTCCCTTCTCAAGTTTTCTCACTTTTCCCCCAATGGGGTTTTGAGTTTTTCCTTGCCCTCCTGGGGGCTAAGATCAGTGGATGTTGATTGTGGTTATGTAAAGCCCTTTGAGACTGTCTGTGATTAAGGGCTATACACATAAAATTGACTTGACTCGACTTGGACCAGAATAGAAGTGGATGAGGGAAAAAGGGAGGGGCGGTGTTGACTGATATTGTGCAGATGGAAGTAGGCTGACCGGGTTGTGTTATTATGCTTATGGAAAGATAGAGTGCTGTCAAGGATGACACCCAGACTCTTGACCTGAGGGGAGGGGAAAACAATGGAGGGGCCAACAGGAATGGGAAAACTGACAACTTTGGATTGTATTGATTTTGTACTGAAAAGAATAACTTCTGTTTTGTCGCTGTTAAGCCTCATGAAATCATTAGAAAACCAGTCATTGATTTCAGATAGACAGGAGGTGACGGAGGTGGGAGGGAGTGATATGCTGGGTTTGCAGGAGAACTAGAGCTGGGTGTCATCCGCGAAGCAATATAAAGCGATATTGAATTTTCGGAAAATGCTGCCAAGGGCAAGGAGGTATATGATACATAATAGGGGGGCCAGGACCGAGCCTTGGGGCAAACCTGAGGTGACTGGGAGGGACTTTGATGAGAAATATTTAAGCTGGATGAACTGAGTGCGGTCTTTGAAGTATGAATGGAACCAGTTGAGGGCGGTGTGGGTGATGCCGATGGAAGAAAGTCTTTTGAGAAGGATGGTGTGTGAGATGGTGTCAAAGGCCGCAGTCAGGTTAAGAAGGATGACAATGGAGAATGAATCGGAGTCAGCTGCAATGAGGAGATCAGAGGTGACCTTTAGTAGAGTTGATTCAGTGCTGTGAAGTGCACGGAAACCGGACTGAAAGGGTTATTGCAGGTGAGATGAGAGTGGAGTTGAGTGGCGACTACATTATCTAGGACTTTTGAAATGAATGGGGCAGAGGTTCAGGAAATAGTACTGAGCGGCTTTTTCTTAATCTCATGAGAAAATGTACTCGGGCAAGCACAGTCGAAAAGAGTCGTGCGTTATCTCAGCCCAGCCTCACATTCTTCCCCCGACACGGGTCTACGTCCAAGGGAAGGTCCTCTCCAGATTAATCATTGTCTGGATGGTTGATTCCCAGCTGGTCCCCAAGACTGGTATTCCACGGCTGGCCTTCTCCGGCGGGCAGTCTCTCCGTCTCTCCTGCTGGTATTCCCCTGTAATCTTGTCAGTGTGCATGTATGTGTGCTCCAAAATCAAATTATGTCTTTCAGAATGTGTTTTTGCAATGGCGTCCCAGTGAACCCTCCAATCAATCAATCAAATTTTATTTATAAGAGCACTTTTCATACATAAAATGCGGCTCAAAGTGCTGTACAATAAAAACATCCAAATTACAACGAAAAACTAAAACCCATTCCACCCACTCAACATAAAGACAAGACACATCAACATACACGCCTGAACTCGCATACACACAGAACACTCGCATTCACACAACTTAATAAACCATCTTAGTAGAAAGACAGGGTAAGGCACAGAGAAACCATATGAGAAAATGTACCCAGGGTAGGTAATCCGCGCTGAGAGGGATGACGGCTCACGCCCACAGGGAGCTGCGCCAACACACAGACCCCTAGCCCAGACTGACCGGGGTAGACCCTACACATAGTGCAGAGGGCCCCGGGCCTAAGGAGCCTCCGGGATGAAGCCCCCTGTGAGAAGGCCAGCCACACCTCCCAGCGCGGAGGCCCCCCTTGAGGAAACACTGGAGCTAAAATATATAAAAGAAAATGATAATGCTAAACAAAAAAGAAGCTAAAAATTAAAGGACAATAATATAAAAAGACGAAGCTAAAATATATAAGAAAAATGATACTAAAAGACAAAGAAGCTAAAAAAAATTAAAGACAATGATAATAGATAAAATGACAGTCCTGAATTAAAAGACTAAGATAAATTATTTAAAAGCCAAACAAAAAAGGTGAGTCTTGAGCAGGGGTGGGCAATTATTTTTTCCATGGGGCCGCATAAGAAACATAAAATATTGTGGAGGGCCGGGCCAAAAGGCTGAACTCAATTCTGCATAATATTAATTGTATTTCTTTTTTAAAAAGCAGTAAATAGCACTGTTTTGACAAGCTGGCAAGAGTATATATTAAAGTTAAGCAATGAAACTAAATACCAAATAAACTGAAAAAATGAGGTTGCCTTCCAAAAATTTATTCATTCAAATTTCTCAACACAATGGTAGACAAAATATTAACATTTTTTACTATTTGTGACTCATATTAGTAAACATATTCTGTCACATTCACTTCAAAACACATTTTGAGTTCCATATACTGTTGGATAGTTGTGTAAAGGTTCTGAGCATTTTAAAGACATCACAATATTGTCTTTTTGCACCAAACATTAAGCAAGATACAACATATTGACTGTCACTGAACTGTGATTTTGAGAAAAAGTGTCCCAGTTCATTGTTATCTGGTGCCGTTTTTATATTTCTCTCCATGTTTCGTCTGGTAATGCCGACTCAAATTGTAGTCCTTCAACACGGCGATCTGCTCCCCGCAAACTAAACACACAGCTTTACCTCTAACTTCAGTAAATAAATACTTCGCTGTACAATTTTTGTTGAAAATTCTACATTCGGCATCTACCTTTCTTTTTTTAGCCTGAGCGGACATTTTTGAGGGCGAACGTCGTCTTGTTGTGATTCAATTGCGCGCATGTCTTGATAAACGCATTACGTCATTATGTGCGACGCACATTGTGCGGGAATAAAAAAAACAAAACAATTTCAGAATAAAAGCAGTGCAGCTTTAGCCCATGAATGAGGTGAAATTAAAAAGTATGTTTATTTTGAAATTTCCAATTAACCTTACACTCGCGGTCAGAGTCAACCAAAGGTATGTGGCCCGGGCCATACAATGCCCAGGTCTGTCATACGGGCCAGTCAGTGCCACCCGGCGGGCCGGATGTGGCCCGCGGGCCGTGCAATGCCCAGGTCTGGTCTTGAGCCTCCTTTTAAAAATATCAACGGTCTCTGCGGACCTGATGTCCTCCGGCGGACCTGATGTCCTCCGGCAGGCTATTCCATAGACGAGGACCAGAATGGCTGAATGCAGCCTCGCCATGTGTTCCAGTCCTCACCCTAGGAATAATTAACAGGCCGGTGCCAGAGGACCTCAGGGTCCGCGAGGATGGCCCAAGACCGTTAAGGCATTTAAAAACTAATTGAAGCACCTTAAAATCAATCCTGAAACACACGGGGAGCCAATGCAGCGATTTTAAAACTAAATCCAGTGCCCAATTTGGTATGTTTGCATCTCTATGGCCTATGTGGAGAATGTGCTTTGTCATATTTGTCCATGAAGTGCTGTCTGGCTTGTCATCAGTTTGTAATGTGCAGACTGAATATGTATGATGTGAATGTGAGTGTAGGTCATGAAAATACTATGTTCACACATTTATAAACTAAGTAATATAACGTTAGCATGTGAAAATAATATCATAAAACAGTAAAGACCATGACTACAATCAGTCATTCCTATGCGTAGTAGAATTAGAATTAGAATTAGAAATCCCTTTATTGTCATTGTACTCAAGTGTGCAACGAGATTAGAGGGCTCCCCTCTCCAGTGCAATACAACAATAATACAGACAAATATATAAATTAGATAAATAAATAAGAGAGTGCAATGGAATTTAGTACAGAATAGGGTATATAAAAACACATCACGATGCTGTTCTGCAAGGTAGGGGTGTTCTCGTGTGTGTGTGAGAGTTCAGAATGGAGATGGCTCTCGGAAAGAAACTGTTTCTCAGTCTATTGGTCCTCGATTTGATGCATCTGTAGCGCCTGCTAGAGGGCAACAGGTCGAACAGGTGTGAGTTTGGGTGGGTATTGTCTTTGACGATGTTGAGAGCCCTTCTGAGGCACCGGGCGGTTTAGATGTCCGACAGTGAGGAGAGAGGGCAGCCAATAATCCTTTGCGCTGTTTTGACTGTCCTCTGGAGCCTCACTCTGTCCGCCTCAGTGCAGCCGCTGTACCAGGTGGAGACACAGTACGTCAACAGGCTCTCAATGGACGAGTGGTAGAAGGCTAGCAGCAGCTTCCTGTCCAGGTTGAATTTCCTGAGGACTCTCAGGAAGTGCAGACGCTGGTGGACCTTCTTTACCACTGCTGTGGTGTTGTGAGTCCAAGAAAGGTCGTCGGAGATCTGTACTCCGAGGAACTTGAACGTGTGGACCCTCTCCACACACACGCCTTCGATGCAGAGGGGGGGCGGCACCGTCTTGTTCCTCCTGAAGTCGACGACAATCTCCTTTGTTTTTGCAGTCTGTTGTCCTTGCACCAAGCTGTCAGTCTCTTTACCTCCTCTCTGTAGGCTGTCTCGTCACCTTTCGAGATCAGACCGACCACTGTCGCGTCGTCAGCAAACTTGACGATGGTGTTGTTGCCGTGGGCCGGGCTGCAGTCGTAGGTGTAGAGGGCGTATAGGAGAGGGCTCAGCACGCATCCTTGAGGGGAACCGGTGCTCAGCATGCAGGTGGAGGACGTGTAGGGGCCGAGCAACACAGTTTGGGGTCTGTTGGTCCGAAAGTCCTTAATCCAGATGCGTGTGAGGGCAGGGAGGCCGAGAATGTCCAGTTTGGCGACGAGGATGTCTGGGATGATTGTGTTGAATGCCAAGCTGTAGTCCACAAAGAACATCCTTGCATAGCTCCGCTGTTGTTTCAGGTGGCCCAGCACAACATGCAGAGCAGTGTTGATGGCGTCCTCAGTGGATCTGGTATGCAAACTGGTAGGGGTCCAGAGTGGGAGGAAGGCAGTCCCTGATGTGCTGGAGAACCAGCCTCTCGAAACACTTCATGATGACTGGTGTGAGAGCAACAGGACGGTAGTCATTCAGGTGGACGGCTGGTGACTTTTTGGGGACAGGAATAATGGTGGAAGTTTTCAAGCAGGAGGGGATGACTGCTTGAGCCAGGGAGCGGTTGAAGATCCTGCAGAAAACATGTGAAAGTTGGTGTTTTGAGGACCTTGCCTGGTATTCCGTCGGGTCCAGTAGCTTTCCTGGGTTTAACAGCCAGGAGCGCGCGCCTCACATCGTGTTCCTCTACGGTGAGTGGGGGGGAGTTGGAGCATGAAGTGCGGGGGTGTGACGGTTGGGACGAGTCAAAGCGAGCGAAGAAGCAGTTAAGCTCCTCTGCCAGCGATGCACTCGGGTCTGCAGAGGTCGTGCTGCTGCCACGGAAGTTGGTGATGCTCCGTAGACACTGCCACACCTCCCGTGGTCTGTTACTGGCAAGGTGGGCCTCCAGCCTCCCCTTGTAGGTTGCCTTGGCTAGCTTGATGCCTTTGCTCAGGTCAGCACGAGCCACCCTGTACTGGGCTTTGTCGCCTGACCTGAAGGCAGCGTCACGGGCCTTGAGGAGAGAGCGAACCCTGCTGGACATCCAGGGCTTCGCATTTGGGAAGGTCCGTATAGTCCTGTGTAGGGACACAGTTTCCATGCAGAACTTGATGTAGTCCAGTACACAATGTGTGTAGACATCAAGGTCCTGATGATCAAAGAGGCCCCAGTTTGTGTCTTGAAAGCAGTCCTGTAATTCACTCATGGCGCCGTCACGCCAGGTTTTCACAGTCTTTGTGGTGGGCCTGAATCTGCGCCTGAGAGGGGTGTATGCAGGTGCGAGCTGCAAGGACAGGTGGTCTGACTGGCCGAGGGGGGCGAGTGGGAGGGCCCTGTATGCGTGCTTGATGTTCGAGTACACATGGTCGAGAGTGTTGTCTCCCCTCGTTGGGCACTTGACATGCTGGTGAAACTCTGGGAGTACAGTCTTTAAATTGGCCTTATTAAAGTCTCCCGCTACTACGTGAACGCCATCAGGGTGGGCCCGCTGATGTTTATTGATGACGCACGCGAGTAGCGAGAGCGCCGTGCTAGTGCTAGCGTCGGGAGGGATGTAAACAGCTGTGACAATCACGACCGTTAGCTCCCTCGGGAGAAAATAAGGCCGGCATTTAACGGACATGAACTCGATGTCGGGGGAAGAGTGCTTCTCGACGATCGTGCTATCGCCGCACCAGTTCTTATGCACGTAAACACAGAGCCACCCCGCCCCTTCTCTTACCGGTGTCCCTCGTCCGATCCGCGCGATGTAGCGAGCGCCCGGCCAGCTGGATGCTAGCGTCGGGGACGTCTGCGTGCAGCCAGGATTCCGTGACGACGATCACACTGCTGTCTCGCACATAGCGGTTTCCCAGGATTTGTAATCCCAGGTCGTCGATTTTGTGGACCACGGATCTGGCGTTGGTGAGGTACAGGCTCGGCAGTGGTTGCCTATGGGGCTGCCGTCGCAGCCGTTGCAAGACACCGGACCTGCAGCCCCGCTACTGCTTCCTCTCTCTGCGTCGCCTGCGCCGCCTCCCGGTCCCGATGACAAGCCACGGTGAGCCGGGCAGCCTCGCCAGTTCGTCCGGAATTTTGCGATCATAGCATATTCAGTAAATATAAACCTGCTAAATTAAATAATTGACATTCTGTCCCATAAATGTTTAAAATGCCGGTAATTGCCATACAATCCTTCAAGGGTCGACGAGCGATGTTCGGGAGGAGGAGCAGTGGTGGTGGTGCGTTTCCCTCGGGCATGTGTCGGTAAATCCAGCGGAGTTCAGCGGCAGTGGATTGAAGTTGTCCTGACACAGGTTGATGACATGACAGGAACAGGCAGAAGTGCGAGAAGCAGACTGGCCTGCGGGTCCACATGGCAGACAGGTGCTAACTTTGATAGGTAAGCTAAACTTTAGCCACAGTAGACGCGTCAGCGACAATGCAATCGGTGGGTGGCATTCATGAGAATCGGGATCGCTCAACATACAGATAATAAATAAAATCACTGTAACTGGAGGGATTGTAAACTGCTAAAGCAGGTACAACAAGCGGATCCAAAAAATTTCTGAGAGTTACCGGTGAGCAGTGGCAGCCAAACGTGCCAGCGTCCACCCAACCGGGAGTTGATTCAATATTCACAATATTTTATTATTTTGTCGTACAGTTGTTTAAAAATGGCTCGCTATCGCCCCCTAGAAAAAAAAAACAACAAAAAAAAACAGCCCCATATCTCTGTTTCACCAAACTGAAAATTTGATGAAGTGTGTACAAAGCCAAGACCTAATAAAAAGTCTCATGGAGCCGTATGCTAAATTGAACAGGAAGTCGGCCATTCTAAATTTATCAGAATCCGAAATCCTTTTATTGTCATTGTACAGTGTGCAACAAGATTAGGGAGCTCCCCTCTCCAGTGCAATACAACAATAATTTAATCAAATATATAAATTAGATAAATAAGAGAATAAATATTGTGATGGAAAATAGTATGAAATTGGAGAAATACAACACAATACGTCGCTGTTCAGCAAGGTAAGGGTGGTCGTGTGTGTGTGCATGTGTGTGAGAGTTCAGAATGGTGATGGCTCTCGGAAAGAAAATGTTTTTCAGTCTATTAGTCTTTGATTTGATGCACCTGTAGTGCCTGCCAACAAATTTACTTCAAACATTGACGAGGCTTTGAAAACAAAAGCTGCTCTAACTTTAACTACAAGCAAATTCCTCTTGAAGATTCCTCACGTTATTTCTCGGAAATATTTCACATTTCCAACGTGCCAGTACCCCAACGTTGTCCGGGTGGCGAGGGCCCTTTATAGCTGCTCGCAGCTCTAGTTTTTAATTAATTTTTTAAAATCAATGGTGATGACAGTGAAATATGTCTGGTCTGGTATCATGATAGCTGGAGGATATTTTGTCATGATATTTTAGTCAGGCCTGATAACAGTGATGTATGCTGATTTCAGGCTACTTTTATTTTGAAATGCCGTATCACATTTTGGTGGGACCGCAATTGATGGACAACTGGGGTTGTCTAGTGTCCCCCAAAATGGGTCTGATATCACGATAGCTCGAGGGTATTTTGAAATGATTATTTTAAAATCAGTGTTGATGACAATGAAATGTGCATATTTCAGGTGTTTTTTTTTTTATTGTGAAATTACACCAGATTTTGATGGGACCACTTTTGATGAACAGCTGGGGTCGTCGAGTGTCCAACAAAACTAGTCTGGTATTACGACAGCTCCAGCTCTTTTATTTTCAAATGCCTCCTTACATTTTGATGGGACTACTTTTGGTGGAAAGCTGTGTTGTCTAGTGTCCTCCAAACCTGGTTTGGTATTACCATAGCTAGAGGATATTTTTTAATGAAATTTTAAAGTCAGGCATGATGACAGTGAAATGTGCAGATTTCAGGCAACTTTTAGTTTGAAATTACAAATTAGATTTCAATGGGACCACTTTTTATGGACAGCTGGGGTAGTCTCGTGTCCCACAAAACTGGTCTGGTATCACGAAAGCTCGAGCTATGTTTTTTTTTAACTCAGTGGTGATGACCGTGAAATAAGCGAATTTCAGGCTACTTTTATTTTGAAGTGCCACATCACATTTTGATGTGACCACTTTTGGTGGACAGCTGGTGTGGTCTAGTATCCCCAGTCCTGGTTTGGTATCACGATAGTTTGAGGATATTTTTTAAAGATTTTTCTTTTAAATCAGTGTTGATCACAGTGCATATTTCAGGTGATTTTTTTATTTTGAAATGCCACATCAAATTTTGAAGTGACCACTTTTTGTGGACAACTGGGGTGGTCTGGTGTCCCGCAGAACTCGTCTGGTATCACGATAGCTTGAGGATTTTGTAATGATTTTAATTTTTTTAATCATTGGTGACGACAGACAAATAAGCAAATTTTCACGCTTTTATTTTTAAATATCCAATCAGATTTTGATGGGACCACATTTGTTTTTCCGGTTCCGTCGCCACGCGAGTGGCTACCTGCTAGAGCAGCACGGCTCACTATTTGAGCCTTTTTCGCGTGTTTTTCCCTTTACCCAGTTTTATTTATTTTACCTCATCGCAGCAATGGACATCCAAATTGCGGTGGTTTTATTGCTGCTGAGGGCTGTTTTTTGCGTGATCGTGTCCGGAGATGTCACTGGGAGCTACGGATCAATCGTTTACACAAGACATCAGCTGTTAGCACTTCGTGCTAACCCCGTGCCGACTCCCGGAGCGAGACCCGATATCCCCCGCGAGTTGAGGAGGAAGAGACGGGGGATGTCGCGCGGGGGCGAAACGCCAGGCAAAGAGGAGGCGTGACCACCCCGTCCTCCCGTCCGTTTTTATGGGAAATGTTAGATACCTTCCCAAGAAAATGGACGAGCTAACAGCGCTAACGCGGCACGAGAGGAACTTCCAATGAGCTAGCTTGCTGATGTTCACGGATTCATGGCTAACAGAGCTAACGCCGGACACCGTTGTGGAATTTGACGGCTTCCAAATACTACTTGCGGACAGGACACTGGAAAGCGGGAAGAGGAAAGAGGAGGGCTGGCTGTGTTTGTTAATGATAGATAGTGTAACCCTAGGCACATCACAGCTAAGGAGCAACTTTCCAGTCGGGACAATGAGCTGCTAGCTGTTAGCATGCGTCCATACTTGACAAGCATCGCGAGTTAACAAGGACGCGCACGTAACAGGTGCGTGAGTAAACTGCTTAAAACTTTGATCGTCATTCGGCTGACCTACAAATTGAGACGCTACAGTCAGTTTGACGTTTTTGTTTGCTTCATTGTGGATTGACATGGAGGAACAAGACAGTGGAAAGCGGACATTAAAAATGACGGAGAAAAGCTGTAGAAGATCACAAGCCTAAACGGATGCAGGCACGCAGCTGCAAATTTGCTCAATTGACCTCCATGCAACGTCAAATTGAACAATTGATGGAGGATGATGCAAATGTTGACGCTGTAAAAAACTGAGGTTCGTGTTTGCTTTAGCGGCATGGAGCAAGAATTTGTGGACCTCAATTCCGGTCTGCAAAATTTAAAGACTGAAGAGGATTTTGCCGATGACCAAAATAACTGGTTTGATCCAAAAAATGTAATTAATGGAAATGTGAGCAATGGAAGAAGGACGTTTTGAAACGTGCAGAGGAAGGATGCAATAAACAAATATCACCTGCTGATAGTAGATCTGCATCAACTAACTACACCCATAGAAGTAGAAGTAAAGAATCTAACAGACAGAAGCTCACTTCTGTCAACGTCTTCAATTAAATTAAAGGCTCAAATGGAACGAGCATGTTTAAAGGCAAAGGCTGCTGATTTACAACAAAGGTTGGCACTTGAGCAAGAAGAAGCTGCAATTAAAGCAAAGAAGGAAATGCATGCAATGCAAACGGCACTCCCTGAGTCTGATGCTAAATTGGATGTCTTGAGAAGATATGAAAATACCCAGGAGGATGGTATCCACATTCCTGATGAGTGTGTTACAATTTAAACAAGGAAAAACATTCAATTACCATCACAGCCTATCAGAGCAACAAGCAGTGTTGACCTGAAATGCTCCCACTTCGACTATTCCAATGGCTAGATTTCCACATCAGACAGAAAGTAGAGAACAACAGGGACATGTGCTTGATGGCCTTTGCCACGCAATCTCACAGCAAGCCAGTGTCGCAGAATACTTAGCAAAGAGTCAAAAAGCATCGCTTCTTCCCGAACTTTCCATTCCTACGTTTTACAGGCGACCCTCTGCATTATAAAACCTGTATAGGTGCCATTGAACATGGGATTG
The DNA here is from genome assembly GCF_059441095.1 of Idiotropiscis lumnitzeri. Lineage (NCBI taxonomy): Eukaryota > Metazoa > Chordata > Actinopteri > Syngnathiformes > Syngnathidae > Idiotropiscis > Idiotropiscis lumnitzeri. The sequence goes on along the minus strand of NW_028283600.1, from coordinate 246,141 downwards.
AAGGCCGTACAAGTGATAACCGTGATCATCTTCAATTTTAGCTGCAGTATACTAGTGAACAACCACATGAGTTGGTGAAGAGCTGCATCCATATGGAACCTCTGACAGGATATACCAAAGCAAAACAAATCTTGAAGGAGTTTTATGGTGATGACTTCATGATAGCAGAAGCATATTTAAAGGAAGCCATGGATTGGCCAACAATCAAGTCTGAAGATGGTGTTGCACTTCAGTCTTTCACATTATTCCTTATGGGCTGTTCGAACATATTGGCAGATGTTAATTACATGGAGGACTTGGACAACATGGCTAATATAAAGGCATTGGCAAACAAACTTCCATACAGACTTATAGAATCTTGGAGAAAATTTGCCTGCAATCTCCAAGAAAGAACAAATAGAAGAGTGAAGTTTAAGGATTTTGTTGACTTTGTTGACAAGCACGAAAGATTTCTATAAAACAGAAAACAAAATCACAACACACAGAAACAACAAAATCAAAGAAAGTCTTCACAACAGTCATTGTGCCCGCCAAGATGGAAAACAACAAAACCACCACGCCAAAGGCAGAACCTGTTTCAGTGGATGCTATTGCCAAACCATGTGCTAATTGTAATGGAGAGCAACACAGTCTCACAATTGGTAAGGAATTTAGGAGAAAGCATCACAAGGATAAGATTGACTTCTTGAGGAGCAAGGGTCTGTGTTTTGCATGTTTGATGCACGGTCGCATTAGCAGTTGCTGGAAACAAAAGCTTCAATGTCAAGAATGCTCTAGACTGCATCCTACAGCACTACACATTGTCCATAAACTTCTGCAAAGAAACAGCCTAAGACGATTGTGAATAGCAGTACCTATTAAGCGCCCTCGTACAAACAACAGAAACCTGGGGTGTCACTGGGGCCTGTAAATAGGACTGCATCCTTTCAATAATTCCGGTATGGGTCAAGGCACAAAAAGGAACCAAGACAGTGGCGACTTACTGTCCGGTTTAAAAATGCCCTGACGCCTTTTTTAGACTGAAATAACTTACTAAAGTTTTCGTTTTGTGCCATTCAGAATGGGAGAGGGAGCCAGGAGGTGAAACAGCCGTCTTGCCAGTTCAATCCCGCACACCCTCTGACTCTCACCCTCCGTTCTGCCTTTTTATTGAAACTAACTCATCAATAACTAATCACCAGAAGACAGAAAAGCATCAACAACTAATCACCAAGAGACAGAAAACATCAATAACTCACGGTATAAAGGTCAGTTTAACTAAAGCATCAATAACTAATCACCAGGGACTCCAGCAGGCAGAAAATCATAACCCAAGGTCAGTTTAACTAAACACATCTTCAGGATACGGTGTCTGTGTGTGTGTGTGTTAAAATAACAAGTAAGTGTCTCTGTGTGTGTTCAACATTAATGAGTGTATAAAAACATGATTATGAATACACAAACTGATTACCTATCCTCAGCCCATCTTACATTTCCCCCCTGTTGTGGATTTAAAAATCATGTCCTTACGGCTTTAAGACAGATCATCATAATGAAATCATACAACAGTGTGATCATCAGTGGAGGAGCGAAAACCTCACATTAGGGAAAAATTCCCCTCCTCCCTTCCGGCGTAGAATGAGATCCTCATAATTTGATGACCATCAGGGAATAAAACTTGTCCCTGGGGTGACTTGGTGGAGGCCCTTGCCTCGTTGTAGGAGAGATAAGATAAGATAAGATGTCCTTTATTAGTCCCACAATGGGGAAATTTGAGGTGTTACAGCAGCAAAGATATAGATCACACAGAGTCGGCGGCGTAATGTAGCCGTTAATGTATAACATTAGCAGCAGACATTCAGAAAAAGCATGCAAATATACACAGTATAAACGTATCTAAGTGTAAGGAAACACTCCTAATGTTTGTCCATTATACGGAGGGGGAAACGCTGTAATGATAAAAACTACTGAATGATTGAAAATACTGCAATCATAAAAATATTGCAATGATAAAAGTACTGTAATGGTAAGAGTACTGAAATGATAGAAAAGTACTGCATGATAGAAAATACTGCAATGGTAAAAGTACTGTAATAGTAAAAGTACTGCAACGATAGAAAAATACTGCAATGATGAAAGTACTGCAATGGTAAAAGTACTGCAATGGTAAAAGTACTGTAATAGTAAAAGTACCGCAATGATAGAAAAATACTGCAATGATAAAAGTACTGCAATGATAAAAGTACTGTAATAGTGAACATCCTGCAGTGGTAGAAATACTACAGTGATAGAAGTATTGTAATAAGAATACTGTAATGGTAAACAAAATACATCATTGGTCAATATTTAAGTACACCCTTGGCTGAAAGTACAGTAGTAGTTAATATTGCATCCTAGGACTGCACAATTGCACTAATGCCCTCCCGTTTGTAGGCCTGACCCAATGTTCTTGTTAAAAAGTCTGACAGCAGTTGGCAGGAAGGAGCGGCGAAATCTCTCTTTGGTACAGCGAGGGTGTAAAAGTCTGTCACTGAAGGAGCTGTAAAGTGTTCTCAGAGTGTCATTGAATGGGTGGGCTGGTTTGTCCAGCATTGATGACAGTTTTGCCGTCATCCTTCTGCCCCCCACTGAGTCCACAGAGTCCAGGGAGCAGCCCAGGACAGAGCTGGCCCTCCTCACCAGTTTGTCCAGTCTCTTTTTGTCTCGGCCCGAGATGCCTCCTGCCCAGGAGACCACTCCATAGAAGATGACTGATGAAACCACCGAGTCATAGAAGTTCCTGAGGAGTGTTCCCCGAACGCCAAAGGACCTCAGCCGCCTGAGTAGGAAGAGTCTGCTCTGACCCTTCCTATAGAGAGCGTCTGTGTTGTCGCTCCAGTCCAGTTTATTGTTCAGATGAACACCCAGGTACTTGTAAGTTGAGACCCTCTCAATGTCTGTTCCCTGGATATTCACTGGTGCAGGTGGAGAGTGCCGACGCTTGCGGAAATCCACCACCAGCTCTTTGGATTTCCCAGCGTTGATTTGGAGGCGGTTCTGCTGACACCAGTCCACGAACCCCTGCGTAACCCCTCTGTACTCCCGATCGTCATCGTCAGTGATGAGGCCGACAATCGCAGAGTCATCAGAGAACTTCTGCAGGTGACAGGTTGTGGAATTGTATTTGTAGTCCGAGGTGTAGAGGGTGAACAGGAAGGGAGCCAGCACAGTTCCCTGCGGCGCTCCCGTGCTGCAGAGGAGCACGTCAGACACACAGTCCTGTGTTCTCACGTACTGTGGCCGGTTTGTGAGGTAGTTGTGAATCCATGTGATGAGGTGGTGGGCCACTCCCGCCTGCTCCAGCTTGTCTCCCAATAAGGCGGGCTGGATGGTGTTGAAAGCACTTGAGAAATCAAAGAACATGATCCTCACCGTGCCCCCCGCCTTCTCCAGGTGGAAGAGTGAAGTGTGGAGCAGGTAGATGATGGCATCATCCACACTGATGCCAGGCTGGTATGCAAATTGGAGTGGGTCCATTGAGGAGCTGACCAGGGGGCGCAGATGGACGAGGACCAGTCTCTCCAGGGTCTTCATCAGATGAGACGTCAGCGGCACTGGTCTGAAGTTGTTGAGCTCCTTCGGATGGGGTGTCTTTGGAACCGGAACCAGGCAGGATGTTTTCCACAGCTGGGGGACTCTGCCCAGCTTCAAGCTCAGGTTGAACATGTGCTGGACGATTCCACACAGCTGGTCTGCGCAGGATTTGAGGAGCTGGGAGCTGATCCCATCTGGGCCTGCCGCCTTCCTCGCCTTCATCTTCCTCAGCTGGTTCTTCACCTGAGATGTTGTGAGGAACAAGGCTGAGCAGGAGGAAGTGGTGGTTGTCTGATGAGGCTGGGAACTGGAGCCTGTGGAGAGAGAGAGGGGCGAGAGAGGGGGAGAGAGGGTCTTGTTCGCAGTGGCAGGAGGGGTGGGTGGGGGCTGCATCAGGGAAGCCTGAGCGGGGTCAGACATTTGATCAAACCTATTGAAAAATAGGTTCAACTCATTTGCCCACTGAAGCCCCCCCCCCCTTCTGGGTCTTACCTGCTTGTCCGTGGCCTGAGATGGTCTTCAGGCCCCTCCAGACATCCCTGGCATTGTTCCGCTGCAGTTGTTCTTCCATCCGCATCCTGTAGGACAGCCGTCCTTACCTCCCGGATCTTCGTGTATGGTGTGTGTGTGTGTGCACGTGTGAGGACAGGGGCAAGAAGTCCATGTGTTTTTACGTTTCAGTGTCCAGTTTGAGTTCGTCATTCTCAACATTAATCAGGTTGTAATGGTACATTTGGGCAACAAACCTACGATTAACCATCGTCTTTGTCATAAAAATAATGCAACATGAACAGACTACACATAACAAAATGAAAACTATAATTATCCCTATATATTGTTTTTTAAATTCTTCATAGTGGTCATAACATCAATAATTGTTTCATTTTTATTAAAAATTTAAATGCAGTAATGTACTCCAATCAAGGCTGATATTCCTTTATGTACGTCATTAATTTCCAAACAATATCTAATCTTTTTGTTCTGTGGCTTCAACATATTTATCATCTCATCAATATTAGCACCACAGAGTACTGAGTTTCGAGATCCTCACAATAGTCGTTCTCAAAATGATATTTTATTTTTATCAATTTAGCTTTGTTAAGGTAAGATATTTTATTGACAATCTAACATTAATATGCAAAGAACATGTACATTAGTACGAAATGTAAAAGAAAATTGTGGTGGGGGGGTGCGAATCGTTTTCTTCTTGGTAGGGGGGGCATGACAGGAAATAATTGAGAACCACTGGTCTAGTCACACACCAGCTCGGGTTCATTCCCTACCAGAGAAATGACATTCCATGTCCCCAGAGCTAGGCGCTTTATGTTGCCGGGGATTGGACTGCCTTTGACTGCCTCCTAGCTCAAAGGAAACCCAAATTCTTTGGTCCCGCCCACTGGTAGTGAGCCGAAGCCCTTGTATTAAATAATAAATAAATACATAAAATAAAAAAATTAATAAATTTAAAAAACGGACCGATCCACTGCTTGGGTTAGTTTGACCCACCTTGAGATCCGTTCCCACTCAGTGACAGTGTCTACAAGCCACTGCCACCAGGCCAGTGAACCCAACGTCCAGGCAGTGACAAAAAACGTGATCAAATTACATTGCTCATCATCAGGTGTTTGTGAGACGCTCTTTGTATGTTTCCTCAATTAAGACCTGTTTTCCATTGGTGTATTTGAAAAAAGTGGTGAACCTGTTAAATTCACTACAAAACGTTAAGAAGATGAAAGTAATGTTTGAAGGAATATTATTTTTCTATCGACGTGCCGGCGGGCGGGCACAGATAGAGAGTGATAAAGCAGCACCACCCGCGCGGGGCGTGCTGACGAAAAGGCAAGCGCTCCTCCTCTCATCGCGTCCTTATTAAGACAGAAAAAAGACGCTGTTGAATTTGACCTATTCGCAGTTCGAGCAGGTGCTTAACGCTGGAGAATATCACCACTTCGAAGTTCGAACTGCTGTTGAAACGGAGAGGTAAGTGTTTTTCGTTGGGTTTTTTTCAAAACATGCGTCGAGTGCATTTGTTCATAGTTAGAGATAGTTGTGTGGAAAACACTATACAAAGTAGCACCATGGATGTGGGCCTACAACACTGGCCTAGCAAACATGTGCTCCTACATCGACATAATTGACGAGCTCCAGTTAAGCATTGAATAATTATAAAACGTCATGGTGCTTTTACTCATTTAAAGAACTAAACCGACGCGTATTGTCATCCGGTGGTCAGGTTTGCATTGAATGTGAGCACGAGGGACGCTAGCTTGTTGCGTTAGCTTTGCGGAGCTAACAGCTTGCACTTTTGTTATAGAACCACAGAATGCAAGTACCATGATAATTTCTGTCATTAATTTTTGTGTAAGACACGATGTTCACTGGTTAATTACATGATTCTTAAAGCAAAGGTTACTGTGAATGCAATTTTGGTAAGATTTTTGTAGTCACACTGCATAAATCTGTCTGTGTCTGTTTAAACTTCAATATAAACTATTATGGTTGAAATCGTTAATTGGGATGGAGGAATTGATATTTTTTTAATTTATAATTTATTTTTCTTACACTAATATTGTTAAAACTCCATTTAGCCCATAGTATTAATAATTCTCAACACAATACTGTCTTTTTTCTTTATAGAATAAACAATGCCTTCCCTGAGATGCAGGAAGTCCCCAAAGCAGGATACTATTGAACATGCAGTCAAGGGTCTGGACAAGACTGCAGAGTTAGAAGCGAAGTATATAAACTAATTTAAAGGTATGAAGTTAACGCTTTTGCTAAGATATATTATTGTTTTCTGATAACCAAGCTGACATCGTTTTTTAAGTGGTTATTTTACATTAAGAGTGTCTTGACCTTTTCTTTTGCCACTTTTGTCAGTTTCAAGTTATTTCAGTGAGTGTGAAACCTGATGGTAGGAGTTCTATCTAAATTAAGGCTGTACTTGATGACGCCCTCCGGCATTTTTATACCACAATAGACCGGTGAACAAGTCCGATATTGATAGTCTAGTGTAAAGCACGTAATACGTCACAGAGATCACGTGACGCGATCCAATATGACTGTGTACAGTGCATGTCATTGTTTTGAAACTAAATAATCTTAAAGTTTTTTTTTTACGTAACCAGGTGCAATTGACATTTGTACTTTCAGTCCTAATACATACTGGCTAATGCAATGCTGGAAAATGAATTTTGGCTGGTCTGTTCCTTTAAAATCATAAAGAAGGGCTCTGCTCTATCCCTCACAAGAAGCAATGTTTCAAACCACCCTACATTAGTATAGTGGCACAAATGAATATGATGACTCCTTATTTGTGTGCTTAAAAATATGACGAAGCTAACTTGATTTCCCTGTTAACTAGGTCGAGGAGTATTTACCAAGGCCCCTTTCAGGAAAGACGACTTTATTCTTTATTATGGAGTACAGAGGAAAATTGATAGATTCTGATGAATCTCAACGCAGGAAGATGGATGGAAGAGGCACTGTCTTTTTGTTTGACTTCCGCCGGCAAGAAAAAACTTGGAGGTGAGGCAAAGATTGAGATGTTATCTTATTTTTGTTTTTATTTAAAAAAATAAACACATACTCATCCCATAAGTGTTAGGGGAAAAATCATTCTCTAAGCAAAAATGTATAATTACTTTTATTCATGCGTTGAATCTGTACAAATGAAAATATAGATCATGAAGTCTCAAAGACAAGCTGTTAATAGGGTCTGATTCCAATAGAAATTTCTTGTATGATTTGATTTAGATTTAAAAATTGTGGATTTCCTATTTTTATGTTTTGTGTACACAAGATTGTCTCAAAGATTAATTTCTGACATTGATTGAATAATTGTTTTTTTTTTTTTTTAATCTATTTTAAGTGTTGATGCAGCTCAAGAAGATGGCAGTCTGGGAAGACTGGTTAATGATGACCACATGCACCCCAACTGTAAAATGAAGAAGATGACAACAGAGGACAGACCACACCTCTGTCTGTTTGCGCTCCGAGACATTGATGTTGGCGAAGAAATAACTTAAGACTATGGACCAGCTGGCCTTGGAGAACACAGGTTTGTAAGATGCATCTTTAAGTACAATAACAGAGCCCACTTGTGGTGTTCTGGTGATGTAGTTTCCAATTAGTTTGGCAATCTAATAAATGTATGTGAGGTTTCTATGGAAGTTGAACATGCTGACTGACTGGGGGAGTTCTCCATTGTCCACTATCTGTAATTCAAATTTGTGGGTCTGAGTCAAAGTTTGGCTCTGCAGGAACAACGAACTGGTCAGGGAGTGACAGTATTACAAAGTTCTGCGTTACTCCTTTCTGGGCGGTGGCCCTGTTAGGCCATCATATGCCATATTGCAAATATCCCCATTGTGGGACTAATTAAGGACATCTTTATGTTGTGGTTTCCCTACCAGAACCAGCACCAACCCTGTATATTCATGATATAAAACACTGTTTCAATTTGATATTTAGCCTTTCTATACTGTAAAAATAGAAGACCCCAGGCTTTCCTGCGCGCCCTTGCCCAATTGGTGGTGTTCAGGAGACAACCTGGGACTGAAATATCAGTCACAACCAGTGTTGTTTTCGTCACTGATGACTATGACGAAAATACTTCGTTAACGCCCCTTTTTTAATGACGATGACAAGCTATACGAGGTTCTTTTATGACGAAAACATGACGTGATGTACATGAATTTTTTTCGTTGACTAGACAAAATTGTTAGCATGTGGTTCATAAATTATTTTATGTTGCTTTTAGTGAAATAAAGCCACAACAGTTGCCCAACAAAATGTTTTGCTTCTCTGCTTATTTTGGAGCAGTGAGTATTGATTCCACTGTTGCCACTTTTTTCTGTTTGTGATGAAGAATCCTTAGTAGTCCATCCAAAAGTCTTTGTTATTGGGTGGAAACCTTGAATGCCTTGTTTTAACTCAAATGGACTTAAACCCATCCATCCATCCATCCATCCGTTATCTGTACCGCTTCTCCTCACTAGGGTCGCGGGGGGTGTTGGAGCCTATCCCAGCTGTCTTCGGCAGTAGGCGAGGTACACCCTGAATTGGTGTCCAGCCAATCGCAGGACATGCATAGACGAACAACCATCCACGCTCACACTCATGCCTCGGGGCAATTAGAGTGTCCAAGCAACTTGCCATGCATGTTTTAAGAATATGGGAGGAAACCGGATTACCCAGAGGAAACCCACGCAGGAAGGCCGGAGCCAGAATCGTACCTACGACCTCAATATTGTGAGGCCATCATGCTAACCAGTTGGGCCACCGTGCCGCTTGGACTAAAACCTTTGTGAATAAATTGACGAAAACTAGGGTAAAACTTTTTTTGCGTTTCCGTCGATTAAAACTGGACTAAAACCCTTTTTTTAGTTTTCGTTGACTAAAACTGGACTAAAACTATAACGAATTGGGATGACTAAATGTGATGTAAACAAATCAGCACTTTGTCCAAATGACTTGGACAAAATCTAAAATGCCTGCCAAAAACAACACTGGTCACAACACGTGTCTACAGAAGATTAATTGGCATGGGCGAAATTAATTAGTTTTATTTCATTCATGAGCTTATGTTTTGTTTTGGGTGGCTAAGGCTTAAAATGTGTAAAAATCTAATCCAACCTCAAATATAATGAATTCAATAAATTTATGATGCTACTAAAACATCGAAGCAGCCTCCTCCAGGCTTTACAGACTCAGAAATGGAGGTATGCGTATCGTGTGCTCATCCTGTCGTGTCTCGAGATGTTAAAATTGCAGTTAGATAGACGTGTGCTGATTAGACAAGACTTCTAATATATCTGGTGTCACAGGATATTTGTCAGTGAATGTGTATGTCTGGTTTGAGGCTCACTCAGCTTTTTCTTGTGTTGTGGGGTCCAGTTGAGTTGAATTGCGAGTCAGGTATGTTGGCCATCTGACACCCAACTGTCAGGTTTGCGTTCGTGGGGACCCCGTAGAGCCATTTTTATTGTTGACATAAATCATAGCTAATCATCTTTTCCTTCATTATCATATGAAATACAGTTAGGAGTTGTATGTGCCTTTACTATGTTATAATCTTAGAACCTACCAGCCACTACAGCTGTCCGACAAGAAGACTTTTGGCTGTCCTGTGCTCCATTGCGGCCCTGGTGGCGTTCAAAAGACAACCTGTGACTGAAATATCAGTCACAACATATCTCTACTGAAGATTAATTGTCATGCGCTAAAGTAATTGGTTTTGTTTCATTCGTGAACTTGTTCTTTAAAATGTGTAAAATTCTGATCCATTTTCTTTTTTTTAATTCATTAAATTAATATTCAACTTGTTCATTAGGATGGAGGACAACCGACAATGACTGAATCGGCTGAGGTTGATGCCACCAGAACATCGAAGCAGCCTTCTCAAGGTTTGACAGACTCTGAAAAGGAGGTATGCGTATCATGTGGTCATCCTGTCGTGTCTTGAGATGTTAAAATTACAGTTAGATAGACCTGTGCTGGTTGGACAAGTTTTCTAATATATCTGGACATAAATCGTAGCTAATAATATTTTCCCTCATCATCATATGATATACAGTTATGCGTAGAGTATGTCTTTACTATGTTACAATCTAAGAACCTACCAGCCACTACAGTTCTCTCATTGGGAGACTTAAGCTTTCGTCAGGCTGTCGACTGCTGCATTGCCCTCTTATTGGCTTTAAGTACACAACCTGTAACTGAATTATCTGTCAGAACAGAACCTATGTGTCCACAGCAGGTGATTTGGCATGTGGATTCTTCAGATTTTTAGAAAATAGGTAAAATTGTGATCAAAAGTTTAAAATGTATAAAATTCTGGTATAGTTTGCAATAGTATATCTATTAAATCATTTCAAAACTTCTTAACAAGGATGGAGAACATTGGCTGTGACCGAATTGGTTGAGGTTTACATTACCAGGACCATTGAGCAGCCTCCTCGGGATCTACAAATTTAGGAATGAAGATATGCATCCCATGTTACAATCCTGTTATGGCCCGAGGTTTTGACGTTGCAGTTACATATTGGGCTGGGCGATATGGCTGATAAGTACATAGCGATATAAGTATTTCATATGGGTCCATCGATACACATTGAATTCTTTTTTCATATTATTTTATTCATTATTTTTTTTATTTTCCAATATTTTCACTGCCCTGTTAAAAAAACATTTAATGTAGTTTTCCTCCCGGGAGCTTTTTGTTACGGTCAATTAAGTGTTTTTGTTAAATATAGCTGCGTAGAATAATTATATGCATTATTATCGTACCACAATGTTTTGGTTTTGCAAATAATTTCCTAAAATCATTCTAATTTTGTTATTACATTATTTTGTCATAATATCATTCATCAATATTTTAGTTTTTTTTTTTTTCAAATAGAATTAAGACCTTTTTCTGTGCAGATTCCTCTGGGGATTAAGTATTTAATGGGTTCTCAATTTTCTCTTGGACTCTGATGCAACCCAGTCTCCTCCCTTGGACAAAAAATATGGGCTGAATCTTCCTTGGAATAACGACACAGATTCTGACGAATCATTGTCAAATCCTGCCCCTGAACTTTGTGCCTCAGACCCAGACCATATTACTATCCCAAGGCTCAGGAGGACCAAAAGTATACAGGTAAACAACCCATATAGATTTCAGGGAATCTTACAAGCAAATTGCATATATTTTATTGGTCTCCTGCCTTCTATCCTTTATATTTCGTTGTTGTTGTTGTTTTTTAGATTAAAAAAACAGGCTGACTTTGGAATGGATAAGCATTATTACTCCAACTCAGATGACAGTGGAGATGAATATATTCCGGATACAAGTGAGGCCTCTGATTCAGACGGAAGTGAATCTTTGAAAATTGTGGACCCTCTCTTGAAGTCTAAGAATGCCTTCAGAGATTTTTCTCCCACACCACGAATCTCAAAAGCCACCTCAACGCAGGTTGTTAATCAAGGGCGTTCACCCGTTCGGAGGAGTAGCAGCACTGGTGTGATTCTTGAATTCTATGGCTCTTCAAATATTTGTGCAGTTTAACACAAATCATCCAAAATAGAATTCAAGCACATCTGTGACAGAAATTCAAATTCAGAAGTCAAAGAGAGAGAACAAAAAAAAAATCTAATGCTGCCCTTCTTCCGAAGACATATACTGTAAACATTAAATGTATGTTAGGACAATCTTGAAAAAAGTATTAGAACACCCTTTACTTTTATTTCTTGTTAATTTTATTAACCAAAATATGTCCATTTTTATTACAGATTAATGAATACAAAATTAAAACTCTAATCAGCTACTTTTTAATCGTTATATTTGTATAAACAAATGTTATACATCTGTGTGTTAACTTATACAAGAAATGACGGAAAAGCAAGGGTGGTTTAGTATTTTTTTATCGTATATAGTCTGTATAATATCTTTAACCTATGCTGATGCTGTTTAATACTGATTTAAATAATAATAATAATGTCATAATCTGTTGGTTTTACATGAACAAAACCTTTCAAGCACTTTTTAAAATTCTAAATACTACCTCTTGTCAGTAAGTTGGTTCACAGCACTGCCTTGGAGTGAAAGTGTGTAGTGCTGAGACAGTCGGTATGTGCTGAGTCGTCTGACGTTTGTGTGACTGGTACCCAGGAAGGTAGCAAAACCAGGCAGTGTGTATGTCGTACCCAGGAAGGCAGAGAAACCAAGCAATATGTATGTGGTACCCACGAAGGCAGAGAAACTAAGCAGTGTGTATGTGGTACCCGGGAAGGTAGCAAAACCAGGGAGTGTGCATAGATACAGACCCCAAAAGTGATTAAAACCAAATAAAGTCCCCAGAAGATCATCTGTAGTCAGGTGAAGGACCCTGTACTTTGTTCAACTCATTTACTCCCTTAGACGTACAAAGACGTCTTTTAATGCAATGGCGCCCTCTACCAAAGACGTATAAGTACGTTTCCTGTCTTTTTTACGTCATAGTGTACATAAGGGTCTGATGCAACCTCTGACTGAGAATCAGCCTTGTCCGCATTGTGAATCATGTAAAAATCACCCAGCAGGGGGCAGAGGTGCAAAAGATCCGCCTTGAATCTGCGCCAGAGGTACAAATGGGGGGGCGGGATCCTGGGGTGGACTTATAAGTGTGGAGAGCAGCGTGGGTAGCAGCAGCATCGGCAGCACTAGCAGCAGTCGCATTAGTAGCGTTAGCAATGAAATCCTCCAAGCAAATGACGATCGAGGAATGCTTTTTTGTAAAAAAAAGCTTCCTAAAAGCATCAAGGCGATGGAGACGCTTTGGTTGAGAGGATGACGCTTCGTCGTCGTCACAACAAAACGGCGTCTAAAGAGGGTGCGCGTGCCTTGCGGCCTGCATCGCCTGCCTTCGGACAATAGCCAAAGCAGCTGAGAGTCCTCACCAGATCCCCCCGAACGAGGAGGTAAGCGCTCGCAAGTTACCATTGAACATGTGGTTTTACCCCTCATGCTTTTATTGTACATATCATGCATCTTGCGGGCAGAAAATGTCGCGTAAATGTGCAGTTAGAAGCGAGCTTGCTCGCTGACTTCCTCGTCCGGCCGCCTCTATTGCACAATTACACGCGAGCGTAAGTCCTCGCCGACGAGGAAGTAAACGCTCGCAAGTTACCATTAAACATGTGGTTTTAGCCCTCATGCTTTTATTGTACATATCATGCATCTTGCGGGCAGAAAATGTCGCGTAAATGTGCAGTTAGACGCAAGCTTGCTCGCTGACTTTCTCGTCCGGGCGCCTATTGCACAATTACACGCGAGCGTAAGTCCTCGCCGACGAGGAAGTAAACGCTCGCAAGTTACCATTGAACATGTGGTTTTAGCCCTCATGCTTTTATTGTACATATCATGCATCTTGCGGGCAGAAAATGTCGCGTAAATGTGCAGTTACGCGCGAGCGCATCTCCTCCCCGACGAGGAAACAACAATACTGAATGGTGTGGTAATCATGCATACTTTCTAAAATTCACAGATTGTGCATCCCGCGGCAAGAAAGTTCCTCCTCGTCTTGTTGGTGTAAAGAAAGGTAAATTATAATATGAAACTTCACACGCCAGCAATAAAATGCAGCAATAAATATATATTTCCAATTGTTTATATTTCTGTAATTTACAGGTTGTGCATCAGGAAGCAGTGGTTCCGGATGGCGTCACACTGGATGGCAACCGAGGAAAATCGACTTTACAGCAACCCCTGGACCACTGAATGCCGCTGCCCATTTGGAGTCTGAGGAGCCAGCTGATTTCCTGCAGCTGTTTCTCACGGATGAGCTTCTGCAGCACATCGCGGATGCCAGCAATCACTTCCCAGACAATTATTTTCACACAAACCCCAGTGGACAAACACAAGCTCGCCTATTTTCCACGGACCAGCAAAGCCAGACCACAACGAAAGTGTCGGGTCTGTTTGCGCAAAGGCAAACGGAGTGAAACAAGAATGTGGTGTGAACTATGTTGTGTGCCCTTGCATCAAGGCAACTGTTTTATTTTATATCACACAAAAAAAAAGTATGTATGACACTGATGTATTTCATTTTTGTACATAGTTCAACAGTTCAGTCGTTTAGTGTTATGTGCAAATAAATTTATTTTATCAAAAACATTTTTTGTGCTTTTTTTTGTTATTTTATAGAAGGCATGCATTATTTAGATGTTAGAGGTGTCATAAAAGCCATAAATAATAGTGTCAAAATTCAAATTATGGTCAAAATGCATCAGTTTACAAAGCTCATTTTCTCAGTTTTTTCCCCAGGGATTGGAGTTTTCATGAAATTTAGCTATTTTCAAATGCTGATTGCTCAAGAATGGAAAAAGATAGGAACAAACATTTTTTTTCTGTTGAAAGAAGAGAGGCTCATCTTTCTTCGGGTGTGCTCCATGTCTATATAGCATTAGAATACTATATTCTGTGGGCCTTGCAATATTAGTCAAAACCCAGGAAAACGCTGGGATTGAGCGGGTTGCTCCAGTGAAAATGGCTGGTATTTAATGAGTTAAGACTGGTTAGGACATCCGGCTCGCAGTCCCAAGGTGCAGGGTTCGATCCCGGGACCCAGCTTTCCTGTGTGGAGGTTGCATTTGTGAGTGAGTTTGAGCGCAGATGGTTGTTCGTCTTTGCGTGCCCTGCGATTGGCTGGCAACCACTTCAGGGTGTGCCCCGCCTACTGTCCGTTGACAGCTGGGTAGGCTCCAGCACGCTATCCTTGTGAGAATAAGCGGATTGGATATTACATGTATGTGTTTATGCCCTAGGCCAGGCGAGGGCAAACTACGGCCCGGGGGCCACATGCGGCCCGTTAAGTTTTAATCCGGGCCGCCGAACTTGAAAAAAATTTAATGAATAAACCTTGTTAATGTTTTATTTTCTAAACACTGTGGTTTTCAAAGACAAATATTATTGTTGGAATGCTTTTATTCACTTTCATTTAAAATTAAATGTATTTTTTTTCTCAGATGAGGTGAGGTTTCCAAAACACTCCATCCATCTGCTCCTGGTCCGGCCCCTCTTTCATATTTTAGAACCCATTGTGGTCCTCCAATCAAAAAGTTTGCCCGCCCCTGCCCTAGGCTTTGTGTCTTTGCTTGGTTGACTGTGTAATGAGTGTATGAATGCATTTCTTTCTACCAGACACCTTGGACTTCCCATGGCAGATTAATAATCTATTTTATCTATCCATCAGGGTCACGAATGTCATTTGATGAGTAGAGAATTTAGAGTCTCCAATTAACCTAATATACATGGATTTGCGCATGGAAACCTGAGAAAAAGCCCTTAGTCCTACTTTTCCATCTGAACCACTTTATCCTCACGAGGGTCACAGCCGTGACATCCCAGCTGACTTCAGAAAGTAAGTGGGCGACGACTCATGATCTCTTGGTTGAATAATATTGTTAGGGGCTCAAAATGGCCCTCTACAATAAAATGGCAGAAGAATATTACATACTCTCTGGCAGAAGAATATTGCGTTTTTTTTGTTTTGTCCAATTAACTTAAATAAAACTTGGGAAAATTTAATGATTACATGTAAACCAGCTGGTCTTCCCCATACCAAGCCCTGGCTAAAACTGACTGAAAAATGCATGATGTGTGCCTTTTAAACTCCTCGGCCCATCCACTATGCCAGGGATGGGCAAACTTTTTGATTGGGAGGGGGGGGGCACAATGAGTCCTAAAATACATTTAATTTTAAACGAAAGTGAACAAAAGCATTACAACAATATATATGTCTTTGAAAAACCACAGTATTTAGAAAATAAACCATTAACAAGGCTTATTCATTTAATTTTTTTCAAGTTTGGGGGGCTGGATTGAAACGTTTAACGGGCCACAAGTGGCCGTAGTTTGCCCAAGTGCCCTAAGCCAATTGATTCTAAAAAATAACAGTTTTCTTCATCAAAACAACATTTTATGATCAACATAAATGTTAGTGAGTACATAAAGGTATACTCATTCGATCTATCATAACCCCATGCACTTAGACTGTACAAAAAAAAGAAAATTTTTATTTTAAAACCTAGTATTTCGCCATGACGTCACACGCTAGCGTCAAGTGCTTGGCGCTAAAAACCCGGAAGTAACAGCGGCGCTCGGTTTGAAAGTGGAGAGTTGTGCATGGTAGGCGAATTCGGGAGAAATGTTTGTTGAACACGAGGACTGTGGCGTAGAAGATGGTTTAACAGCGATCTAGTGCGCACCCAACCGTGATGGCTGACCAACGAAATAAATGCGGACCGACGGAGTGGACTGACAGGACGTGGAAAACAGGTGTGTGGCATGTGCACGAATGTGGGAGCGCGTTCACTATGGTGGCAGCGATCGCAAAGCAGCAGCACCACTCCTTGACAAAAGTATTGTACTTTCTCTGATGTTTTGGGTTTGCTCTGCTTTGGGGTTTGTAGTTCTGGCCACGCAAAAGTAACAAAGCAAGTTCTTGGATGTCTGCTTTTTTCTTGAACTGTTAATTGGTTAACATCGTGGCTCTTATTTTTATCTAATGTATGGAGTTTGGTGGCTATCTATATGCACAACTATATTAGTTGCACTTGAAATTGCATACAGAAAATTAGTATAAATAGGTTACGCTATAAAGTATAACAATATTAACAATCGTTATTGTTGTTACTGTTTATTTATTTTATTTTGCAATAACTGTGCTCCAAGCTTAGCTGTTGTGCCAGCTGCCAAGTAAAAATATGTAATCTCACTCAATAATAGGAATAAATACTTAACTAACATCTCAATTTTTCGGGTTGGGCTGTGGGGGAGGGGAGGGTGGCTGCCTGACATAAAGCAGACTGTCCTGCACATGCGCAGACCAGCCGAGTGTGTGAAGTGTGCGTAAGTGCAGTACCGGGACCGACCACTAGACAGCGATCCTGAGTAATTTTTCCGCACACACATTTCTAGCACACTCGTCTTGTTTTTGTGACCTTCCTGGGAAGCCCTGAAACTTTGACAGGACCTCCCCCTGAGCTTCTTATCACTGAATTCAATGCTCTTTTTTGTGGGGCCCAGATTTTTGGTCCCCACAAAAATTTTGGTCCCTTACAGTGGGTGTGCTGTCCGATGTTGGTCCCCAACATGTAGCTTATACATACAAACACACACACACCCCCCTACTTGTTTTTGTGACATTGTTGGGCCACCTGAGCAAAACTCACATTGTGGGAACCACCCTTTCTAGTGGTTGTACAGCTCTGAAAAAAATCAGGCAGTGTCCAGGAATTTAGTTAAACACAAAAACCACTTCAAATTACCAATTAATGACCAGGAGGTCAAATGAGTGACTCAAGTGCATGTAATTCAGTCACTGTAGCCCAAAGATTCTCTGGGCCAGTGGATGAACCATTATTCGTCTTGGACAGCATTGAAGCAGGCCGTAGCCTGGTTTCTAAAGCTGAAAGACTTACTGACAGAGTAAAGGAAAATAGAAAGGAGTTAATCACATTAGGTGAAGAAGGCAAGATGAATTTATTCAAGAGAACTGTCAAAGGAAAGTATTTGACCTGCGACGACTTGGATAAAGCAGAAAGAGAACTTGTGAAATACTGTCAAAGGCGAAGTTTCAAAAAAGATTTAGCCATATTTGAAAAACAAAAAAGGGTGAAGAAAAGTAGCCCACTTTACAAGTTCAATATAGTACTTCAAGATGGTGTCATGAGGGTTGGTGGACAGTTGAGCCACGCAGCCATGCCTGAAACAGCAAAACAGCAAGCCATCTTGCCAAGGATTCACATAACACAAAGCTAGTCCTGAGATACATTCATGAGATTACAGCTCACGCTGGAAGGAACCACATGATGGCTAATCTAATAATAATAATGCCTTTATTAGTCCCACAATGGGGAAATTCGAGATTCGAACCCAGGCCTCCTGGGGAGACTGGGTCCTGAACGCGGCGCCTTAGACCACTCGGCCATCCTGGCAGCAATAATAATGCCTTTATTAGTCCCACAATGGGGAAATTCGAGATTCGAACCCAGGCCTCCTGGGGAGACTGGGTCCGGAACGCGGCGCCTTAGACCACTCGGCCATCCTGGCAGCCGAAAAAAATTCGAGATTCGAACCCAGGCCTCCTGGGGAGACTGGGTCCTGAACGCGGCGCCTTAGACCACTCGGCCATCGTGGCAGCCATGTGAGGCATTATCTCATAAGGGAAATACTGGACAATCAAATTAATGACTTCCCAGGCTTCAGGATGCCTTTTTACGCTCTATAAATGTGGAAATTTACATTGGAAACGTTTGGTTTAGCTGTTAATGAAGTTTCGTTTTTTTAGTGCTGAAAATTCATTGTCTGCTGGCGCTGTACACTTTTTCTAAGTGTTGCAATATCTCATGAAGGAAATACTGGACAATCAAATTAATGACTTTCCAGGCTTCAGGATGCCTTTCTACACTATATAAAGGTGGAAATTTACATTGGAAACGTTTGGTTTAGCTGTTAATGAAGTTTCGTTTTTTTTAGTGCTGAAAATTCATTGTCTGCTGGCGCTGTACACCTTTTCTAAGTGTTGCAATATCTCATGAAGGAAATACTGGACAATCAAATTAATGACTTTCCAGGCTTCAGGATGCCTTTCTACACTATATAAAGGTGGAAATTTACATTGGAAACGTTTGGTTTAGCTGTTATAAAAGTTTGGTTTTTTAGTGCTGTAAATGCATCAACAGTTTTGGATACCTCGAGCTGCTAGAGTCATCAGAAGAGTGCTACCTGACGATCCGCCTTTCAAGAGAATTGGCGTTGATTATTTTGGTCCATTCTAAGTAAGTAGGGTTAGAGGACAAGTAAAGAGATACGGCGTGATTTTTACATGTCTCGCTGTACGAGCCGTACATCTGGAAATTGCATCTTCACGTGACACAGATGCTTGTCTCAACGCAATCCGAAGATTTCTTGTCAGAAGAGGACAAGTGAGAGAGATGTATTCTGATAACGGAACCAACTTTAGATCAGCTGACAGTGAAATGAAGAAATCAATCAAAGAATGGAACACTAAGTAAATCGAGAAACACTTGCTGCAAAAAGGTATTCAGTGGCATAGCAATCCCCCAGCAGGTTCCCACCACGGAGGAAGCTGTGAGCGACTTATTTGGTCTGTGAGAAAAATCCTGAATGTCACTGTAAAAGAACAAATTTCGGGTGAAGAAAGTCAATATACCTTGCTTGGTGAGGCTGAAGCAGTTATAAACAGCAGGCCTATCACAAGGACATCTTCCGACCTCAACGACTTGGAAGCACTCACACCCAACACTCTGTTGTGGCTGAAGGTCAAACCTGAGTTACCTCCTGGAGTCTTCTGTAAAGACGACCAATACGCCCCAATACGTACCTCTGGGAATGAGCTGGTCAGCTCTTTAAAGAGTATTATGTAAGTTGAAATACATTAATCCATTTTTCTTTTTTGGACCATCTTTAACTGTGTAGTGTGTAATGTCTAAAATACAAAATGATCAGATTTTAGGGTGCAGTTGACGACTGTGGCACAGGTCCTCGCTCTACAAGTGCTAATAGTCTTCGGCAAAGAGAAAAATCTGCCATAAGGTACAGAAAACATTGGCATCAGAGTAAATGGATGCATGTTTTTGCAATGTGCGAGGAAACTGGCGAACTCAGAGAAAACTACGCAGGCTTGGGAGAACATGCAAACTCTACACAGGAAGGCCGGAGCCGGAATCGATCCCACAACCTCTGCATTGTGAGACCATCGTGCTCACAAGTCGCCCACCGTGGCGGCCGTCCATTATGAATGCCATCCCACCATCCATTATCTGTACGGCTTCTCCTCACAAGGGTTGCGGGGGGTGCTGGAGCCTATCCCAGCTATCTTGGGGCAGTAGGTGGGGTACACCCTAAACTGGTTGCCAGCCAATCGCAGGTCACACAAAGACAAACAACCATCCGCGCTCACACTCACACCAATTTAGGGTGTCCAAACAACCTGCCATGCATGTGTTTGGAATGTGGGAGGAAACCGGAGAACCCACGCAGGCGTGTGGGAAACATGCAAACTCCAAACAGGAAAGCCGGAATCAATCCCGCGACCTCTGCATTGTGAGACCATCGTGCTAACAAGTCGCCCACCATGCATCCCTGCTAAATAAATGATTAATTTTTACATTTTAGTATTTGTAAGCGATCTTGTGTTCATGACAGCATTTTCAACAGTGTGGGTGTTTGTATGAAAGCATTTCACTCGTGTATGGGCATGAGCATGTTTCAGTTGTATTTATGAATAACAATAATTTCACAATTGTGCCTGAGCGCCTTTCACTGGTGTGTATGAGAATGTTTCACCTATGTGTATGAGCGCATTTGACGAGTGTATGAGCAACAACTATTTCACTAGTGTGTATGAGAGCGTTTCACTCGTATGTATGATAGCGTTTCATAAGTATGCATGAGCAACAACAATTTCACTGGTGTGTAAGAGTGCATTTCAGAAGTGTGAAGCGATTCCTGACTTTTGTCCCCAACGGCACCTCATACTCCCCATCTCCCGCTCACTTCTCCTGACCCCATGAGCCATCCCCGTTGCTACTACATGGAGATTTGATGTGTTTTTTTGTTTTTTTTGTTATTAGCTTCTTCAACATCTCTTCTGATTCTCATCTCTTCTCTGGCGCTCGTCTCCGCCTGTCTGATTTGAAGTCGACCTCAGAATTTGCACTATTTTGACATGACTTCTGTGGTAATCACTACTGACATATTGTGTCATTTGCTCAATAATACATTAAAATTATAATAAATAATTAAAATGGGTCCGGTGCCGAGCTCTGGCTTCATATCTTTAAAAGTGGTCTTCTCAAATCTGTTACTAATGGCCTCTAAATCAGTTGTGGTAGAGAAGGGGCAAATTAGACCTTATGGCATCTTAATTTGGTCAAGTCTTGTACCCATTTTCAAGGCCAGCGACTATTGCTTTAGCTATATACAAGAAAAGGATTACTCTGAATATACACAACAACAAATCCCAGATGTCCAACCCAAATGTTGTTTCAAAATAATCCAGTTCAGATGATAAACAAATGTATTGGTATGTTGAGGTCATTATTTCAAATCAAAATATACACTTCTTTTTCAGACAATGGGGAGGATCGAAGAAGTGGAAAAGTTGCAGGAGTAACTTCAAAACAATGCAAAGAGACAGAATCTGGAAGAATGTCAAGTTTGTCCATGTTTATATTTCTGGAATTTAGTGGGCGTGCATCTCGAAATGTTTGGGGATGGTTCGGGCTGCCAGACAAGACTTTCACTGCGAGCGCTGGACCACTGGATGCTGCGGCAAACAGCGGACTTCATGCAGCTATTTATTACCAACAAGCTACTCCTGCACATCAATGATGCGGATGGCACAGACTGCTTTGCAGACAATTATTTTGAGGCAAAACCAAGAGGTCTGTAAGCACTCTGAAAACAAAGTAAAATATTTGACACCCACGGCAAAGAAAGCCATGCTACAGCATAGGGCTGGGCGATAAACCGAAAATTTACCGTTACCGAAATTTATTACAATGACCGAAATCATTTTGCCCATGTCGGTAAATTCGATGAATAAAAAAAGAAAAGCCTTTTGTCTGCGGCAATGTTCATGCCCCTTTAAGACCGCTACAGCGCCTCTAGTCATGTGACTCCACCCGTCTGTCGCTCTCGTTGCTGGCGATTCAAATCCAGAAGCTTTCTCACCACCCACAACACAACCATGCTGTGCTGAAAGTTCAAAGTGAGAAGCAAGGTTCGACAAGTGACAACAGCCCATGAACGGAGGCGACACCATACGAGAGAACGTCTCAGAGGTGGACGCGATAGCTTAGCACATAGCTAAAGATAAAGCTCCTCTAGTTACGTGGCGCGCACAGGATTTAAACGCTTCATGAAAGCCGTATTTCCCGATATGGACTACATCGGGCCGGGAGCTTAGACATGTCAAGCATTTTGCATCTACATCCGACTTGTGGTCGGGTCGCAACATGGATCCCTGATTGAGCCTAACTGTGCATTACATAGATGACAAGTGGCGACTGCGCAGCAGAGTACTCGAGACGGCACATTTTCCCCGATAATACCCACTTGTTTATTTGGCTTGCATTGACATTTTCTTTCATTTTATTTAGCGTTTTTTTATTTGCCATTATTTACATCATGAGAGCATCTTGGCGCAATCTATTTGCAGAAAAAGATTTCGCAAGAGGTACCCTTTTTCTTTGTGACATTGTTCAAGTCATGCAGAGCAAGCTCAGGGTTCGCGGTTAACCGCTTCCCGATTGCCCGGGGCAAGTGAAATTTGGCCACGGGCAAGGTAAAATTATGGGCAACTTGCCCGACCGGGCAAGCATTTTTTAAAGCAGCCAAATATCTTTAATTTTGACGAAAACGGTGGTGTGATCTGTTTGTGTGCACTGTATGGTGATGGTTTAACCCAGACAACCCCTTATGTTTTGGTATGGTCCATTGGCCTTATCGGGGGCAATGGGCGGGCGCTACGGGGATCAGTTAGTTCAGTGAATGTCGAGTTAAAGTGGACGTCAATAAATCCCGCAGTATTGGAACTCGCTGTCGTAGCATCCTCATTTGAAGTTTGAAAAACACAACAAAAACCTACGATATTTTGGCCGAAAATTGGCGACGAGTTCGTTCAAATCCGAACATTTCGGATTCCTCTGACATGACTAAAATAGCTCGAATATTTTTAAGTAGACAATTCAGTTGTGAGTAAGGAAGGGAGTAATATTTGATTATTGGCTGTTAATTCATTAGCTCCATGATGTGACCTGACATAGTGTCAGTGACTGTGTTCTGTTTATGCTATGAAACTTATGGAGGCAGCACCACAGGCGCTGGTCTTAAAGGAATACACAAATTTGCCACACTCATAATTTACTCATGTGATTCCTCAATTAATACGCTCTCCTGGACTTAAAATTGATCATCTGGATTGCTGTAATATCATTTTCCCAATTTAACATGCAGATTTGTTAATTATTAAAACTACAATTAACATTTTCAATAACTGCACAGGATGATACATTTGCTCTTGTGAGTAGGGTTTCATGGTTGATGATGAAAACAAGATTAATTTATGCTTATCAGATTATATGTTTATTTACATTTGTGGCGCACATTTTACAACCATAAACATTTTATTCTTAGAGAAAAAAAATTGTCACTTGCCCAAGTCGGGCAAGTAATTTGGCCACTCGGGCAAGGCAAATTTTAGTGGCACTTGCCCTATGGGCAAGCAGTTTTTAAAGTTAACCGCGAACCCTGCAAGCTATTTGGAATGTTCATACAAATGATTTTTGTACTTTTATTTTTCATTGAAAGTAAAGTGTACCAGTTGGTCAATAAAAAAAACAGTCAATATGCAATTCCTGCATTTATTTTGATTTTAGTCCACGTGGGAATTTATTGTGCATTTATCGTTATCGAGGTAAAATTGCTCGATTTCTCGCGATATTGATTTGAGGTCATATCGCCCAGCCCTTCTACAGCATGTATACAGTGTGAGACGTGTTGTGTTCACTTGCTCCAAGGCAATTGTTTTTAAGTGTATACCACATACCCAACGAATTGTGTAATTTGTATGGCGGGGTGTACACATGCGTTGCAAAAACACATGCACACACTGTCACTCACGCACTTCCGTATATAGTTTATTTCAGCACCTTTTGTCATGCTGTTTTTATTTTATAGAAGGAAAGCATTATTTTGATGTCTGAGCTGTCACAAAAGAAAAAATAGAACTGTTGAAGTCAAGTCAAGCTTGTGCTTGAAATGTTTGTTCTTAGTTTCTCAGTTTTTCGTGAGCAATGGGAATTCAGTTATATTCAAACGCTGTCAGGTAAAGGCTCCATATTTTTATAGCATTATAGCACACTATTCTGTGGGCGCTAGAATTGAAGGGTTTGCGTTAGTAAAAATAGGTGGGATTAAATGAGCTGAAGTGTATCTCTTGAGTGCTCCTTAAATATTTGCCTGTGTTGGTATATTTTATTTTGGTCGTGTCATGTTTATTCTTACGCTGAAAGAGACATGAGGTGTTCGAAAAAAATAAATGATTTTTTTTTTCCCGGTCAAAACTACCAATGGTGTCTGTTTTTTTTCCCTCCGTGAAATGTACGAGTTATCACTTTGACGCGCATGATGTCACGTGGCTGGAGGACTGGAAACTTGCACGAACAACATTTACGTTGAAATGTAACAATGACACATATATCGACATCTAACAAACATGCATGGGCATCTAACATTGACACTTACATTGACGTCTATAACATAAACCATTACAATCACATCTAACAAACACGGACATCTAACAGACACATCGACATCCATCATAAACATTTACATAGACATCGACATCTAACCAACCTCTACATAGACATCTTACACACATCGACATCTAACAAACATTTACATAGACATCTAACATAAACACATCTAATATAGACACATAGATTGACATCTAACATCGACACATTGAGATCTAACATAGACATACATTGACATCTAACATAGACTGTTACATCGACAACTAACATCGACACAAGGCTTTGTCAAATGACACGTCATGACGACATATACAGAGACACAAGGCACAACAGCATATTTTTGGTACAAATTGAACCCGATATGTTAGCTACCTCGTTCGACTTAAAGGGTTAGCGAACTTGTTATGGTGGTTGAGGCGTGGTGGCTACCCAGCTCGTGTAGTGTATATTAAACTTAAGTTAATAATTTATGACCAGTAAACACGGATGTTGTAACGCAAAACAATGTTCAAATGTTAGTTTTTTTTCAACACATTTCATGAGAAAAAGCTCTACTTGTCTGTGAGAAATGTATGTTGTAGACCCATTATATAACACAATATTACACAATTTTACATTGGAATTTCATTTAATAAAACATTGACAATTATCTTTACAAACACTGTGTATGATTCATCTTTTCATTTGTTGTTCAATGAGCAAAACAGTGGCGATCAAAACAGTGCAAATTAAATGACATTTTATAGGTATCTGGCTGCAATACAGTGAACCCTCGCTACTTCGCGGTTCACCTTTCGCGGGTTCAGTGCTTCGCGGGTCTAAAAAATATTCGGGGGCATTGTAGTTTCGCCGAGCGGCACGACGGGGCGCTGGAGTGGTTAGACGGCCGGCGTGCGCCGAAGAAGAACGTGGGCGAAGAGGAGAGTGGACAAAGAAGAGCACGTTCCCCCGGGCACGATTTGGGGCGACGTTTCGCGCGGTTCGGACCGTACCAGAGCTCCGGCCAGCGTGCGTGGCAGTTAAGCTGAAGAGGAACAACTTCCTCCCGGGCACTAGCGGGGCGACATTTCGCTCCGTTCGGGACCGTGCGAGAGCTCCGGAGGAGACCGGCCGGCGTGCGTGGTTGTTAAGCCGAAGAGGAACACCTTCCGCCCGGGCATGAGCGGAGCGCGAGGCTGTCAGTTATGAATGAATAAATGAATAAATAAATGAAGAATGCCAGGGCACACCGGACGGCGTACCAGCAGGTAAAAGTCGAAGTAATTAAATAAATACAAAAAGAAGTAATTGAATAAATACAAAAATAATGGCTGGGGAATAAAAAAATGTTTTAATAATTTTTTTTTTTTGTTATAACATGAATTTCACCCTCTCTCTCTCTACCCGTATATATATATATATATAGATATATATATATATATTATTTTATTTATTTATTTTTGTAAGCATTTTTGAAGGTGCGCCGCTACTTCGCACTTTTTTTTTTAAAGCATTTTTGAAGGTGCGCCGCTACTTCGCACTTTTTTTTTTTTAAGCATTTTTGAAGGTGCGCCGCTACTTCGCGGATTTTCAGTTTTCGCGGGTGGTCTCGGTCCCCATTAACCGCGATAACCGAGGGTTCACTGTAGTAAGTTACATTCTAATTTACATTTACAGGTAATGGAAATGACTACTGGTAACCTCAATTTAACTGTATTTCAGTCAGAATGCCTCAAACATCATAAAAAAATAAAACGTTGAGTATTATTTCTCCTTCAAAATGTCAGAAGAAATACTCTATAATGGCCTGACGACATTAACATAGTTTATAGTATATAGCAGGGGTGGGAAAACTTTTTTATTGGCGGGCCACAATGGGTTCTAAAATTTGACAGAGGGGCTGGACCAGGAGCAGATGGATGGAGTGTTTTGGTAACCTCATCTCATCTGAGAAAAAAAATACATTTAATTTTAAATGAAAGTGAACAAAAGCTTGTCTTTGAAAAACCACACTATTTTGAAAATAAAACATTAACAAGGTTTTTTTTTTTTTTTTTCAAATTCGGCGGGCCGGATTAAAACGTTTAACGGGCCGCATGTGGCCCCCAGGCCGTAGTTTTCTCACGTCGGTATATAGCATAGCGGCATAGGTTCCCTCGTCAACATCAAGTGAGTTACCCTCTTACCAAGACCAAAATACGGGGCTCCCCATCTCCCGGTCACTTCTCCAGACCCCAACAGTCACCCTCGTTGCGAGAACTTTAAGATTCGATGTTTATTTTTTTTCGCTTCTTCAACTTCGTGTCTGATTCTTTTCTCTTCTCTGGCTCCAGGATTCCGCTGTCAATCAGATGACGATTGAGGCGGGACTTCCGGTTCAAAGTCACCCTCAGAGTTTGCAACCATTTGAGATGGCTTCTGTGGTAATAACAACTGTCATAGGTGCAATTTGCTCTATAAAGCATTAAAAAATAATAATAATAATAAATTACAAAAAATAGTCAAGTACAGCACTCGTCTCATAAACTAGGTAAGAATTTAGCGTTACTAACGTTGCTACACTATAAAGAGTGTTTTACTGACTAGCTAAACCCAGTTTTGGTTTAGCTGTTATAAAAGTTTGTTTTTTTAGTGCTGTAAATGCATTTTCAGCTCGCGCTGTACACATTTGCTATGAGAGGCATTATCTCATAAGGGAAATATTGGACAATCAAATTAATGACTGCCCAGGCATCAGGATGTCTTTTTACACTATATAAAGGTGGAAATTTACATTGGAAACGTTTAGTTTAGCTGTTAATGAAGTTTCGTTTTTTTTAGTGCTGAAAATTCATTGTCTGCTGGCGCTGTACACTTTTTCTAAGTGTTGCAATATCTCATGAAGGAAATACTGGACAATCAAATTAATGACTTTCCAGGCTTCAGGATGCCTTTCTACACTATATAAAGGTGGAAATTTACATTGGAAACGTTTGGTTTAGCTGTTATAAAAGTTTGGTTTTTTAGTGCTGTAAATGCATTTTCAGCTCGCGCTGTACACATTTGCTATGAGAGGCATTATCTCATAAGGGAAATATTGGACAATCAAATTAATGACTGCCCAGGCTTCAGGATGTCTTTTTACACTATATAAAGGTGGAATTTACATTGGAAACGTTTGCTTTAGCTGTTATAAAAGTTTGGTTTTTTAGTGCTGAAAATGCATTTTCAGCTCGCACTGTACACATTTGCTATGTGAGGCATTATCTCATAAGGGAAATACTGGACAATCAAATTAATGACTTCCCAGGCTTCAGGATGCCTTTTTACACTCTATAAATGTGGAAATTTACATTGGAAACGTTTGGTTTAGCTGTTAATGAAGTTTCGTTTTTTTAGTGCTGAAAATTCATTGTCTGCTGGCGCTGTACACCTTTTCTAAGTGTTGCAATATCTCATGAAGGAAATACTGGACAATCAAATTAATGACTTTCCAGGCTTCAAGATGCCTTTCTACACTATATAAAGGTGGAAATTTACATTGGAAACGTTTGGTTTAGCTGTTATAAAAGTTTGGTTTTTTAGTGCTGTAAATGCATTTTCAGCTCGCGCTGTACACATTTGCTATGAGAGGCATTATATCATAAGGGAAATATTGGACAATCAAATTAATGACTGCCCAGGCTTCAGGATGTCTTTTTACACTATATAAAGGTGGAAATTTACATTGGAAACGTTTAGTTTAGCTGTTATAAAAGTTTGTTTTTTTAGTGCTGTAAATGCATTTTCAGCTCGCGCTGTACACATTTGCTATGTGAGGCATTATCTCATAAGGGAAATACTGGACAATCAAATTAATGACTTCCCAGGCTTCAGGATGCCTTTTTACACTCTATAAATGTGGAAATTTACATTGGAAACGTTTGGTTTAGCTGTTAATGAAGTTTCGTTTTTTTAGTGCTGAAAATTCATTGTCTGCTGGCGCTGTACACTTTTTCTAAGTGTTGCAATATCTCATGAAGGAAATACTGGACAATCAAATTAATGACTTTCCAGGCTTCAGGATGCCTTTCTACACTATATAAAGGTGGAAATTTACATTGGAAACGTTTGGTTTAGCTGTTATAAAAGTTTGGTTTTTTAGTGCTGTAAATGCATTTTCAGCTCGCGCTGTACACATTTGCTATGAGAGGCATTATATCATAAGGGAAATATTGGACAATCAAATTAATGACTGCCCAGGCTTCAGGATGTCTTTTTACACTATATAAAGGTGGAAATTTACATTGGAAACGTTTAGTTTAGCTGTTAATGAAGTTTCGTTTTTTTAGTGCTGAAAATTCATTGTCTGCTGGCGCTGTACACTTTTTCTAAGTGTTGCAATATCTCATGAAGGAAATATTGGACAATCAAATTAATGACTGCCCAGGCTTCAGGATGTCTTTTTACACTATATAAAGGTGGAAATTTACATTGGAAACGTTTGGTTTAGCTGTTATAAAAGTTTGTTTTTTTAGTGCTGTAAATGCATTTTCAGCTCGCGCTGTACACATTTGCTATGTGAGGCATTATCTCATAAGGGAAATATTGGACAATCAAATTAATGGCTGCCTAGGCTTCAGGATGTCTTTTTACACTATATAAAGGTGGAAATTTACATTGGAAACGTTTAGTTTAGCTGTTAATGAAGTTTCGTTTTTTTAGTGCTGAAAATTCATTGTCTGCTGGCGCGGTACACTTTTTCTAAGTGTTGCAATATCTCATGAAGGAAATACTGGACAATCAAATTAATGACTTTCCAGGCTTCAGGATGCCTTTCTACACTATATAAAGGTGGAAATGTACATTGGAAACGTTTGGTTTAGCTGTTATAAAAGTTTGGTTTTTTAGTGCTGTAAATGCATTTTCAGCTCGCGCTGTACATATTTGCTATGAGAGGCATTATCTCATAAGGGAAATATTGGACAATCAAATTAATGACTGCCCAGGCTTCAGGATGTCTTTTTACACTATATAAAGGTGGAAATATACATTGGAAACGTTTAGTTTAGCTGTTAATGAAGTTTCGTTTTTTTAGTGCTGAAAATTCATTGTCTGCTGGCGCTGTACACTTTTTCTAAGTGTTGCAATATCTCATGAAGGAAATACTGGACAATCAAATTTATGACTTTCCAGGCTTCAGGATGCCTTTCTACACTATATAAAGGTGGAAATTTACATTGGAAACGTTTGGTTTAGCTGTTATAAAAGTTTGTTTTTTTAGTGCTGTAAATACATTTTCAGCTCGCGCTGTACACATTTGCTATGAGAGGCATTATCTCATAAGGGAAATATTGGACAATCAAATTAATGACTGCCCAGGCTTCAGGATGTCTTTTTCCACTATATAAAGGTGGAAATTTACATTGGAAACGTTTGGTTTAGCTGTGATAAAAGTTTGTTTTTTTAGTGCTGAAAATGCATTTTCAGCTCGCACTGTACACATTTGCTATGTGAGGCATTATCTCATAAGGGAAATACTGGACAATCAAATTAATGACTTCCCAGGCTTCAGGATGCCTTTTTACACTCTATAAATGTGGAAATTTACATTGGAAACGTTTGGTTTAGCTGTTAATGAAGTTTCGTTTTTTTAGTGCTGAAAATTCATTGTCTGCTGGCGCTGTACACCTTTTCTAAGTGTTGCAATATCTCATGAAGGAAATACTGGACAATCAAATTAATGACTTTCCAGGCTTCAAGATGCCTTTCTACACTATATAAAGGTGGAAATTTACATTGGAAACGTTTGGTTTAGCTGTTATAAAAGTTTGGGTTTTTAGTCCTGTAAATGCATTTTCAGCTCGCGCTGTACACATTTGCTATGAGAGGCATTATCTCATAAGGGAAATATTGGACAATCAAATTAATGACTGCCCAGGCTTCAGGATGTCTTTTTACACTATATAAAGGTGGAAATTTACATTGGAAACGTTTAGTTTAGCTGTTATAAAAGTTTGTTTTTTTAGTGCTGTAAATGCATTTTCAGCTCGCGCTGTACACATTTGCTATGTGAGGCATTATCTCATAAGGGAAATACTGGACAATCAAATTAATGACTGCCCAGGCTTCAGGATGTCTTTTTACACTATATAAAGGTGGAAATTTACATTGGAAACGTTTGGTTTAGCTGTTATAAAAGTTTGGTTTTTTAGTGCTGAAAATGCATTTTCAGCTCGCACTGTACACATTTGCTATGTGAGGCATTATCTCATAAGGGAAATACTGGACAATCAAATTAATGACTTCCCAGGCTTCAGGATGTCTTTTTACACTATATAAAGGTGGAAATTTACATTGGAAACGTTTAGTTTAGCTGTTAATGAAGTTTCGTTTTTTTAGTGCTGAAAATTCATTGTCTGCTGGCGCTGTACACTTTTTCTAAGTGTTGCAATATCTCATGAAGGAAATACTGGACAATCAAATTAATGACTTTCCAGGCTTCAGGATGCCTTTTTACACTCTATAAAGGTGGAAATTTACATTGGAAACGTTTGGTCTAGCTGTTATAAAAGTTTGTTTTTTTCGTGCTGTAAATGCATTTTCAGCTCGCGCTGTACACATTTGCAATGAGAGGCATTATCTCATAAGGGAAATATTGGACAATCAAATTAATGACTGCCCAGGCTTCAGGATGTCTTTTTACACTATATAAAGGTGGAAATTTACATTGGAAACGTTTAGTTTAGCTGTTAATGAAGTTTCGTTTTTTTTTAGTGCTGAAAATTCATTGTCTGCTGGCGCTGTACACTTTTTCTAAGTGTTGCAATATCTCATGAAGGAAATACTGGACAATCAAATTAATGACTTTTCAGGCTTCAGGATGCCTTTCTACACTATATAAAGGTGGAAATTTACATTGGAAACGTTTGGTTTAGCTGTTATAAAAGTTTGGTTTTTTAGTGCTGTAAATGCATTTTCAGCTCGCGCTGTACACATTTGCTATGAGAGGCATTATCTCATAAGGGAAATATTGGACAATCAAATTAATGACTGCCCAGGCTTCAGGATGTCTTTTTACACTATATAAAGGTGGAAATTTACATTGGAAACGTTTGGTTTAGCTGTTATAAAAGTTTGGTTTTTTAGTGCTGTAAATGCATTTTCAGCTCGCGCTGTACACATTTGCTATGTGAGGCATTATCTCATAAGGGAAATACTGGACAATCAAATTAATGACTGCCCAGGCTTCAGGATGTCTTTTTACACTATATGAAGGTGGAAATTTACATTGGAAACGTTTGGTTTAGCTGTTATAAAAGTTTGTTTTTTTAGTGCTGAAAATGCATTTTCAGCTCGCACTGTACACATTTGCTATGTGAGGCATTATCTCATAAGGGAAATACTGGACAATCAAATTAATGACTTCCCAGGCTTCAGGATGCCTTTTTACACTCTATAAATGTGGAAATTTACATTGGAAACGTTTGGTTTAGCTGTTAATGAAGTTTCGTTTTTTTAGTGCTGAAAATTCATTGTCTGCTGGCGCTGTACACTTTTTCTAAGTGTTGCAATATCTCATGAAGGAAATACTGAACAATCAAATTAATGACTTTCCAGGCTTCAGGATGCCTTTCTACACTATATAAAGGTGGAAATTTACATTGGAAACGTTTGGTTTAGCTGTTATAAAAGTTTGGTTTTTTAGTGCTGTAAATGCATTTTCAGCTCGCGCTGTACACATTTGCTATGAGAGGCATTATCTCATAAGGGAAATATTGGACAATCAAATTAATGACTGCCCAGGCTTCAGGATGTCTTTTTACACTATATAAAGGTGGAAATTTACATTGGAAACGTTTGGTTTAGCTGTTATAAAAGTTTGGTTTTTTAGTGCTGTAAATGCATTTTCAGCTCGCGCTGTACACATTTGCTATGAGAGGCATTATCTCATAAGGGAAATATTGGACAATCAAATTAATGGCTGCCCAGGCTTCAGGATGTCTTTTTACTCTATATAAAGGTGGAAATTTACATTGGAAACGTTTAGTTTAGCTGTTAATGAAGTTTCGTTTTTTTTAGTGCTGAAAATTCATTGTCTGCTGGCGCTGTACACTTTTTCTAAGTGTTGCAATATCTCATGGAGGAAATACTGGACAATCAAATCAATGACTTTCCAGGCTTCAGGATGCCTTTCTACACTAGATAAAGGTGGAAATTTACATTGGAAACGTTTGGTTTAGCTGTTATATAAGTTTGTTTTTTTAGTGCTGTAAATGCATTTTCAGCTCGCACTGTACACATTTGCTATGTGAGGCATTATCTCATAAGGGAAATACTGGACAATCAAATTAATGACTTCCCAGGCTTCAGGATGCCTTTTTACACTCTATAAATGTGGAAATTTACATTGGAAACGTTTGGTTTAGCTGTTAATGAAGTTTCGTTTTTTTTAGTGCTGAAAATTCATTGTCTGCTGGCGCTGTACACTTTTTCTAAGTGTTGCAATATCTCATGAAGGAAATACTGGACAATCAAATTAATGACTTTCCAGGCTTCAGGATGCCTTTCTACACTATATAAAGGTGGAAATGTACATTGGAAACGTTTGGTTTAGCTGTTATAAAAGTTTGTTTTTTTAGTGCTGTAAATGCATTTTCAGCTCGCGCTGTACACATTTGCTATGAGAGGCATTATCTCATAAGGGAAATAGTGGACAATCAAATTAATGACTGCCCAGGCTCCAGGATGTCTTTTTACACTATATAAAGGTGGAAATTTACATTGGAAACGTTTGGTTTAGCTGTTATAAAAGTTTGGTTTTTTTAGTGCTGAAAATGCATTTTCAGCTCGCACTGTACACATTTGCTATGTGAGGCATTATCTCATAAGGGAAATACTGGACAATCAAATTAATGACTGCCCAGGCTTCAGGATGTCTTTTTACACTATATAAAGGTGGAAATTTACATTGGAAACGTTTGGTTTAGCTGTTAATGAAGTTTCGTTTTTTTAGTGCTGAAAATTCATTGTCTGCTGGCGCTGTACACTTTTTCTAAGTGTTGCAATATCTCATGAAGGAAATACTGGACAATCAAATTAATGACTTTCCAGGCTTCAGGATGCCTTTCTACACTATATAAAGGTGGAAATTTACATTGGAAACGTTTGGTTTAGCTGTTATAAAAGTTTGTTTTTTTAGTGCTGTAAATGCATTTTCAGCTCGCGCTGTACACATTTGCTATGAGAGGCATTATCTCATAAGGGAAATATTGGACAATCAAATTAATGACTGCCCAGGCTTCAGGATGTCTTTTTACACTATATAAAGGTGGAAATTTACATTGGAAACGTTTAGTTTAGCTGTTATAAAAGTTTGTTTTTTTAGTGCTGTAAATGCATTTTCAGCTCGCGCTGTACACATTTGCTATGTGAGGCATTATCTCATAAGGGAAATACTGGACAATCAAATTAATGACTGCCCAGGCTTCAGGATGTCTTTTTACACTATATAAAGGTGGAAATTTACATTGGAAACGTTTGGTTTAGCTGTTATAAAAGTTTGGTTTTTTAGTGCTGAAAATGCATTTTCAGCTCGCACTGTACACATTTGCTATGTGAGGCATTATCTCATAAGGGAAATACTGGACAATCAAATTAATGACTTCCCAGGCTTCAGGATGCCCTTTTACACTCTATAAATGTGGAAATTTACATTGGAAACGTTTGGTTTAGCTGTTAATGAAGTTTCGTTTTTTTAGTGCTGAAAATTCATTGTCTGCTGGCGCTGTACACTTTTTCTAAGTGTTGCAATATCTCATGAAGGAAATACTGGACAATCAAATTAATGACTTTCCAGGCTTCAGGATGCCTTTCTACACTATATAAATGTGGAAATTTACATTGGAAACGTTTGGTTTAGCTGTTATAAAAGTTTGGTTTTTTAGTGCTGTAAATGCATTTTCAGCTCGCGCTGTACACATTTGCTACGAGAGGCATTATCTCATAAGGGAAATATTGGACAATCAAATTAATGACTGCCCAGGCTTCAGGATGTCTTTTTACACTATATAAAGGTGGAAATTTACATTGGAAACGTTTAGTTTAGCTGTTAATGAAGTTTCGTTTTTTTAGTGCTGAAAATTCATTGTCTGCTGGCGCTGTACACTTTTTCTAAGTGTTGCAATATCTCATGAAGGAAATACTGGACAATCAAATTAATGACTTTCCAGGCTTCAGGATGCCTTTCTACACTATATAAAGGTAGAAATTTACATTGGAAACGTTTGGTTTAGCTGTTATAAAAGTTTGGTTTTTTAGTGCTGTAAATGCATTTTCAGCTCGCGCTGTACACATTTGCTATGAGAGGCATTATCTCATAAGGGAAATATTGGACAATCAAATTAATGACTGCCCAGGCTTCAGGATGTCTTTTTACACTATATAAAGGTGGAAATTTACATTGGAAACGTTTGGTTTAGCTGTTATAAAAGTTTGGTTTTTTAGTGCTGTAAATGCATTTTCAGCTCGCGCTGTACACATTTGCTATGAGAGGCATTATCTCATAAGGGAAATATTGGACAATCAAATTAATGGCTGCCCAGGCTTCAGGATGTCTTTTTACACTATATAAAGGTGGGAATTTACATTGGAAACGTTTAGTTTAGCTGTTAATGAAGTTTCGGTTTTTTAGTGCTGAAAATTCATTGTCTCCTGGCGCTGTACACTTTTTCTAAGTGTTGCAATATCTCATGAAGGAAATACTGGACAATCAAATTAATGACTTTCCAGGCTTCAGGATGCCTTTCTACACTATATAAAGGTGGAAATTTACATTGGAAACGTTTGGTTTAGCTGTTATAAAAGTTTGGTTTTTTAGTGCTGTAAATGCATTTTCAGCTCGCGCTGTACACATTTGCTATGAGAGGCATTATCTCATAAGGGAAATATTGGACAATCAAATTAATGACTGCCCAGGCTTCAGGATGTCTTTTTACACTATATAAAGGTGGAATTTACATTGGAAACGTTTGCTTTAGCTGTTATAAAAGTTTGTTTTTTTAGTGCTGAAAATGCATTTTCAGCTCGCACTGTACACATTTGCTATGTGAGGCATTATCTCATGAAGGAAATACTGGACAATCAAATTAATGACTTTCCAGGCTTCAGGATGCCTTTTTACACTATATAAAGGTGGAAATTTACATTGGAAACGTTTGGTTTAGCTGTTATAAAAGTTTGGTTTTTTAGTGCTGTAAATGCATTTTCAGCTCGCGCTGTACACATTTGCTATGAGAGGCATTATCTCATAAAGGAAATATTGGACAATCGAATTAATGACTGCCCAGGCTTCAGGATGTCTTTTTACACTATATAAAGGTGGAAATTTACATTGGAAACGTTTGGTTTAGCTGTGATAAAAGTTTGTTTTTTTAGTGCTGAAAATGCATTTTCAGCTCGCACTGTACACATTTGCTATGTGAGGCATTATCTCATAAGGGAAATACTGGACAATCAAATTAATGACTTCCCAGGCGCTTCAGGATGCCTTTCTACACTATATAAAGGTGGAAATTTACATTGGAAACGTTTGGTTTAGCTGTTATAAAAGTTTGGTTTTTTAGTGCTGTAAATGCATTTTCAGCTCGCGCTGTACACATTTGCTATGAGAGGCATTATCTCATAAGGGAAATATTGGACAATCAAATTAATGACTGCCCAGGCTTCAGGATGTCTTTTTACACTATATAAAGGTGGAATTTACATTGGAAACGTTTGCTTTAGCTGTTATAAAAGTTTGTTTTTTTAGTGCTGAAAATGCATTTTCAGCTCGCACTGTACACATTTGCTATGTGAGGCATTATCTCATGAAGGAAATACTGGACAATCAAATTAATGACTTTCCAGGCTTCAGGATGCCTTTTTACACTATATAAAGGTGGAAATTTACATTGGAAACGTTTGGTTTAGCTGTTATAAAAGTTTGGTTTTTTAGTGCTGTAAATGCATTTTCAGCTCGCGCTGTACACATTTGCTATGAGAGGCATTATCTCATAAAGGAAATATTGGACAATCGAATTAATGACTGCCCAGGCTTCAGGATGTCTTTTTACACTATATAAAGGTGGAAATTTACATTGGAAACGTTTGGTTTAGCTGTGATAAAAGTTTGTTTTTTTAGTGCTGAAAATGCATTTTCAGCTCGCACTGTACACATTTGCTATGTGAGGCATTATCTCATAAGGGAAATACTGGACAATCAAATTAATGACTTCCCAGGCTTCAGGATGCCTTTTTACACTCTATAAATGTGGAAATTTACATTGGAAACGTTTGGTTTAGCTGTTAATGAAGTTTCGTTTTTTTAGTGCTGAAAATTCATTGTCTGCTGGCGCTGTACACCTTTTCTAAGTGTTGCAATATCTCATGAAGGAAATACTGGACAATCAAATTAATGACTTTCCAGGCTTCAAGATGCCTTTCTACACTATATAAAGGTGGAAATTTACATTGGAAACGTTTGGTTTAGCTGTTATAAAAGTTTGGGTTTTTAGTCCTGTAAATGCATTTTCAGCTCGCGCTGTACACATTTGCTATGAGAGGCATTATCTCATAAGGGAAATATTGGACAATCAAATTAATGACTGCCCAGGCTTCAGGATGTCTTTTTACACTATATAAAGGTGGAAATTTACATTGGAAACGTTTAGTTTAGCTGTTATAAAAGTTTGTTTTTTTAGTGCTGTAAATGCATTTTCAGCTCGCGCTGTACACATTTGCTATGTGAGGCATTATCTCATAAGGGAAATACTGGACAATCAAATTAATGACTGCCCAGGCTTCAGGATGTCTTTTTACACTATATAAAGGTGGAAATTTACATTGGAAACGTTTGGTTTAGCTGTTATAAAAGTTTGGTTTTTTAGTGCTGAAAATGCATTTTCAGCTCGCACTGTACACATTTGCTATGTGAGGCATTATCTCATAAGGGAAATACTGGACAATCAAATTAATGACTTCCCAGGCTTCAGGATGCCTTTTTACACTCTATAAATGTGGAAATTTACATTGGAAACGTTTGGTTTAGCTGTTAATGAAGTTTCGTTTTTTTAGTGCTGAAAATTCATTGTCTGCTGGCGCTGTACACTTTTTCTAAGTGTTGCAATATCTCATGAAGGAAATACTGGACAATCAAATTAACGACTTTCCAGGCTTCAGGATGCCTTTCTACACTATATAAAGGTGGAAATTTACATTGGAAACGTTTGGTTTAGCTGTTATAAAAGTTTGTTTTTTTAGTGCTGTAAATGCATTTTCAGCTCGCGCTGTACACATTTGCTATGAGAGGCATTATATCATAAGGGAAATATTGGACAATCAAATTAATGACTGCCCAGGCTTCAGGATGTCTTTTTACACTATATAAAGGTGGAAATTTACATTGGAAACGTTTAGTTTAGCTGTTAATGAAGTTTCGTTTTTTTAGTGCTGAAAATTCATTGTCTGCTGGCGCTGTACACTTTTTCTAAGTGTTGCAATATCTCATGAAGGAAATACTGGACAATCAAATTAATGACTTTCCAGGCTTCAGGATGCCTTTCTACACTATATAAAGGTAGAAATTTACATTGGAAACGTTTGGTTTAGCTGTTATAAAAGTTTGGTTTTTTAGTGCTGTAAATGCATTTTCAGCTCGCGCTGTACACATTTGCTATGAGAGGCATTATCTCATAAGGGAAATATTGGACAATCAAATTAATGACTGCCCAGGCTTCAGGATGTCTTTTTACACTATATAAAGGTGGAAATTTACATTGGAAACGTTTGGTTTAGCTGTTATAAAAGTTTGGTTTTTTAGTGCTGTAAATGCATTTTCAGCTCGCGCTGTACACATTTGCTATGAGAGGCATTATCTCATAAGGGAAATATTGGACAATCAAATTAATGGCTGCCCAGGCTTCAGGATGTCTTTTTACACTATATAAATGTGGAAATTTACATTGGAAACGTTTGGTTTAGCTGTTAATGAAGTTTCGTTTTTTTAGTGCTGAAAATTCATTGTCTGCTGGCGCTGTACACTTTTTCTAAGTGTTGCAATATCTCATGAAGGAAATACTGGACAATCAAATTAATGACTTTCCAGGCTTCAGGATGCCTTTCTACACTATATAAAGGTGGAAATTTACATTGGAAACGTTTGGTTTAGCTGTTATAAAAGTTTGTTTTTTTAGTGCTGTAAATGCATTTTCAGCTCGCGCTGTACACATTTGCTATGAGAGGCATTATCTCATAAGGGAAATATTGGACAATCAAATTAATGACTGCCCAGGCTTCAGGATGTCTTTTTACACTATATAAAGGTGGAAATTTACATTGGAAACTTTTAGTTTAGCTGTTATAAAAGTTTGTTTTTTTAGTGCTGTAAATGCATTTTCAGCTCGCGCTGTACACATTTGCTATGAGAGGCATTATCTCATCAGGGAAATAGTGGACAATCAAATTAATGACTGCCCAGGCTCCAGGATGTCTTTTTACACTATATAAAGGTGGAAATTTACATTGGAAACGTTTGGTTTAGCTGTTATAAAAGTTTGGTTTTTTTAGTGCTGAAAATGCATTTTCAGCTCGCACTGTACACATTTGCTATGTGAGGCATTATCTCATAAGGGAAATACTGGACAATCAAATTAATGACTGCCCAGGCTTCAGGATGTCTTTTTACACTATATAAAGGTGGAAATTTACATTGGAAACGTTTGGTTTAGCTGTTAATGAAGTTTCGTTTTTTTAGTGCTGAAAATTCATTGTCTGCTGGCGCTGTACACTTTTTCTAAGTGTTGCAATATCTCATGAAGGAAATACTGGACAATCAAATTAATGACTTTCCAGGCTTCAGGATGCCTTTCTACACTATATAAAGGTGGAAATTTACATTGGAAACGTTTGGTTTAGCTGTTATAAAAGTTTGTTTTTTTAGTGCTGTAAATGCATTTTCAGCTGGCGCTGTACACATTTGCTATGAGAGGCATTATCTCATAAGGGAAATATTGGACAATCAAATTAATGACTGCCCAGGCTTCAGGATGTCTTTTTACACTATATAAAGGTGGAAATTTACATTGGAAACTTTTAGTTTAGCTGTTATAAAAGTTTGTTTTTTTAGTGCTGTAAATGCATTTTCAGCTCGCGCTGTACACATTTGCTATGTGAGGCATTATCTCATAAGGGAAATACTGGACAATCAAATTAATGACTGCCCAGGCTTCAGGATCTCTTTTTACACTATATAAAGGTGGAAATTTACATTGGAAACGTTTGGTTTAGCTGTTATAAAAGTTTGGTTTTTTAGTGCTGAAAATGCATTTTCAGCTCGCACTGTACACATTTGCTATGTGAGGCATTATCTCATAAGGGAAATACTGGACAATCAAATTAATGACTTCCCAGGCTTCAGGATGCCCTTTTACACTCTATAAATGTGGAAATTTACATTGGAAACGTTTGGTTTAGCTGTTAATGAAGTTTCGTTTTTTTAGTGCTGAAAATTCATTGTCTGCTGGCGCTGTACACTTTTTCTAAGTGTTGCAATATCTCATGAAGGAAATACTGGACAATCAAATTAATGACTTTCCAGGCTTCAGGATGCCTTTCTACACTATATAAATGTGGAAATTTACATTGGAAACGTTTGGTTTAGCTGTTATAAAAGTTTGGTTTTTTAGTGCTGTAAATGCATTTTCAGCTCGCGCTGTACACATTTGCTATGAGAGGCATTATCTCATAAGGGAAATATTGGACAATCAAATTAATGACTGCCCAGGCTTCAGGATGTCTTTTTACACTATATAAAGGTGGAAATTTACATTGGAAACGTTTAGTTTAGCTGTTAATGAAGTTTCGTTTTTTTAGTGCTGAAAAGTCATTGTCTGCTGGCGCTGTACACTTTTTCTAAGTGTTGCAATATCTCATGAAGGAAATACTGGACAATCAAATTAATGACTTTCCAGGCTTCAGGATGCCTTTCTACACTATATAAAGGTGGAAATTTACATTGGAAACGTTTGGTTTAGCTGTTATAAAAGTTTGGTTTTTTAGTGCTGTAAATGCATTTTCAGCTCGCGCTGTACACATTTGCTATGAGAGGCATTATCTCATAAGGGAAATATTGGACAATCAAATTAATGACTGCCCAGGCTTCAGGATGTCTTTTTACACTATATAAAGGTGGAAATTTACATTGGAAACGTTTGGTTTAGCTGTTATAAAAGTTTGGTTTTTTAGTGCTGTAAATGCATTTTCAGCTCGCGCTGTACACATTTGCTATGAGAGGCATTATCTCATAAGGGAAATATTGGACAATCAAATTAATGACTGCCCAGGCTTCAGGATGTCTTTTTACACTATATAAAGGTGGAAATTTACATTGGAAACGTTTGGTTTAGCTGTTATAAAAGTTTGGTTTTTTAGTGCTGTAAATGCATTTTCAGCTCGCGCTGTACACATTTGCTATGAGAGGCATTATCTCATAAGGGAAATATTGGACAATCAAATTAATGGCTGCCCAGGCTTCAGGATGTCTTTTTACTCTATATAAAGGTGGAAATTTACATTGGAAACGTTTAGTTTAGCTGTTAATGAAGTTTCGTTTTTTTTAGTGCTGAAAATTCATTGTCTGCTGGCGCTGTACACTTTTTCTAAGTGTTGCAATATCTCATGAAGGAAATACTGGACAATCAAATTAATGACTTTCCAGGCTTCAGGATGCCTTTCTACACTATATAAAGGTGGAAATTTACATTGGAAACGTTTGGTTTAGCTGTTATAAAAGTTTGGTTTTTTAGTGCTGTAAATGCATTTTCAGCTCGCGCTGTACACATTTGCTATGAGAGGCATTATATCATAAGGGAAATATTGGACAATCAAATTAATGACTGCCCAGGCTTCAGGATGTCTTTTTACACTATATAAAGGTGGAAATTTACATTGGAAACGTTTAGTTTAGCTGTTAATGAAGTTTCGTTTTTTTAGTGCTGAAAATTCATTGTCTGCTGGCGCTGTACACTTTTTCTAAGTGTTGCAATATCTCATGAAGGAAATACTGGACAATCAAATTAATGACTTTCCAGGCTTCAGGATGCCTTTCTACACTATATAAAGGTAGAAATTTACATTGGAAACGTTTGGTTTAGCTGTTATAAAAGTTTGGTTTTTTAGTGCTGTAAATGCATTTTCAGCTCGCGCTGTACACATTTGCTATGAGAGGCATTATCTCATAAGGGAAATATTGGACAATCAAATTAATGACTGCCCAGGCTTCAGGATGTCTTTTTACACTATATAAAGGTGGAAATTTACATTGGAAACGTTTGGTTTAGCTGTTATAAAAGTTTGGTTTTTTAGTGCTGTAAATGCATTTTCAGCTCGCGCTGTACACATTTGCTATGAGAGGCATTATCTCATAAGGGAAATATTGGACAATCAAATTAATGGCTGCCCAGGCTTCAGGATGTCTTTTTACACTATATAAATGTGGAAATTTACATTGGAAACGTTTGGTTTAGCTGTTAATGAAGTTTCGTTTTTTTAGTGCTGAAAATTCATTGTCTGCTGGCGCTGTACACTTTTTCTAAGTGTTGCAATATCTCATGAAGGAAATACTGGACAATCAAATTAATGACTTTCCAGGCTTCAGGATGCCTTTCTACACTATATAAAGGTGGAAATTTACATTGGAAACGTTTGGTTTAGCTGTTATAAAAGTTTGTTTTTTTAGTGCTGTAAATGCATTTTCAGCTCGCGCTGTACACATTTGCTATGAGAGGCATTATCTCATAAGGGAAATATTGGACAATCAAATTAATGACTGCCCAGGCTTCAGGATGTCTTTTTACACTATATAAAGGTGGAAATTTACATTGGAAACTTTTAGTTTAGCTGTTATAAAAGTTTGTTTTTTTAGTGCTGTAAATGCATTTTCAGCTCGCGCTGTACACATTTGCTATGAGAGGCATTATCTCATCAGGGAAATAGTGGACAATCAAATTAATGACTGCCCAGGCTCCAGGATGTCTTTTTACACTATATAAAGGTGGAAATTTACATTGGAAACGTTTGGTTTAGCTGTTATAAAAGTTTGGTTTTTTTAGTGCTGAAAATGCATTTTCAGCTCGCACTG
The DNA here is from genome assembly GCF_059441095.1 of Idiotropiscis lumnitzeri. Taxonomy (NCBI): domain Eukaryota; kingdom Metazoa; phylum Chordata; class Actinopteri; order Syngnathiformes; family Syngnathidae; genus Idiotropiscis; species Idiotropiscis lumnitzeri. The sequence goes on along the minus strand of NW_028283600.1, from coordinate 203,669 downwards.
TACACATTTGCTATGTGAGGCATTATCTCATAAGGGAAATACTGGACAATCAAATTAATGACTGCCCAGGCTTCAGGATGTCTTTTTACACTATATAAAGGTGGAAATTTACATTGGAAACGTTTGGTTTAGCTGTTAATGAAGTTTCGTTTTTTTAGTGCTGAAAATTCATTGTCTGCTGGCGCTGTACACTTTTTCTAAGTGTTGCAATATCTCATGAAGGAAATACTGGACAATCAAATTAATGACTTTCCAGGCTTCAGGATGCCTTTCTACACTATATAAAGGTGGAAATTTACATTGGAAACGTTTGGTTTAGCTGTTATAAAAGTTTGTTTTTTTAGTGCTGTAAATGCATTTTCAGCTCGCGCTGTACACATTTGCTATGAGAGGCATTATCTCATAAGGGAAATATTGGACAATCAAATTAATGACTGCCCAGGCTTCAGGATGTCTTTTTACACTATATAAAGGTGGAAATTTACATTGGAAACTTTTAGTTTAGCTGTTATAAAAGTTTGTTTTTTTAGTGCTGTAAATGCATTTTCAGCTCGCGCTGTACACATTTGCTATGTGAGGCATTATCTCATAAGGGAAATACTGGACAATCAAATTAATGACTGCCCAGGCTTCAGGATGTCTTTTTACACTATATAAAGGTGGAAATTTACATTGGAAACGTTTGGTTTAGCTGTTATAAAAGTTTGGTTTTTTAGTGCTGAAAATGCATTTTCAGCTCGCACTGTACACATTTGCTATGTGAGGCATTATCTCATAAGGGAAATACTGGACAATCAAATTAATGACTTCCCAGGCTTCAGGATGCCCTTTTACACTCTATAAATGTGGAAATTTACATTGGAAACGTTTGGTTTAGCTGTTAATGAAGTTTCGTTTTTTTAGTGCTGAAAATTCATTGTCTGCTGGCGCTGTACACTTTTTCTAAGTGTTGCAATATCTCATGAAGGAAATACTGGACAATCAAATTAATGACTTTCCAGGCTTCAGGATGCCTTTCTACACTATATAAATGTGGAAATTTACATTGGAAACGTTTGGTTTAGCTGTTATAAAAGTTTGGTTTTTTAGTGCTGTAAATGCATTTTCAGCTCGCGCTGTACACATTTGCTATGAGAGGCATTATCTCATAAGGGAAATATTGGACAATCAAATTAATGACTGCCCAGGCTTCAGGATGTCTTTTTACACTATATAAAGGTGGAAATTTACATTGGAAACGTTTAGTTTAGCTGTTAATGAAGTTTCGTTTTTTTAGTGCTGAAAAGTCATTGTCTGCTGGCGCTGTACACTTTTTCTAAGTGTTGCAATATCTCATGAAGGAAATACTGGACAATCAAATTAATGACTTTCCAGGCTTCAGGATGCCTTTCTACACTATATAAAGGTGGAAATTTACATTGGAAACGTTTGGTTTAGCTGTTATAAAAGTTTGGTTTTTTAGTGCTGTAAATGCATTTTCAGCTCGCGCTGTACACATTTGCTATGAGAGGCATTATCTCATAAGGGAAATATTGGACAATCAAATTAATGACTGCCCAGGCTTCAGGATGTCTTTTTACACTATATAAAGGTGGAAATTTACATTGGAAACGTTTGGTTTAGCTGTTATAAAAGTTTGGTTTTTTAGTGCTGTAAATGCATTTTCAGCTCGCGCTGTACACATTTGCTATGAGAGGCATTATCTCATAAGGGAAATATTGGACAATCAAATTAATGGCTGCCCAGGCTTCAGGATGTCTTTTTACTCTATATAAAGGTGGAAATTTACATTGGAAACGTTTAGTTTAGCTGTTAATGAAGTTTCGTTTTTTTTAGTGCTGAAAATTCATTGTCTGCTGGCGCTGTACACTTTTTCTAAGTGTTGCAATATCTCATGAAGGAAATACTGGACAATCAAATCAATGACTTTCCAGGCTTCAGGATGCCTTTCTACACTAGATAAAGGTGGAAATTTACATTGGAAACGTTTGGTTTAGCTGTTATATAAGTTTGGTTTTTTAGTGCTGTAAATGCATTTTCAGCTCGCACTGTACACATTTGCTATGTGAGGCATTATCTCATAAGGGAAATACTGGACAATCAAATTAATGACTTCCCAGGCTTCAGGATGCCTTTTTACACTCTATAAATGTGGAAATTTACATTGGAAACGTTTGGTTTAGCTGTTAATGAAGTTTCGTTTTTTTAGTGCTGAAAATTCATTGTCTGCTGGCGCTGTACACTTTTTCGAAGTGTTGCAATATCTCATGAAGGAAATACTGGACAATCAAATTAATGACTTTCCAGGCTTCAGGATGCCTTTCTACACTATATAAAGGTGGAAATGTACATTGGAAACGTTTGGTTTAGCTGTTATAAAAGTTTGTTTTTTTAGTGCTGTAAATGCATTTTCAGCTCGCGCTGTACACATTTGCTATGAGAGGCATTATCTCATAAGGGAAATAGTGGACAATCAAATTAATGACTGCCCAGGCTCCAGGATGTCTTTTTACACTATATAAAGGTGGAAATTTACATTGGAAACGTTTGGTTTAGCTGTTATAAAAGTTTGGTTTTTTTAGTGCTGAAAATGCATTTTCAGCTCGCACTGTACACATTTGCTATGTGAGGCATTATCTCATAAGGGAAATACTGGACAATCAAATTAATGACTGCCCAGGCTTCAGGATGTCTTTTTACACTATATAAAGGTGGAAATTTACATTGGAAACGTTTGGTTTAGCTGTTATAAAAGTTTGGTTTTTTAGTGCTGAAAATGCATTTTCAGCTCGCACTGTACACATTTGCTATGTGAGGCATTATCTCATAAGGGAAATACTGGACAATCAAATTAATGACTTCCCAGGCTTCAGGATGCCTTTTTACACTCTATAAATGTGGAAATTTACATTGGAAACGTTTGGTTTAGCTGTTAATGAAGTTTCGTTTTTTTAGTGCTGAAAATTCATTGTCTGCTGGCGCTGTACACTTTTTCTAAGTGTTGCAATATCTCATGAAGGAAATACTGGACAATCAAATTAATGACTTTCCAGGCTTCAGGATGCCTTTCTACACTATATAAAGGTGGAAATTTACATTGGAAACGTTTGGTTTAGCTGTTATAAAAGTTTGGTTTTTTAGTGCTGTAAATGCATTTTCAGCTCGCGCTGTACACATTTGCTATGAGAGGCATTATATCATAAGGGAAATATTGGACAATCAAATTAATGACTGCCCAGGCTTCAGGATGTCTTTTTACACTATATAAAGGTGGAAATTTACATTGGAAACGTTTAGTTTAGCTGTTAATGAAGTTTCGTTTTTTTAGTGCTGAAAATTCATTGTCTGCTGGCGCTGTACACTTTTTCTAAGTGTTGCAATATCTCATGAAGGAAATACTGGACAATCAAATTAATGACTTTCCAGGCTTCAGGATGCCTTTCTACACTATATAAAGGTAGAAATTTACATTGGAAACGTTTGGTTTAGCTGTTATAAAAGTTTGGTTTTTTAGTGCTGTAAATGCATTTTCAGCTCGCGCTGTACACATTTGCTATGAGAGGCATTATCTCATAAGGGAAATATTGGACAATCAAATTAATGACTGCCCAGGCTTCAGGATGTCTTTTTACACTATATAAAGGTGGAAATTTACATTGGAAACGTTTGGTTTAGCTGTTATAAAAGTTTGGTTTTTTAGTGCTGTAAATGCATTTTCAGCTCGCGCTGTACACATTTGCTATGAGAGGCATTATCTCATAAGGGAAATATTGGACAATCAAATTAATGGCTGCCCAGGCTTCAGGATGTCTTTTTACACTATATAAATGTGGAAATTTACATTGGAAACGTTTGGTTTAGCTGTTAATTAAGTTTCGTTTTTTTAGTGCTGAAAATTCATTGTCTGCTGGCGCTGTACACTTTTTCTAAGTGTTGCAATATCTCATGAAGGAAATACTGGACAATCAAATTAATGACTTTCCAGGCTTCAGGATGCCTTTCTACACTATATAAAGGTGGAAATTTACATTGGAAACGTTTGGTTTAGCTGTTATAAAAGTTTGTTTTTTTAGTGCTGTAAATGCATTTTCAGCTCGCGCTGTACACATTTGCTATGAGAGGCATTATCTCATAAGGGAAATATTGGACAATCAAATTAATGACTGCCCAGGCTTCAGGATGTCTTTTTACACTATATAAAGGTGGAAATTTACATTGGAAACTTTTAGTTTAGCTGTTATAAAAGTTTGTTTTTTTAGTGCTGTAAATGCATTTTCAGCTCGCGCTGTACACATTTGCTATGAGAGGCATTATCTCATCAGGGAAATAGTGGACAATCAAATTAATGACTGCCCAGGCTCCAGGATGTCTTTTTACACTATATAAAGGTGGAAATTTACATTGGAAACGTTTGGTTTAGCTGTTATAAAAGTTTGGTTTTTTTAGTGCTGAAAATGCATTTTCAGCTCGCACTGTACACATTTGCTATGTGAGGCATTATCTCATAAGGGAAATACTGGACAATCAAATTAATGACTGCCCAGGCTTCAGGATGTCTTTTTACACTATATAAAGGTGGAAATTTACATTGGAAACGTTTGGTTTAGCTGTTAATGAAGTTTCGTTTTTTTAGTGCTGAAAATTCATTGTCTGCTGGCGCTGTACACTTTTTCTAAGTGTTGCAATATCTCATGAAGGAAATACTGGACAATCAAATTAATGACTTTCCAGGCTTCAGGATGCCTTTCTACACTATATAAAGGTGGAAATTTACATTGGAAACGTTTGGTTTAGCTGTTATAAAAGTTTGTTTTTTTAGTGCTGTAAATGCATTTTCAGCTCGCGCTGTACACATTTGCTATGAGAGGCATTATCTCATAAGGGAAATATTGGACAATCAAATTAATGACTGCCCAGGCTTCAGGATGTCTTTTTACACTATATAAAGGTGGAAATTTACATTGGAAACTTTTAGTTTAGCTGTTATAAAAGTTTGTTTTTTTAGTGCTGTAAATGCATTTTCAGCTCGCGCTGTACACATTTGCTATGTGAGGCATTATCTCATAAGGGAAATACTGGACAATCAAATTAATGACTGCCCAGGCTTCAGGATCTCTTTTTACACTATATAAAGGTGGAAATTTACATTGGAAACGTTTGGTTTAGCTGTTATAAAAGTTTGGTTTTTTAGTGCTGAAAATGCATTTTCAGCTCGCACTGTACACATTTGCTATGTGAGGCATTATCTCATAAGGGAAATACTGGGCAATCAAATTAATGACTTCCCAGGCTTCAGGATGCCCTTTTACACTCTATAAATGTGGAAATTTACATTGGAAACGTTTGGTTTAGCTGTTAATGAAGTTTCGTTTTTTTAGTGCTGAAAATTCATTGTCTGCTGGCGCTGTACACTTTTTCTAAGTGTTGCAATATCTCATGAAGGAAATACTGGACAATCAAATTAATGACTTTCCAGGCTTCAGGATGCCTTTCTACACTATATAAATGTGGAAATTTACATTGGAAACGTTTGGTTTAGCTGTTATAAAAGTTTGGTTTTTTAGTGCTGTAAATGCATTTTCAGCTCGCGCTGTACACATTTGCTATGAGAGGCATTATCTCATAAGGGAAATATTGGACAATCAAATTAATGACTGCCCAGGCTTCAGGATGTCTTTTTACACTATATAAAGGTGGAAATTTACATTGGAAACGTTTAGTTTAGCTGTTAATGAAGTTTCGTTTTTTTAGTGCTGAAAAGTCATTGTCTGCTGGCGCTGTACACTTTTTCTAAGTGTTGCAATATCTCATGAAGGAAATACTGGACAATCAAATTAATGACTTTCCAGGCTTCAGGATGCCTTTCTACACTATATAAAGGTGGAAATTTACATTGGAAACGTTTGGTTTAGCTGTTATAAAAGTTTGGTTTTTTAGTGCTGTAAATGCATTTTCAGCTCGCGCTGTACACATTTGCTATGAGAGGCATTATCTCATAAGGGAAATATTGGACAATCAAATTAATGACTGCCCAGGCTTCAGGATGTCTTTTTACACTATATAAAGGTGGAAATTTACATTGGAAACGTTTGGTTTAGCTGTTTTAAAAGTTTGGTTTTTTAGTGCTGTAAATGCATTTTCAGCTCGCGCTGTACACATTTGCTATGAGAGGCATTATCTCATAAGGGAAATATTGGACAATCAAATTAATGACTGCCCAGGCTTCAGGATGTCTTTTTACACTATATAAAGGTGGAAATTTACATTGGAAACGTTTGGTTTAGCTGTTATAAAAGTTTGGTTTTTTAGTGCTGTAAATGCATTTTCAGCTCGCGCTGTACACATTTGCTATGAGAGGCATTATCTCATAAGGGAAATATTGGACAATCAAATTAATGGCTGCCCAGGCTTCAGGATGTCTTTTTACTCTATATAAAGGTGGAAATTTACATTGGAAACGTTTAGTTTAGCTGTTAATGAAGTTTCGTTTTTTTTAGTGCTGAAAATTCATTGTCTGCTGGCGCTGTACACTTTTTCTAAGTGTTGCAATATCTCATGAAGGAAATACTGGACAATCAAATTAATGACTTTCCAGGCTTCAGGATGCCTTTCTACACTATATAAAGGTGGAAATTTACATTGGAAACGTTTGGTTTAGCTGTTATAAAAGTTTGGTTTTTTAGTGCTGTAAATGCATTTTCAGCTCGCGCTGTACACATTTGCTATGAGAGGCATTATATCATAAGGGAAATATTGGACAATCAAATTAATGACTGCCCAGGCTTCAGGATGTCTTTTTACACTATATAAAGGTGGAAATTTACATTGGAAACGTTTAGTTTAGCTGTTAATGAAGTTTCGTTTTTTTAGTGCTGAAAATTCATTGTCTGCTGGCGCTGTACACTTTTTCTAAGTGTTGCAATATCTCATGAAGGAAATACTGGACAATCAAATTAATGACTTTCCAGGCTTCAGGATGCCTTTCTACACTATATAAAGGTAGAAATTTACATTGGAAACGTTTGGTTTAGCTGTTATAAAAGTTTGGTTTTTTAGTGCTGTAAATGCATTTTCAGCTCGCGCTGTACACATTTGCTATGAGAGGCATTATCTCATAAGGGAAATATTGGACAATCAAATTAATGACTGCCCAGGCTTCAGGATGTCTTTTTACACTATATAAAGGTGGAAATTTACATTGGAAACGTTTGGTTTAGCTGTTATAAAAGTTTGGTTTTTTAGTGCTGTAAATGCATTTTCAGCTCGCGCTGTACACATTTGCTATGAGAGGCATTATCTCATAAGGGAAATATTGGACAATCAAATTAATGGCTGCCCAGGCTTCAGGATGTCTTTTTACACTATATAAATGTGGAAATTTACATTGGAAACGTTTGGTTTAGCTGTTAATGAAGTTTCGTTTTTTTAGTGCTGAAAATTCATTGTCTGCTGGCGCTGTACACTTTTTCTAAGTGTTGCAATATCTCATGAAGGAAATACTGGACAATCAAATTAATGACTTTCCAGGCTTCAGGATGCCTTTCTACACTATATAAAGATGGAAATTTACATTGGAAACGTTTGGTTTAGCTGTTATAAAAGTTTGTTTTTTTAGTGCTGTAAATGCATTTTCAGCTCGCGCTGTACACATTTGCTATGAGAGGCATTATCTCATAAGGGAAATATTGGACAATCAAATTAATGACTGCCCAGGCTTCAGGATGTCTTTTTACACTATATAAAGGTGGAAATTTACATTGGAAACTTTTAGTTTAGCTGTTATAAAAGTTTGTTTTTTTAGTGCTGTAAATGCATTTTCAGCTCGCGCTGTACACATTTGCTATGAGAGGCATTATCTCATCAGGGAAATAGTGGACAATCAAATTAATGACTGCCCAGGCTCCAGGATGTCTTTTTACACTATATAAAGGTGGAAATTTACATTGGAAACGTTTGGTTTAGCTGTTATAAAAGTTTGGTTTTTTTAGTGCTGAAAATGCATTTTCAGCTCGCACTGTACACATTTGCTATGTGAGGCATTATCTCATAAGGGAAATACTGGACAATCAAATTAATGACTGCCCAGGCTTCAGGATGTCTTTTTACACTATATAAAGGTGGAAATTTACATTGGAAACGTTTGGTTTAGCTGTTAATGAAGTTTCGTTTTTTTAGTGCTGAAAATTCATTGTTGCTGGCGCTGTACACTTTTTCTAAGTGTTGCAATATCTCATGAAGGAAATACTGGACAATCAAATTAATGACTTTCCAGGCTTCAGGATGCCTTTCTACACTATATAAAGGTGGAAATTTACATTGGAAACGTTTGGTTTAGCTGTTATAAAAGTTTGTTTTTTTAGTGCTGTAAATGCATTTTCAGCTCGCGCTGTACACATTTGCTATGAGAGGCATTATCTCATAAGGGAAATATTGGACAATCAAATTAATGACTGCCCAGGCTTCAGGATGTCTTTTTACACTATATAAAGGTGGAAATTTACATTGGAAACTTTTAGTTTAGCTGTTATAAAAGTTTGTTTTTTTAGTGCTGTAAATGCATTTTCAGCTCGCGCTGTACACATTTGCTATGTGAGGCATTATCTCATAAGGGAAATACTGGACAATCAAATTAATGACTGCCCAGGCTTCAGGATGTCTTTTTACACTATATAAAGGTGGAAATTTACATTGGAAACGTTTGGTTTAGCTGCTATAAAAGTTTGGTTTTTTAGTGCTGAAAATGCATTTTCAGCTCGCACTGTACACATTTGCTATGTGAGGCATTATCTCATAAGGGAAATACTGGACAATCAAATTAATGACTTCCCAGGCTTCAGGATGCCCTTTTACACTCTATAAATGTGGAAATTTACATTGGAAACGTTTGGTTTAGCTGTTAATGAAGTTTCGTTTTTTTAGTGCTGAAAATTCATTGTCTGCTGGCGCTGTACACTTTTTCTAAGTGTTGCAATATCTCATGAAGGAAATACTGGACAATCAAATTAATGACTTTCCAGGCTTCAGGATGCCTTTCTACACTATATAAATGTGGAAATTTACATTGGAAACGTTTGGTTTAGCTGTTATAAAAGTTTGGTTTTTTAGTGCTGTAAATGCATTTTCAGCTCGCGCTGTACACATTTGCTATGAGAGGCATTATCTCATAAGGGAAATATTGGACAATCAAATTAATGACTGCCCAGGCTTCAGGATGTCTTTTTACACTATATAAAGGTGGAAATTTACATTGGAAACGTTTAGTTTAGCTGTTAATGAAGTTTCGTTTTTTTAGTGCTGAAAAGTCATTGTCTGCTGGCGCTGTACACTTTTTCTAAGTGTTGCAATATCTCATGAAGGAAATACTGGACAATCAAATTAATGACTTTCCAGGCTTCAGGATGCCTTTCTACACTATATAAAGGTGGAAATTTACATTGGAAACGTTTGGTTTAGCTGTTATAAAAGTTTGGTTTTTTAGTGCTGTAAATGCATTTTCAGCTCGCGCTGTACACATTTGCTATGAGAGGCATTATCTCATAAGGGAAATATTGGACAATCAAATTAATGACTGCCCAGGCTTCAGGATGTCTTTTTACACTATATAAAGGTGGAAATTTACATTGGAAACGTTTGGTTTAGCTGTTATAAAAGTTTGGTTTTTTAGTGCTGTAAATGCATTTTCAGCTCGCGCTGTACACATTTGCTATGAGAGGCATTATCTCATAAGGGAAATATTGGACAATCAAATTAATGACTGCCCAGGCTTCAGGATGTCTTTTTACACTATATAAAGGTGGAAATTTACATTGGAAACGTTTGGTTTAGCTGTTATAAAAGTTTGGTTTTTTAGTGCTGTAAATGCATTTTCAGCTCGCGCTGTACACATTTGCTATGAGAGGCATTATCTCATAAGGGAAATATTGGACAATCAAATTAATGGCTGCCCAGGCTTCAGGATGTCTTTTTACTCTATATAAAGGTGGAAATTTACATTGGAAACGTTTAGTTTAGCTGTTAATGAAGTTTCGTTTTTTTTAGTGCTGAAAATTCATTGTCTGCTGGCGCTGTACACTTTTTCTAAGTGTTGCAATATCTCATGAAGGAAATACTGGACAATCAAATCAATGACTTTCCAGGCTTCAGGATGCCTTTCTACACTAGATAAAGGTGGAAATTTACATTGGAAACGTTTGGTTTAGCTGTTATATAAGTTTGGTTTTTTAGTGCTGTAAATGCATTTTCAGCTCGCACTGTACACATTTGCTATGTGAGGCATTATCTCATAAGGGAAATACTGGACAATCAAATTAATGACTTCCCAGGCTTCAGGATGCCTTTTTACACTCTATAAATGTGGAAATTTACATTGGAAACGTTTGGTTTAGCTGTTAATGAAGTTTCGTTTTTTTAGTGCTGAAAATTCATTGTCTGCTGGCGCTGTACACTTTTTCTAAGTGTTGCAATATCTCATGAAGGAAATACTGGACAATCAAATTAATGACTTTCCAGGCTTCAGGATGCCTTTCTACACTATATAAAGGTGGAAATGTACATTGGAAACGTTTGGTTTAGCTGTTATAAAAGTTTGTTTTTTTAGTGCTGTAAATGCATTTTCAGCTCGCGCTGTACACATTTGCTATGAGAGGCATTATCTCATAAGGGAAATAGTGGACAATCAAATTAATGACTGCCCAGGCTCCAGGATGTCTTTTTACACTATATAAAGGTGGAAATTTACATTGGAAACGTTTGGTTTAGCTGTTATAAAAGTTTGGTTTTTTTAGTGCTGAAAATGCATTTTCAGCTCGCACTGTACACATTTGCTATGTGAGGCATTATCTCATAAGGGAAATACTGGACAATCAAATTAATGACTGCCCAGGCTTCAGGATGTCTTTTTACACTATATAAAGGTGGAAATTTACATTGGAAACGTTTGGTTTAGCTGTTAATGAAGTTTCGTTTTTTTAGTGCTGAAAATTCATTGTCTGCTGGCGCTGTACACTTTTTCTAAGTGTTGCAATATCTCATGAAGGAAATACTGGACAATCAAATTAATGACTTTCCAGGCTTCAGGATGCCTTTCTACACTATATAAAGGTGGAAATTTACATTGGAAACGTTTGGTTTAGCTGTTATAAAAGTTTGTTTTTTTAGTGCTGTAAATGCATTTTCAGCTCGCGCTGTACACATTTGCTATGAGAGGCATTATCTCATAAGGGAAATATTGGACAATCAAATTAATGACTGCCCAGGCTTCAGGATGTCTTTTTACACTATATAAAGGTGGAAATTTACATTGGAAACTTTTAGTTTAGCTGTTATAAAAGTTTGTTTTTTTAGTGCTGTAAATGCATTTTCAGCTCGCGCTGTACACATTTGCTATGTGAGGCATTATCTCATAAGGGAAATACTGGACAATCAAATTAATGACTGCCCAGGCTTCAGGATGTCTTTTTACACTATATAAAGGTGGAAATTTACATTGGAAACGTTTGGTTTAGCTGTTATAAAAGTTTGGTTTTTTAGTGCTGAAAATGCATTTTCAGCTCGCACTGTACACATTTGCTATGTGAGGCATTATCTCATAAGGGAAATACTGGACAATCAAATTAATGACTTCCCAGGCTTCAGGATGCCCTTTTACACTCTATAAATGTGGAAATTTACATTGGAAACGTTTGGTTTAGCTGTTAATGAAGTTTCGTTTTTTTAGTGCTGAAAATTCATTGTCTGCTGGCGCTGTACACTTTTTCTAAGTGTTGCAATATCTCATGAAGGAAATACTGGACAATCAAATTAATGACTTTCCAGGCTTCAAGATGCCTTTCTACACTATATAAAGGTGGAAATTTACATTGGAAACGTTTGGTTTAGCTGTTATAAAAGTTTGGGTTTTTAGTCCTGTAAATGCATTTTCAGCTCGCGCTGTACACATTTGCTATGAGAGGCATTATCTCATAAGGGAAATATTGGACAATCAAATTAATGACTGCCCAGGCTTCAGGATGTCTTTTTACACTATATAAAGGTGGAAATTTACATTGGAAACGTTTAGTTTAGCTGTTATAAAAGTTTGTTTTTTTAGTGCTGTAAATGCATTTTCAGCTCGCGCTGTACACATTTGCTATGTGAGGCATTATCTCATAAGGGAAATACTGGACAATCAAATTAATGACTGCCCAGGCTTCAGGATGTCTTTTTACACTATATAAAGGTGGAAATTTACATTGGAAACGTTTGGTTTAGCTGTTATAAAAGTTTGGGTTTTTAGTCCTGTAAATGCATTTTCAGCTCGCGCTGTACACATTTGCTATGAGAGGCATTATCTCATAAGGGAAATATTGGACAATCAAATTAATGACTGCCCAGGCTTCAGGATGTCTTTTTACACTATATAAAGGTGGAAATTTACATTGGAAACGTTTAGTTTAGCTGTTATAAAAGTTTGTTTTTTTAGTGCTGTAAATGCATTTTCAGCTCGCGCTGTACACATTTGCTATGTGAGGCATTATCTCATAAGGGAAATACTGGACAATCAAATTAATGACTGCCCAGGCTTCAGGATGTCTTTTTACACTATATAAAGGTGGAAATTTACATTGGAAACGTTTGGTTTAGCTGTTATAAAAGTTTGGTTTTTTAGTGCTGAAAATGCATTTTCAGCTCGCACTGTACACATTTGCTATGTGAGGCATTATCTCATAAGGGAAATACTGGACAATCAAATTAATGACTTCCCAGGCTTCAGGATGCCTTTTTACACTCTATAAATGTGGAAATTTACATTGGAAACGTTTGGTTTAGCTGTTAATGAAGTTTCGTTTTTTTAGTGCTGAAAATTCATTGTCTGCTGGCGCTGTACACTTTTTCTAAGTGTTGCAATATCTCATGAAGGAAATACTGGACAATCAAATTAACGACTTTCCAGGCTTCAGGATGCCTTTCTACACTATATAAAGGTGGAAATTTACATTGGAAACGTTTGGTTTAGCTGTTATAAAAGTTTGTTTTTTTAGTGCTGTAAATGCATTTTCAGCTCGCGCTGTACACATTTGCTATGAGAGGCATTATATCATAAGGGAAATATTGGACAATCAAATTAATGACTGCCCAGGCTTCAGGATGTCTTTTTACACTATATAAAGGTGGAAATTTACATTGGAAACGTTTAGTTTAGCTGTTAATGAAGTTTCGTTTTTTTAGTGCTGAAAATTCATTGTCTGCTGGCGCTGTACACTTTTTCTAAGTGTTGCAATATCTCATGAAGGAAATACTGGACAATCAAATTAATGACTTTCCAGGCTTCAGGATGCCTTTCTACACTATATAAAGGTAGAAATTTACATTGGAAACGTTTGGTTTAGCTGTTATAAAAGTTTGGTTTTTTAGTGCTGTAAATGCATTTTCAGCTCGCGCTGTACACATTTGCTATGAGAGGCATTATCTCATAAGGGAAATATTGGACAATCAAATTAATGACTGCCCAGGCTTCAGGATGTCTTTTTACACTATATAAAGGTGGAAATTTACATTGGAAACGTTTGGTTTAGCTGTTATAAAAGTTTGGTTTTTTAGTGCTGTAAATGCATTTTCAGCTCGCGCTGTACACATTTGCTATGAGAGGCATTATCTCATAAGGGAAATATTGGACAATCAAATTAATGGCTGCCCAGGCTTCAGGATGTCTTTTTACACTATATAAATGTGGAAATTTACATTGGAAACGTTTGGTTTAGCTGTTAATGAAGTTTCGTTTTTTTAGTGCTGAAAATTCATTGTCTGCTGGCGCTGTACACTTTTTCTAAGTGTTGCAATATCTCATGAAGGAAATACTGGACAATCAAATTAATGACTTTCCAGGCTTCAGGATGCCTTTCTACACTATATAAAGGTGGAAATTTACATTGGAAACGTTTGGTTTAGCTGTTATAAAAGTTTGTTTTTTTAGTGCTGTAAATGCATTTTCAGCTCGCGCTGTACACATTTGCTATGAGAGGCATTATCTCATAAGGGAAATATTGGACAATCAAATTAATGACTGCCCAGGCTTCAGGATGTCTTTTTACACTATATAAAGGTGGAAATTTACATTGGAAACTTTTAGTTTAGCTGTTATAAAAGTTTGTTTTTTTAGTGCTGTAAATGCATTTTCAGCTCGCGCTGTACACATTTGCTATGAGAGGCATTATCTCATCAGGGAAATAGTGGACAATCAAATTAATGACTGCCCAGGCTCCAGGATGTCTTTTTACACTATATAAAGGTGGAAATTTACATTGGAAACGTTTGGTTTAGCTGTTATAAAAGTTTGGTTTTTTTAGTGCTGAAAATGCATTTTCAGCTCGCACTGTACACATTTGCTATGTGAGGCATTATCTCATAAGGGAAATACTGGACAATCAAATTAATGACTGCCCAGGCTTCAGGATGTCTTTTTACACTATATAAAGGTGGAAATTTACATTGGAAACGTTTGGTTTAGCTGTTAATGAAGTTTCGTTTTTTTAGTGCTGAAAATTCATTGTCTGCTGGCGCTGTACACTTTTTCTAAGTGTTGCAATATCTCATGAAGGAAATACTGGACAATCAAATTAATGACTTTCCAGGCTTCAGGATGCCTTTCTACACTATATAAAGGTGGAAATTTACATTGGAAACGTTTGGTTTAGCTGTTATAAAAGTTTGTTTTTTTAGTGCTGTAAATGCATTTTCAGCTGGCGCTGTACACATTTGCTATGAGAGGCATTATCTCATAAGGGAAATATTGGACAATCAAATTAATGACTGCCCAGGCTTCAGGATGTCTTTTTACACTATATAAAGGTGGAAATTTACATTGGAAACTTTTAGTTTAGCTGTTATAAAAGTTTGTTTTTTTAGTGCTGTAAATGCATTTTCAGCTCGCGCTGTACACATTTGCTATGTGAGGCATTATCTCATAAGGGAAATACTGGACAATCAAATTAATGACTGCCCAGGCTTCAGGATCTCTTTTTACACTATATAAAGGTGGAAATTTACATTGGAAACGTTTGGTTTAGCTGTTATAAAAGTTTGGTTTTTTAGTGCTGAAAATGCATTTTCAGCTCGCACTGTACACATTTGCTATGTGAGGCATTATCTCATAAGGGAAATACTGGACAATCAAATTAATGACTTCCCAGGCTTCAGGATGCCCTTTTACACTCTATAAATGTGGAAATTTACATTGGAAACGTTTGGTTTAGCTGTTAATGAAGTTTCGTTTTTTTAGTGCTGAAAATTCATTGTCTGCTGGCGCTGTACACTTTTTCTAAGTGTTGCAATATCTCATGAAGGAAATACTGGACAATCAAATTAATGACTTTCCAGGCTTCAGGATGCCTTTCTACACTATATAAATGTGGAAATTTACATTGGAAACGTTTGGTTTAGCTGTTATAAAAGTTTGGTTTTTTAGTGCTGTAAATGCATTTTCAGCTCGCGCTGTACACATTTGCTATGAGAGGCATTATCTCATAAGGGAAATATTGGACAATCAAATTAATGACTGCCCAGGCTTCAGGATGTCTTTTTACACTATATAAAGGTGGAAATTTACATTGGAAACGTTTAGTTTAGCTGTTAATGAAGTTTCGTTTTTTTAGTGCTGAAAAGTCATTGTCTGCTGGCGCTGTACACTTTTTCTAAGTGTTGCAATATCTCATGAAGGAAATACTGGACAATCAAATTAATGACTTTCCAGGCTTCAGGATGCCTTTCTACACTATATAAAGGTGGAAATTTACATTGGAAACGTTTGGTTTAGCTGTTATAAAAGTTTGGTTTTTTAGTGCTGTAAATGCATTTTCAGCTCGCGCTGTACACATTTGCTATGAGAGGCATTATCTCATAAGGGAAATATTGGACAATCAAATTAATGACTGCCCAGGCTTCAGGATGTCTTTTTACACTATATAAAGGTGGAAATTTACATTGGAAACGTTTGGTTTAGCTGTTATAAAAGTTTGGTTTTTTAGTGCTGTAAATGCATTTTCAGCTCGCGCTGTACACATTTGCTATGAGAGGCATTATCTCATAAGGGAAATATTGGACAATCAAATTAATGACTGCCCAGGCTTCAGGATGTCTTTTTACACTATATAAAGGTGGAAATTTACATTGGAAACGTTTGGTTTAGCTGTTATAAAAGTTTGGTTTTTTAGTGCTGTAAATGCATTTTCAGCTCGCGCTGTACACATTTGCTATGAGAGGCATTATCTCATAAGGGAAATATTGGACAATCAAATTAATGGCTGCCCAGGCTTCAGGATGTCTTTTTACTCTATATAAAGGTGGAAATTTACATTGGAAACGTTTAGTTTAGCTGTTAATGAAGTTTCGTTTTTTTTAGTGCTGAAAATTCATTGTCTGCTGGCGCTGTACACTTTTTCTAAGTGTTGCAATATCTCATGAAGGAAATACTGGACAATCAAATTAATGACTTTCCAGGCTTCAGGATGCCTTTCTACACTATATAAAGGTGGAAATTTACATTGGAAACGTTTGGTTTAGCTGTTATAAAAGTTTGGTTTTTTAGTGCTGTAAATGCATTTTCAGCTCGCGCTGTACACATTTGCTATGAGAGGCATTATATCATAAGGGAAATATTGGACAATCAAATTAATGACTGCCCAGGCTTCAGGATGTCTTTTTACACTATATAAAGGTGGAAATTTACATTGGAAACGTTTAGTTTAGCTGTTAATGAAGTTTCGTTTTTTTAGTGCTGAAAATTCATTGTCTGCTGGCGCTGTACACTTTTTCTAAGTGTTGCAATATCTCATGAAGGAAATACTGGACAATCAAATTAATGACTTTCCAGGCTTCAGGATGCCTTTCTACACTATATAAAGGTAGAGATTTACATTGGAAACGTTTGGTTTAGCTGTTATAAAAGTTTGGTTTTTTAGTGCTGTAAATGCATTTTCAGCTCGCGCTGTACACATTTGCTATGAGAGGCATTATCTCATAAGGGAAATATTGGACAATCAAATTAATGACTGCCCAGGCTTCAGGATGTCTTTTTACACTATATAAAGGTGGAAATTTACATTGGAAACGTTTGGTTTAGCTGTTATAAAAGTTTGGTTTTTTAGTGCTGTAAATGCATTTTCAGCTCGCGCTGTACACATTTGCTATGAGAGGCATTATCTCATAAGGGAAATATTGGACAATCAAATTAATGGCTGCCCAGGCTTCAGGATGTCTTTTTACACTATATAAATGTGGAAATTTACATTGGAAACGTTTGGTTTAGCTGTTAATGAAGTTTCGTTTTTTTAGTGCTGAAAATTCATTGTCTGCTGGCGCTGTACACTTTTTCTAAGTGTTGCAATATCTCATGAAGGAAATACTGGACAATCAAATTAATGACTTTCCAGGCTTCAGGATGCCTTTCTACACTATATAAAGGTGGAAATTTACATTGGAAACGTTTGGTTTAGCTGTTATAAAAGTTTGTTTTTTTAGTGCTGTAAATGCATTTTCAGCTCGCGCTGTACACATTTGCTATGAGAGGCATTATCTCATAAGGGAAATATTGGACAATCAAATTAATGACTGCCCAGGCTTCAGGATGTCTTTTTACACTATATAAAGGTGGAAATTTACATTGGAAACTTTTAGTTTAGCTGTTATAAAAGTTTGTTTTTTTAGTGCTGTAAATGCATTTTCAGCTCGCGCTGTACACATTTGCTATGAGAGGCATTATCTCATCAGGGAAATAGTGGACAATCAAATTAATGACTGCCCAGGCTCCAGGATGTCTTTTTACACTATATAAAGGTGGAAATTTACATTGGAAACGTTTGGTTTAGCTGTTATAAAAGTTTGGTTTTTTTAGTGCTGAAAATGCATTTTCAGCTCGCACTGTACACATTTGCTATGTGAGGCATTATCTCATAAGGGAAATACTGGACAATCAAATTAATGACTGCCCAGGCTTCAGGATGTCTTTTTACACTATATAAAGGTGGAAATTTACATTGGAAACGTTTGGTTTAGCTGTTAATGAAGTTTCGTTTTTTTAGTGCTGAAAATTCATTGTCTGCTGGCGCTGTACACTTTTTCTAAGTGTTGCAATATCTCATGAAGGAAATACTGGACAATCAAATTAATGACTTTCCAGGCTTCAGGATGCCTTTCTACACTATATAAAGGTGGAAATTTACATTGGAAACGTTTGGTTTAGCTGTTATAAAAGTTTGTTTTTTTAGTGCTGTAAATGCATTTTCAGCTCGCGCTGTACACATTTGCTATGAGAGGCATTATCTCATAAGGGAAATATTGGACAATCAAATTAATGACTGCCCAGGCTTCAGGATGTCTTTTTACACTATATAAAGGTGGAAATTTACATTGGAAACTTTTAGTTTAGCTGTTATAAAAGTTTGTTTTTTTAGTGCTGTAAATGCATTTTCAGCTCGCGCTGTACACATTTGCTATGTGAGGCATTATCTCATAAGGGAAATACTGGACAATCAAATTAATGACTGCCCAGGCTTCAGGATGTCTTTTTACACTATATAAAGGTGGAAATTTACATTGGAAACGTTTGGTTTAGCTGTTATAAAAGTTTGGTTTTTTAGTGCTGAAAATGCATTTTCAGCTCGCACTGTACACATTTGCTATGTGAGGCATTATCTCATAAGGGAAATACTGGACAATCAAATTAATGACTTCCCAGGCTTCAGGATGCCCTTTTACACTCTATAAATGTGGAAATTTACATTGGAAACGTTTGGTTTAGCTGTTAATGAAGTTTCGTTTTTTTAGTGCTGAAAATTCATTGTCTGCTGGCGCTGTACACTTTTTCTAAGTGTTGCAATATCTCATGAAGGAAATACTGGACAATCAAATTAATGACTTTCCAGGCTTCAGGATGCCTTTCTACACTATATAAATGTGGAAATTTACATTGGAAACGTTTGGTTTAGCTGTTATAAAAGTTTGGTTTTTTAGTGCTGTAAATGCATTTTCAGCTCGCGCTGTACACATTTGCTATGAGAGGCATTATCTCATAAGGGAAATATTGGACAATCAAATTAATGACTGCCCAGGCTTCAGGATGTCTTTTTACACTATATAAAGGTGGAAATTTACATTGGAAACGTTTAGTTTAGCTGTTAATGAAGTTTCGTTTTTTTAGTGCTGAAAAGTCATTGTCTGCTGGCGCTGTACACTTTTTCTAAGTGTTGCAATATCTCATGAAGGAAATACTGGACAATCAAATTAATGACTTTCCAGGCTTCAGGATGCCTTTCTACACTATATAAAGGTGGAAATTTACATTGGAAACGTTTGGTTTAGCTGTTATAAAAGTTTGGTTTTTTAGTGCTGTAAATGCATTTTCAGCTCGCGCTGTACACATTTGCTATGAGAGGCATTATCTCATAAGGGAAATATTGGACAATCAAATTAATGACTGCCCAGGCTTCAGGATGTCTTTTTACACTATATAAAGGTGGAAATTTACATTGGAAACGTTTGGTTTAGCTGTTATAAAAGTTTGGTTTTTTAGTGCTGTAAATGCATTTTCAGCTCGCGCTGTACACATTTGCTATGAGAGGCATTATCTCATAAGGGAAATATTGGACAATCAAATTAATGGCTGCCCAGGCTTCAGGATGTCTTTTTACTCTATATAAAGGTGGAAATTTACATTGGAAACGTTTAGTTTAGCTGTTAATGAAGTTTCGTTTTTTTTAGTGCTGAAAATTCATTGTCTGCTGGCGCTGTACACTTTTTCTAAGTGTTGCAATATCTCATGAAGGAAATACTGGACAATCAAATCAATGACTTTCCAGGCTTCAGGATGCCTTTCTACACTAGATAAAGGTGGAAATTTACATTGGAAACGTTTGGTTTAGCTGTTATATAAGTTTGGTTTTTTAGTGCTGTAAATGCATTTTCAGCTCGCACTGTACACATTTGCTATGTGAGGCATTATCTCATAAGGGAAATACTGGACAATCAAATTAATGACTTCCCAGGCTTCAGGATGCCTTTTTACACTCTATAAATGTGGAAATTTACATTGGAAACGTTTGGTTTAGCTGTTAATGAAGTTTCGTTTTTTTAGTGCTGAAAATTCATTGTCTGCTGGCGCTGTACACTTTTTCGAAGTGTTGCAATATCTCATGAAGGAAATACTGGACAATCAAATTAATGACTTTCCAGGCTTCAGGATGCCTTTCTACACTATATAAAGGTGGAAATGTACATTGGAAACGTTTGGTTTAGCTGTTATAAAAGTTTGTTTTTTTAGTGCTGTAAATGCATTTTCAGCTCGCGCTGTACACATTTGCTATGAGAGGCATTATCTCATAAGGGAAATAGTGGACAATCAAATTAATGACTGCCCAGGCTCCAGGATGTCTTTTTACACTATATAAAGGTGGAAATTTACATTGGAAACGTTTGGTTTAGCTGTTATAAAAGTTTGGTTTTTTTAGTGCTGAAAATGCATTTTCAGCTCGCACTGTACACATTTGCTATGTGAGGCATTATCTCATAAGGGAAATACTGGACAATCAAATTAATGACTGCCCAGGCTTCAGGATGTCTTTTTACACTATATAAAGGTGGAAATTTACATTGGAAACGTTTGGTTTAGCTGTTATAAAAGTTTGGTTTTTTAGTGCTGAAAATGCATTTTCAGCTCGCACTGTACACATTTGCTATGTGAGGCATTATCTCATAAGGGAAATACTGGACAATCAAATTAATGACTTCCCAGGCTTCAGGATGCCTTTTTACACTCTATAAATGTGGAAATTTACATTGGAAACGTTTGGTTTAGCTGTTAATGAAGTTTCGTTTTTTTAGTGCTGAAAATTCATTGTCTGCTGGCGCTGTACACTTTTTCTAAGTGTTGCAATATCTCATGAAGGAAATACTGGACAATCAAATTAATGACTTTCCAGGCTTCAGGATGCCTTTCTACACTATATAAAGGTGGAAATTTACATTGGAAACGTTTGGTTTAGCTGTTATAAAAGTTTGGTTTTTTAGTGCTGTAAATGCATTTTCAGCTCGCGCTGTACACATTTGCTATGAGAGGCATTATATCATAAGGGAAATATTGGACAATCAAATTAATGACTGCCCAGGCTTCAGGATGTCTTTTTACACTATATAAAGGTGGAAATTTACATTGGAAACGTTTAGTTTAGCTGTTAATGAAGTTTCGTTTTTTTAGTGCTGAAAATTCATTGTCTGCTGGCGCTGTACACTTTTTCTAAGTGTTGCAATATCTCATGAAGGAAATACTGGACAATCAAATTAATGACTTTCCAGGCTTCAGGATGCCTTTCTACACTATATAAAGGTAGAAATTTACATTGGAAACGTTTGGTTTAGCTGTTATAAAAGTTTGGTTTTTTAGTGCTGTAAATGCATTTTCAGCTCGCGCTGTACACATTTGCTATGAGAGGCATTATCTCATAAGGGAAATATTGGACAATCAAATTAATGACTGCCCAGGCTTCAGGATGTCTTTTTACACTATATAAAGGTGGAAATTTACATTGGAAACGTTTGGTTTAGCTGTTATAAAAGTTTGGTTTTTTAGTGCTGTAAATGCATTTTCAGCTCGCGCTGTACACATTTGCTATGAGAGGCATTATCTCATAAGGGAAATATTGGACAATCAAATTAATGGCTGCCCAGGCTTCAGGATGTCTTTTTACACTATATAAATGTGGAAATTTACATTGGAAACGTTTGGTTTAGCTGTTAATTAAGTTTCGTTTTTTTAGTGCTGAAAATTCATTGTCTGCTGGCGCTGTACACTTTTTCTAAGTGTTGCAATATCTCATGAAGGAAATACTGGACAATCAAATTAATGACTTTCCAGGCTTCAGGATGCCTTTCTACACTATATAAAGGTGGAAATTTACATTGGAAACGTTTGGTTTAGCTGTTATAAAAGTTTGTTTTTTTAGTGCTGTAAATGCATTTTCAGCTCGCGCTGTACACATTTGCTATGAGAGGCATTATCTCATAAGGGAAATATTGGACAATCAAATTAATGACTGCCCAGGCTTCAGGATGTCTTTTTACACTATATAAAGGTGGAAATTTACATTGGAAACTTTTAGTTTAGCTGTTATAAAAGTTTGTTTTTTTAGTGCTGTAAATGCATTTTCAGCTCGCGCTGTACACATTTGCTATGAGAGGCATTATCTCATCAGGGAAATAGTGGACAATCAAATTAATGACTGCCCAGGCTCCAGGATGTCTTTTTACACTATATAAAGGTGGAAATTTACATTGGAAACGTTTGGTTTAGCTGTTATAAAAGTTTGGTTTTTTTAGTGCTGAAAATGCATTTTCAGCTCGCACTGTACACATTTGCTATGTGAGGCATTATCTCATAAGGGAAATACTGGACAATCAAATTAATGACTGCCCAGGCTTCAGGATGTCTTTTTACACTATATAAAGGTGGAAATTTACATTGGAAACGTTTGGTTTAGCTGTTAATGAAGTTTCGTTTTTTTAGTGCTGAAAATTCATTGTCTGCTGGCGCTGTACACTTTTTCTAAGTGTTGCAATATCTCATGAAGGAAATACTGGACAATCAAATTAATGACTTTCCAGGCTTCAGGATGCCTTTCTACACTATATAAAGGTGGAAATTTACATTGGAAACGTTTGGTTTAGCTGTTATAAAAGTTTGTTTTTTTAGTGCTGTAAATGCATTTTCAGCTCGCGCTGTACACATTTGCTATGAGAGGCATTATCTCATAAGGGAAATATTGGACAATCAAATTAATGACTGCCCAGGCTTCAGGATGTCTTTTTACACTATATAAAGGTGGAAATTTACATTGGAAACTTTTAGTTTAGCTGTTATAAAAGTTTGTTTTTTTAGTGCTGTAAATGCATTTTCAGCTCGCGCTGTACACATTTGCTATGTGAGGCATTATCTCATAAGGGAAATACTGGACAATCAAATTAATGACTGCCCAGGCTTCAGGATCTCTTTTTACACTATATAAAGGTGGAAATTTACATTGGAAACGTTTGGTTTAGCTGTTATAAAAGTTTGGTTTTTTAGTGCTGAAAATGCATTTTCAGCTCGCACTGTACACATTTGCTATGTGAGGCATTATCTCATAAGGGAAATACTGGACAATCAAATTAATGACTTCCCAGGCTTCAGGATGCCCTTTTACACTCTATAAATGTGGAAATTTACATTGGAAACGTTTGGTTTAGCTGTTAATGAAGTTTCGTTTTTTTAGTGCTGAAAATTCATTGTCTGCTGGCGCTGTACACTTTTTCTAAGTGTTGCAATATCTCATGAAGGAAATACTGGACAATCAAATTAATGACTTTCCAGGCTTCAGGATGCCTTTCTACACTATATAAATGTGGAAATTTACATTGGAAACGTTTGGTTTAGCTGTTATAAAAGTTTGGTTTTTTAGTGCTGTAAATGCATTTTCAGCTCGCGCTGTACACATTTGCTATGAGAGGCATTATCTCATAAGGGAAATATTGGACAATCAAATTAATGACTGCCCAGGCTTCAGGATGTCTTTTTACACTATATAAAGGTGGAAATTTACATTGGAAACGTTTAGTTTAGCTGTTAATGAAGTTTCGTTTTTTTAGTGCTGAAAAGTCATTGTCTGCTGGCGCTGTACACTTTTTCTAAGTGTTGCAATATCTCATGAAGGAAATACTGGACAATCAAATTAATGACTTTCCAGGCTTCAGGATGCCTTTCTACACTATATAAAGGTGGAAATTTACATTGGAAACGTTTGGTTTAGCTGTTATAAAAGTTTGGTTTTTTAGTGCTGTAAATGCATTTTCAGCTCGCGCTGTACACATTTGCTATGAGAGGCATTATCTCATAAGGGAAATATTGGACAATCAAATTAATGACTGCCCAGGCTTCAGGATGTCTTTTTACACTATATAAAGGTGGAAATTTACATTGGAAACGTTTGGTTTAGCTGTTTTAAAAGTTTGGTTTTTTAGTGCTGTAAATGCATTTTCAGCTCGCGCTGTACACATTTGCTATGAGAGGCATTATCTCATAAGGGAAATATTGGACAATCAAATTAATGACTGCCCAGGCTTCAGGATGTCTTTTTACACTATATAAAGGTGGAAATTTACATTGGAAACGTTTGGTTTAGCTGTTATAAAAGTTTGGTTTTTTAGTGCTGTAAATGCATTTTCAGCTCGCGCTGTACACATTTGCTATGAGAGGCATTATCTCATAAGGGAAATATTGGACAATCAAATTAATGGCTGCCCAGGCTTCAGGATGTCTTTTTACTCTATATAAAGGTGGAAATTTACATTGGAAACGTTTAGTTTAGCTGTTAATGAAGTTTCGTTTTTTTTAGTGCTGAAAATTCATTGTCTGCTGGCGCTGTACACTTTTTCTAAGTGTTGCAATATCTCATGAAGGAAATACTGGACAATCAAATTAATGACTTTCCAGGCTTCAGGATGCCTTTCTACACTATATAAAGGTGGAAATTTACATTGGAAACGTTTGGTTTAGCTGTTATAAAAGTTTGGTTTTTTAGTGCTGTAAATGCATTTTCAGCTCGCGCTGTACACATTTGCTATGAGAGGCATTATATCATAAGGGAAATATTGGACAATCAAATTAATGACTGCCCAGGCTTCAGGATGTCTTTTTACACTATATAAAGGTGGAAATTTACATTGGAAACGTTTAGTTTAGCTGTTAATGAAGTTTCGTTTTT
Organism: Idiotropiscis lumnitzeri; assembly: GCF_059441095.1. NCBI lineage: Eukaryota > Metazoa > Chordata > Actinopteri > Syngnathiformes > Syngnathidae > Idiotropiscis > Idiotropiscis lumnitzeri. Next base: position 178,908 of record NW_028283600.1, on the reverse strand, counting down.
TTAGTGCTGAAAATTCATTGTCTGCTGGCGCTGTACACTTTTTCTAAGTGTTGCAATATCTCATGAAGGAAATACTGGACAATCAAATTAATGACTTTCCAGGCTTCAGGATGCCTTTCTACACTATATAAAGGTGGAAATTTACATTGGAAACGTTTGGTTTAGCTGTTATAAAAGTTTGGTTTTTTAGTGCTGTAAATGCATTTTCAGCTCGCGCTGTACACATTTGCTATGAGAGGCATTATCTCATAAGGGAAATATTGGACAATCAAATTAATGACTGCCCAGGCTTCAGGATGTCTTTTTACACTATATAAAGGTGGAAATTTACATTGGAAACGTTTGGTTTAGCTGTTATAAAAGTTTGGTTTTTTAGTGCTGTAAATGCATTTTCAGCTCGCGCTGTACACATTTGCTATGAGAGGCATTATCTCATAAGGGAAATATTGGACAATCAAATTAATGGCTGCCCAGGCTTCAGGATGTCTTTTTACACTATATAAATGTGGAAATTTACATTGGAAACGTTTGGTTTAGCTGTTAATGAAGTTTCGTTTTTTTAGTGCTGAAAATTCATTGTCTGCTGGCGCTGTACACTTTTTCTAAGTGTTGCAATATCTCATGAAGGAAATACTGGACAATCAAATTAATGACTTTCCAGGCTTCAGGATGCCTTTCTACACTATATAAAGATGGAAATTTACATTGGAAACGTTTGGTTTAGCTGTTATAAAAGTTTGTTTTTTTAGTGCTGTAAATGCATTTTCAGCTCGCGCTGTACACATTTGCTATGAGAGGCATTATCTCATAAGGGAAATATTGGACAATCAAATTAATGACTGCCCAGGCTTCAGGATGTCTTTTTACACTATATAAAGGTGGAAATTTACATTGGAAACTTTTAGTTTAGCTGTTATAAAAGTTTGTTTTTTTAGTGCTGTAAATGCATTTTCAGCTCGCGCTGTACACATTTGCTATGAGAGGCATTATCTCATCAGGGAAATAGTGGACAATCAAATTAATGACTGCCCAGGCTCCAGGATGTCTTTTTACACTATATAAAGGTGGAAATTTACATTGGAAACGTTTGGTTTAGCTGTTATAAAAGTTTGGTTTTTTTAGTGCTGAAAATGCATTTTCAGCTCGCACTGTACACATTTGCTATGTGAGGCATTATCTCATAAGGGAAATACTGGACAATCAAATTAATGACTGCCCAGGCTTCAGGATGTCTTTTTACACTATATAAAGGTGGAAATTTACATTGGAAACGTTTGGTTTAGCTGTTAATGAAGTTTCGTTTTTTTAGTGCTGAAAATTCATTGTTGCTGGCGCTGTACACTTTTTCTAAGTGTTGCAATATCTCATGAAGGAAATACTGGACAATCAAATTAATGACTTTCCAGGCTTCAGGATGCCTTTCTACACTATATAAAGGTGGAAATTTACATTGGAAACGTTTGGTTTAGCTGTTATAAAAGTTTGTTTTTTTAGTGCTGTAAATGCATTTTCAGCTCGCGCTGTACACATTTGCTATGAGAGGCATTATCTCATAAGGGAAATATTGGACAATCAAATTAATGACTGCCCAGGCTTCAGGATGTCTTTTTACACTATATAAAGGTGGAAATTTACATTGGAAACTTTTAGTTTAGCTGTTATAAAAGTTTGTTTTTTTAGTGCTGTAAATGCATTTTCAGCTCGCGCTGTACACATTTGCTATGTGAGGCATTATCTCATAAGGGAAATACTGGACAATCAAATTAATGACTGCCCAGGCTTCAGGATGTCTTTTTACACTATATAAAGGTGGAAATTTACATTGGAAACGTTTGGTTTAGCTGCTATAAAAGTTTGGTTTTTTAGTGCTGAAAATGCATTTTCAGCTCGCACTGTACACATTTGCTATGTGAGGCATTATCTCATAAGGGAAATACTGGACAATCAAATTAATGACTTCCCAGGCTTCAGGATGCCCTTTTACACTCTATAAATGTGGAAATTTACATTGGAAACGTTTGGTTTAGCTGTTAATGAAGTTTCGTTTTTTTAGTGCTGAAAATTCATTGTCTGCTGGCGCTGTACACTTTTTCTAAGTGTTGCAATATCTCATGAAGGAAATACTGGACAATCAAATTAATGACTTTCCAGGCTTCAGGATGCCTTTCTACACTATATAAATGTGGAAATTTACATTGGAAACGTTTGGTTTAGCTGTTATAAAAGTTTGGTTTTTTAGTGCTGTAAATGCATTTTCAGCTCGCGCTGTACACATTTGCTATGAGAGGCATTATCTCATAAGGGAAATATTGGACAATCAAATTAATGACTGCCCAGGCTTCAGGATGTCTTTTTACACTATATAAAGGTGGAAATTTACATTGGAAACGTTTAGTTTAGCTGTTAATGAAGTTTCGTTTTTTTAGTGCTGAAAAGTCATTGTCTGCTGGCGCTGTACACTTTTTCTAAGTGTTGCAATATCTCATGAAGGAAATACTGGACAATCAAATTAATGACTTTCCAGGCTTCAGGATGCCTTTCTACACTATATAAAGGTGGAAATTTACATTGGAAACGTTTGGTTTAGCTGTTATAAAAGTTTGGTTTTTTAGTGCTGTAAATGCATTTTCAGCTCGCGCTGTACACATTTGCTATGAGAGGCATTATCTCATAAGGGAAATATTGGACAATCAAATTAATGACTGCCCAGGCTTCAGGATGTCTTTTTACACTATATAAAGGTGGAAATTTACATTGGAAACGTTTGGTTTAGCTGTTATAAAAGTTTGGTTTTTTAGTGCTGTAAATGCATTTTCAGCTCGCGCTGTACACATTTGCTATGAGAGGCATTATCTCATAAGGGAAATATTGGACAATCAAATTAATGACTGCCCAGGCTTCAGGATGTCTTTTTACACTATATAAAGGTGGAAATTTACATTGGAAACGTTTGGTTTAGCTGTTATAAAAGTTTGGTTTTTTAGTGCTGTAAATGCATTTTCAGCTCGCGCTGTACACATTTGCTATGAGAGGCATTATCTCATAAGGGAAATATTGGACAATCAAATTAATGGCTGCCCAGGCTTCAGGATGTCTTTTTACTCTATATAAAGGTGGAAATTTACATTGGAAACGTTTAGTTTAGCTGTTAATGAAGTTTCGTTTTTTTTAGTGCTGAAAATTCATTGTCTGCTGGCGCTGTACACTTTTTCTAAGTGTTGCAATATCTCATGAAGGAAATACTGGACAATCAAATCAATGACTTTCCAGGCTTCAGGATGCCTTTCTACACTAGATAAAGGTGGAAATTTACATTGGAAACGTTTGGTTTAGCTGTTATATAAGTTTGGTTTTTTAGTGCTGTAAATGCATTTTCAGCTCGCACTGTACACATTTGCTATGTGAGGCATTATCTCATAAGGGAAATACTGGACAATCAAATTAATGACTTCCCAGGCTTCAGGATGCCTTTTTACACTCTATAAATGTGGAAATTTACATTGGAAACGTTTGGTTTAGCTGTTAATGAAGTTTCGTTTTTTTAGTGCTGAAAATTCATTGTCTGCTGGCGCTGTACACTTTTTCTAAGTGTTGCAATATCTCATGAAGGAAATACTGGACAATCAAATTAATGACTTTCCAGGCTTCAGGATGCCTTTCTACACTATATAAAGGTGGAAATGTACATTGGAAACGTTTGGTTTAGCTGTTATAAAAGTTTGTTTTTTTAGTGCTGTAAATGCATTTTCAGCTCGCGCTGTACACATTTGCTATGAGAGGCATTATCTCATAAGGGAAATAGTGGACAATCAAATTAATGACTGCCCAGGCTCCAGGATGTCTTTTTACACTATATAAAGGTGGAAATTTACATTGGAAACGTTTGGTTTAGCTGTTATAAAAGTTTGGTTTTTTTAGTGCTGAAAATGCATTTTCAGCTCGCACTGTACACATTTGCTATGTGAGGCATTATCTCATAAGGGAAATACTGGACAATCAAATTAATGACTGCCCAGGCTTCAGGATGTCTTTTTACACTATATAAAGGTGGAAATTTACATTGGAAACGTTTGGTTTAGCTGTTAATGAAGTTTCGTTTTTTTAGTGCTGAAAATTCATTGTCTGCTGGCGCTGTACACTTTTTCTAAGTGTTGCAATATCTCATGAAGGAAATACTGGACAATCAAATTAATGACTTTCCAGGCTTCAGGATGCCTTTCTACACTATATAAAGGTGGAAATTTACATTGGAAACGTTTGGTTTAGCTGTTATAAAAGTTTGTTTTTTTAGTGCTGTAAATGCATTTTCAGCTCGCGCTGTACACATTTGCTATGAGAGGCATTATCTCATAAGGGAAATATTGGACAATCAAATTAATGACTGCCCAGGCTTCAGGATGTCTTTTTACACTATATAAAGGTGGAAATTTACATTGGAAACTTTTAGTTTAGCTGTTATAAAAGTTTGTTTTTTTAGTGCTGTAAATGCATTTTCAGCTCGCGCTGTACACATTTGCTATGTGAGGCATTATCTCATAAGGGAAATACTGGACAATCAAATTAATGACTGCCCAGGCTTCAGGATGTCTTTTTACACTATATAAAGGTGGAAATTTACATTGGAAACGTTTGGTTTAGCTGTTATAAAAGTTTGGTTTTTTAGTGCTGAAAATGCATTTTCAGCTCGCACTGTACACATTTGCTATGTGAGGCATTATCTCATAAGGGAAATACTGGACAATCAAATTAATGACTTCCCAGGCTTCAGGATGCCCTTTTACACTCTATAAATGTGGAAATTTACATTGGAAACGTTTGGTTTAGCTGTTAATGAAGTTTCGTTTTTTTAGTGCTGAAAATTCATTGTCTGCTGGCGCTGTACACTTTTTCTAAGTGTTGCAATATCTCATGAAGGAAATACTGGACAATCAAATTAATGACTTTCCAGGCTTCAGGATGCCTTTCTACACTATATAAATGTGGAAATTTACATTGGAAACGTTTGGTTTAGCTGTTATAAAAGTTTGTTTTTTTAGTGCTGTAAATGCATTTTCAGCTCGCGCTGTACACATTTGCTATGAGAGGCATTATCTCATAAGGGAAATATTGGACAATCAAATTAATGACTGCCCAGGCTTCAGGATGTCTTTTTACACTATATAAAGGTGGAAATTTACATTGGAAACGTTTAGTTTAGCTGTTAATGAAGTTTCGTTTTTTTAGTGCTGAAAATTCATTGTCTGCTGGCGCTGTACACTTTTTCTAAGTGTTGCAATATCTCATGAAGGAAATACTGGACAATCAAATTAATGACTTTCCAGGCTTCAGGATGCCTTTCTACACTATATAAAGGTGGAAATTTACATTGGAAACGTTTGGTTTAGCTGTTATAAAAGTTTGTTTTTTTAGTGCTGTAAATGCATTTTCAGCTCGCGCTGTACACATTTGCTATGAGAGGCATTATCTCATAAGGGAAATATTGGACAATCAAATTAATGACTGCCCAGGCTTCAGGATGTCTTTTTACACTATATAAAGGTGGAAATTTACATTGGAAACTTTTAGTTTAGCTGTTATAAAAGTTTGTTTTTTTAGTGCTGTAAATGCATTTTCAGCTCGCGCTGTACACATTTGCTATGTGAGGCATTATCTCATAAGGGAAATACTGGACAATCAAATTAATGACTGCCCAGGCTTCAGGATGTCTTTTTACACTATATAAAGGTGGAAATTTACATTGGAAACGTTTGGTTTAGCTGTTATAAAAGTTTGGTTTTTTAGTGCTGTAAATGCATTTTCAGCTCGCGCTGTACACATTTGCTATGAGAGGCATTATCTCATAAGGGAAATATTGGACAATCAAATTAATGACTGCCCAGGCTTCAGGATGTCTTTTTACACTATATAAAGGTGGAAATTTACATTGGAAACGTTTGGTTTAGCTGTTATAAAAGTTTGGTTTTTTAGTGCTGTAAATGCATTTTCAGCTCGCGCTGTACACATTTGCTATGAGAGGCATTATCTCATAAGGGAAATATTGGACAATCAAATTAATGGCTGCCCAGGCTTCAGGATGTCTTTTTACTCTATATAAAGGTGGAAATTTACATTGGAAACGTTTAGTTTAGCTGTTAATGAAGTTTCGTTTTTTTTAGTGCTGAAAATTCATTGTCTGCTGGCGCTGTACACTTTTTCTAAGTGTTGCAATATCTCATGAAGGAAATACTGGACAATCAAATCAATGACTTTCCAGGCTTCAGGATGCCTTTCTACACTAGATAAAGGTGGAAATTTACATTGGAAACGTTTGGTTTAGCTGTTATATAAGTTTGGTTTTTTAGTGCTGTAAATGCATTTTCAGCTCGCACTGTACACATTTGCTATGTGAGGCATTATCTCATAAGGGAAATACTGGACAATCAAATTAATGACTTCCCAGGCTTCAGGATGCCTTTTTACACTCTATAAATGTGGAAATTTACATTGGAAACGTTTGGTTTAGCTGTTAATGAAGTTTCGTTTTTTTAGTGCTGAAAATTCATTGTCTGCTGGCGCTGTACACTTTTTCTAAGTGTTGCAATATCTCATGAAGGAAATACTGGACAATCAAATTAATGACTTTCCAGGCTTCAGGATGCCTTTCTACACTATATAAAGGTGGAAATTTACATTGGAAACGTTTGGTTTAGCTGTTATAAAAGTTTGTTTTTTTAGTGCTGTAAATGCATTTTCAGCTCGCGCTGTACACATTTGCTATGAGAGGCATTATCTCATAAGGGAAATATTGGACAATCAAATTAATGACTGCCCAGGCTTCAGGATGTCTTTTTACACTATATAAAGGTGGAAATTTACATTGGAAACTTTTAGTTTAGCTGTTATAAAAGTTTGTTTTTTTAGTGCTGTAAATGCATTTTCAGCTCGCGCTGTACACATTTGCTATGTGAGGCATTATCTCATAAGGGAAATACTGGACAATCAAATTAATGACTGCCCAGGCTTCAGGATGTCTTTTTACACTATATAAAGGTGGAAATTTACATTGGAAACGTTTGGTTTAGCTGTTATAAAAGTTTGGTTTTTTAGTGCTGAAAATGCATTTTCAGCTCGCACTGTACACATTTGCTATGTGAGGCATTATCTCATAAGGGAAATACTGGACAATCAAATTAATGACTTCCCAGGCTTCAGGATGCCTTTCTACACTATATAAAGATGGAAATTTACATTGGAAACGTTTGGTTTAGCTGTTATAAAAGTTTGTTTTTTTAGTGCTGTAAATGCATTTTCAGCTCGCGCTGTACACATTTGCTATGAGAGGCATTATCTCATAAGGGAAATATTGGACAATCAAATTAATGACTGCCCAGGCTTCAGGATGTCTTTTTACACTATATAAAGGTGGAAATTTACATTGGAAACTTTTAGTTTAGCTGTTATAAAAGTTTGTTTTTTTAGTGCTGTAAATGCATTTTCAGCTCGCGCTGTACACATTTGCTATGAGAGGCATTATCTCATCAGGGAAATAGTGGACAATCAAATTAATGACTGCCCAGGCTCCAGGATGTCTTTTTACACTATATAAAGGTGGAAATTTACATTGGAAACGTTTGGTTTAGCTGTTATAAAAGTTTGGTTTTTTTAGTGCTGAAAATGCATTTTCAGCTCGCACTGTACACATTTGCTATGTGAGGCATTATCTCATAAGGGAAATACTGGACAATCAAATTAATGACTGCCCAGGCTTCAGGATGTCTTTTTACACTATATAAAGGTGGAAATTTACATTGGAAACGTTTGGTTTAGCTGTTAATGAAGTTTCGTTTTTTTAGTGCTGAAAATTCATTGTTGCTGGCGCTGTACACTTTTTCTAAGTGTTGCAATATCTCATGAAGGAAATACTGGACAATCAAATTAATGACTTTCCAGGCTTCAGGATGCCTTTCTACACTATATAAAGGTGGAAATTTACATTGGAAACGTTTGGTTTAGCTGTTATAAAAGTTTGTTTTTTTAGTGCTGTAAATGCATTTTCAGCTCGCGCTGTACACATTTGCTATGAGAGGCATTATCTCATAAGGGAAATATTGGACAATCAAATTAATGACTGCCCAGGCTTCAGGATGTCTTTTTACACTATATAAAGGTGGAAATTTACATTGGAAACTTTTAGTTTAGCTGTTATAAAAGTTTGTTTTTTTAGTGCTGTAAATGCATTTTCAGCTCGCGCTGTACACATTTGCTATGTGAGGCATTATCTCATAAGGGAAATACTGGACAATCAAATTAATGACTGCCCAGGCTTCAGGATGTCTTTTTACACATTGGAAACGTTTGGTTTAGCTGCTATAAAAGTTTGGTTTTTTAGTGCTGAAAATGCATTTTCAGCTCGCACTGTACACATTTGCTATGTGAGGCATTATCTCATAAGGGAAATACTGGACAATCAAATTAATGACTTCCCAGGCTTCAGGATGCCCTTTTACACTCTATAAATGTGGAAATTTACATTGGAAACGTTTGGTTTAGCTGTTAATGAAGTTTCGTTTTTTTAGTGCTGAAAATTCATTGTCTGCTGGCGCTGTACACTTTTTCTAAGTGTTGCAATATCTCATGAAGGAAATACTGGACAATCAAATTAATGACTTTCCAGGCTTCAGGATGCCTTTCTACACTATATAAATGTGGAAATTTACATTGGAAACGTTTGGTTTAGCTGTTATAAAAGTTTGGTTTTTTAGTGCTGTAAATGCATTTTCAGCTCGCGCTGTACACATTTGCTATGAGAGGCATTATCTCATAAGGGAAATATTGGACAATCAAATTAATGACTGCCCAGGCTTCAGGATGTCTTTTTACACTATATAAAGGTGGAAATTTACATTGGAAACGTTTAGTTTAGCTGTTAATGAAGTTTCGTTTTTTTAGTGCTGAAAAGTCATTGTCTGCTGGCGCTGTACACTTTTTCTAAGTGTTGCAATATCTCATGAAGGAAATACTGGACAATCAAATTAATGACTTTCCAGGCTTCAGGATGCCTTTCTACACTATATAAAGGTGGAAATTTACATTGGAAACGTTTGGTTTAGCTGTTATAAAAGTTTGGTTTTTTAGTGCTGTAAATGCATTTTCAGCTCGCGCTGTACACATTTGCTATGAGAGGCATTATCTCATAAGGGAAATATTGGACAATCAAATTAATGACTGCCCAGGCTTCAGGATGTCTTTTTACACTATATAAAGGTGGAAATTTACATTGGAAACGTTTGGTTTAGCTGTTATAAAAGTTTGGTTTTTTAGTGCTGTAAATGCATTTTCAGCTCGCGCTGTACACATTTGCTATGAGAGGCATTATCTCATAAGGGAAATATTGGACAATCAAATTAATGACTGCCCAGGCTTCAGGATGTCTTTTTACACTATATAAAGGTGGAAATTTACATTGGAAACGTTTGGTTTAGCTGTTATAAAAGTTTGGTTTTTTAGTGCTGTAAATGCATTTTCAGCTCGCGCTGTACACATTTGCTATGAGAGGCATTATCTCATAAGGGAAATATTGGACAATCAAATTAATGGCTGCCCAGGCTTCAGGATGTCTTTTTACTCTATATAAAGGTGGAAATTTACATTGGAAACGTTTAGTTTAGCTGTTAATGAAGTTTCGTTTTTTTTAGTGCTGAAAATTCATTGTCTGCTGGCGCTGTACACTTTTTCTAAGTGTTGCAATATCTCATGAAGGAAATACTGGACAATCAAATCAATGACTTTCCAGGCTTCAGGATGCCTTTCTACACTAGATAAAGGTGGAAATTTACATTGGAAACGTTTGGTTTAGCTGTTATATAAGTTTGGTTTTTTAGTGCTGTAAATGCATTTTCAGCTCGCACTGTACACATTTGCTATGTGAGGCATTATCTCATAAGGGAAATACTGGACAATCAAATTAATGACTTCCCAGGCTTCAGGATGCCTTTTTACACTCTATAAATGTGGAAATTTACATTGGAAACGTTTGGTTTAGCTGTTAATGAAGTTTCGTTTTTTTAGTGCTGAAAATTCATTGTCTGCTGGCGCTGTACACTTTTTCTAAGTGTTGCAATATCTCATGAAGGAAATACTGGACAATCAAATTAATGACTTTCCAGGCTTCAGGATGCCTTTCTACACTATATAAAGGTGGAAATGTACATTGGAAACGTTTGGTTTAGCTGTTATAAAAGTTTGTTTTTTTAGTGCTGTAAATGCATTTTCAGCTCGCGCTGTACACATTTGCTATGAGAGGCATTATCTCATAAGGGAAATAGTGGACAATCAAATTAATGACTGCCCAGGCTCCAGGATGTCTTTTTACACTATATAAAGGTGGAAATTTACATTGGAAACGTTTGGTTTAGCTGTTATAAAAGTTTGGTTTTTTTAGTGCTGAAAATGCATTTTCAGCTCGCACTGTACACATTTGCTATGTGAGGCATTATCTCATAAGGGAAATACTGGACAATCAAATTAATGACTGCCCAGGCTTCAGGATGTCTTTTTACACTATATAAAGGTGGAAATTTACATTGGAAACGTTTGGTTTAGCTGTTAATGAAGTTTCGTTTTTTTAGTGCTGAAAATTCATTGTCTGCTGGCGCTGTACACTTTTTCTAAGTGTTGCAATATCTCATGAAGGAAATACTGGACAATCAAATTAATGACTTTCCAGGCTTCAGGATGCCTTTCTACACTATATAAAGGTGGAAATTTACATTGGAAACGTTTGGTTTAGCTGTTATAAAAGTTTGTTTTTTTAGTGCTGTAAATGCATTTTCAGCTCGCGCTGTACACATTTGCTATGAGAGGCATTATCTCATAAGGGAAATATTGGACAATCAAATTAATGACTGCCCAGGCTTCAGGATGTCTTTTTACACTATATAAAGGTGGAAATTTACATTGGAAACTTTTAGTTTAGCTGTTATAAAAGTTTGTTTTTTTAGTGCTGTAAATGCATTTTCAGCTCGCGCTGTACACATTTGCTATGTGAGGCATTATCTCATAAGGGAAATACTGGACAATCAAATTAATGACTGCCCAGGCTTCAGGATGTCTTTTTACACTATATAAAGGTGGAAATTTACATTGGAAACGTTTGGTTTAGCTGTTATAAAAGTTTGGTTTTTTAGTGCTGAAAATGCATTTTCAGCTCGCACTGTACACATTTGCTATGTGAGGCATTTTCTCATAAGGGAAATACTGGACAATCAAATTAATGACTTCCCAGGCTTCAGGATGCCCTTTTACACTCTATAAATGTGGAAATTTACATTGGAAACGTTTGGTTTAGCTGTTAATGAAGTTTCGTTTTTTTAGTGCTGAAAATTCATTGTCTGCTGGCGCTGTACACTTTTTCTAAGTGTTGCAATATCTCATGAAGGAAATACTGGACAATCAAATTAATGACTTTCCAGGCTTCAGGATGCCTTTCTACACTATATAAATGTGGAAATTTACATTGGAAACGTTTGGTTTAGCTGTTATAAAAGTTTGTTTTTTTAGTGCTGTAAATGCATTTTCAGCTCGCGCTGTACACATTTGCTATGAGAGGCATTATCTCATAAGGGAAATATTGGACAATCAAATTAATGACTGCCCAGGCTTCAGGATGTCTTTTTACACTATATAAAGGTGGAAATTTACATTGGAAACGTTTAGTTTAGCTGTTAATGAAGTTTCGTTTTTTTAGTGCTGAAAATTCATTGTCTGCTGGCGCTGTACACTTTTTCTAAGTGTTGCAATATCTCATGAAGGAAATACTGGACAATCAAATTAATGACTTTCCAGGCTTCAGGATGCCTTTCTACACTATATAAAGGTGGAAATTTACATTGGAAACGTTTGGTTTAGCTGTTATAAAAGTTTGTTTTTTTAGTGCTGTAAATGCATTTTCAGCTCGCGCTGTACACATTTGCTATGAGAGGCATTATCTCATAAGGGAAATATTGGACAATCAAATTAATGACTGCCCAGGCTTCAGGATGTCTTTTTACACTATATAAAGGTGGAAATTTACATTGGAAACTTTTAGTTTAGCTGTTATAAAAGTTTGTTTTTTTAGTGCTGTAAATGCATTTTCAGCTCGCGCTGTACACATTTGCTATGTGAGGCATTATCTCATAAGGGAAATACTGGACAATCAAATTAATGACTGCCCAGGCTTCAGGATGTCTTTTTACACTATATAAAGGTGGAAATTTACATTGGAAACGTTTGGTTTAGCTGTTATAAAAGTTTGGTTTTTTAGTGCTGAAAATGCATTTTCAGCTCGCACTGTACACATTTGCTATGTGAGGCATTATCTCATAAGGGAAATACTGGACAATCAAATTAATGACTTCCCAGGCTTCAGGATGCCCTTTTACACTCTATAAATGTGGAAATTTACATTGGAAACGTTTGGTTTAGCTGTTAATGAAGTTTCGTTTTTTTAGTGCTGAAAATTCATTGTCTGCTGGCGCTGTACACTTTTTCTAAGTGTTGCAATATCTCATGAAGGAAATACTGGACAATCAAATTAATGACTTTCCAGGCTTCAGGATGCCTTTCTACACTATATAAAGGTGGAAATTTACATTGGAAACGTTTGGTTTAGCTGTTATAAAAGTTTGGTTTTTTAGTGCTGTAAATGCATTTTCAGCTCGCGCTGTACACATTTGCTATGAGAGGCATTATATCATAAGGGAAATATTGGACAATCAAATTAATGACTGCCCAGGCTTCAGGATGTCTTTTTACACTATATAAAGGTGGAAATTTACATTGGAAACGTTTAGTTTAGCTGTTAATGAAGTTTCGTTTTTTTAGTGCTGAAAATCCATTGTCTGCTGGCGCTGTACACTTTTTCTAAGTGTTGCAATATCTCATGAAGGAAATACTGGACAATCAAATTAATGACTTTCCAGGCTTCAGGATGCCTTTCTACACTATATAAAGGTAGAAATTTACATTGGAAACGTTTGGTTTAGCTGTTATAAAAGTTTGTTTTTTTAGTGCTGTAAATGCATTTTCAGCTCGCGCTGTACACATTTGCTATGAGAGGCATTATCTCATAAGGGAAATATTGGACAATCAAATTAATGACTGCCCAGGCCTCAGGATTTCTTTTTACACTATATAAAGGTGGAAATTTACATTGGAAACGTTTAGTTTAGCTGTTATAAAAGTTTGTTTTTTTAGTGCTGTAAATGCATTTTCAGCTCGCGCTGTACACATTTGCTATGAGAGGCATTATCTCATAAGGGAAATATTGGACAATCAAATTAATGACTGCCCAGGCTTCAGGATGTCTTTTTACACTATATAAAGGTGGAAATTTACATTGGGAACGTTTAGTTTAGCTGTTAATGAAGTTTCGTTTTTTTAGTGCTGAAAATTCATTGTCTGCTGGCGCTGTACACTTTTTCTAAGTGTTGCAATATCTCATGAAGGAAATACTGGACAATCAAATTAATGACTTTCCAGGCTTCAGGATGCCTTTCTACACTATATAAAGGTGGAAATTTACATTGGAAACGTTTGGTTTAGCTGTTAATGAAGTTTCGTTTTTTTAGTGCTGAAAATTCATTGTTGCTGGCGCTGTACACTTTTTCTAAGTGTTGCAATATCTCATGAAGGAAATACTGGACAATCAAATTAATGACTTTCCAGGCTTCAGGATGCCTTTCTACACTATATAAAGGTGGAAATTTACATTGGAAACGTTTGGTTTAGCTGTTATAAAAGTTTGTTTTTTTAGTGCTGTAAATGCATTTTCAGCTCGCGCTGTACACATTTGCTATGAGAGGCATTATCTCATAAGGGAAATATTGGACAATCAAATTAATGACTGCCCAGGCTTCAGGATGTCTTTTTACACTATATAAAGGTGGAAATTTACATTGGAAACTTTTAGTTTAGCTGTTATAAAAGTTTGTTTTTTTAGTGCTGTAAATGCATTTTCAGCTCGCGCTGTACACATTTGCTATGTGAGGCATTATCTCATAAGGGAAATACTGGACAATCAAATTAATGACTGCCCAGGCTTCAGGATGTCTTTTTACACATTGGAAACGTTTGGTTTAGCTGCTATAAAAGTTTGGTTTTTTAGTGCTGAAAATGCATTTTCAGCTCGCACTGTACACATTTGCTATGTGAGGCATTATCTCATAAGGGAAATACTGGACAATCAAATTAATGACTTCCCAGGCTTCAGGATGCCCTTTTACACTCTATAAATGTGGAAATTTACATTGGAAACGTTTGGTTTAGCTGTTAATGAAGTTTCGTTTTTTTAGTGCTGAAAATTCATTGTCTGCTGGCGCTGTACACTTTTTCTAAGTGTTGCAATATCTCATGAAGGAAATACTGGACAATCAAATTAATGACTTTCCAGGCTTCAGGATGCCTTTCTACACTATATAAATGTGGAAATTTACATTGGAAACGTTTGGTTTAGCTGTTATAAAAGTTTGGTTTTTTAGTGCTGTAAATGCATTTTCAGCTCGCGCTGTACACATTTGCTATGAGAGGCATTATCTCATAAGGGAAATATTGGACAATCAAATTAATGACTGCCCAGGCTTCAGGATGTCTTTTTACACTATATAAAGGTGGAAATTTACATTGGAAACGTTTAGTTTAGCTGTTAATGAAGTTTCGTTTTTTTAGTGCTGAAAAGTCATTGTCTGCTGGCGCTGTACACTTTTTCTAAGTGTTGCAATATCTCATGAAGGAAATACTGGACAATCAAATTAATGACTTTCCAGGCTTCAGGATGCCTTTCTACACTATATAAAGGTGGAAATTTACATTGGAAACGTTTGGTTTAGCTGTTATAAAAGTTTGGTTTTTTAGTGCTGTAAATGCATTTTCAGCTCGCGCTGTACACATTTGCTATGAGAGGCATTATCTCATAAGGGAAATATTGGACAATCAAATTAATGACTGCCCAGGCTTCAGGATGTCTTTTTACACTATATAAAGGTGGAAATTTACATTGGAAACGTTTGGTTTAGCTGTTATAAAAGTTTGGTTTTTTAGTGCTGTAAATGCATTTTCAGCTCGCGCTGTACACATTTGCTATGAGAGGCATTATCTCATAAGGGAAATATTGGACAATCAAATTAATGACTGCCCAGGCTTCAGGATGTCTTTTTACACTATATAAAGGTGGAAATTTACATTGGAAACGTTTGGTTTAGCTGTTATAAAAGTTTGGTTTTTTAGTGCTGTAAATGCATTTTCAGCTCGCGCTGTACACATTTGCTATGAGAGGCATTATCTCATAAGGGAAATATTGGACAATCAAATTAATGGCTGCCCAGGCTTCAGGATGTCTTTTTACTCTATATAAAGGTGGAAATTTACATTGGAAACGTTTAGTTTAGCTGTTAATGAAGTTTCGTTTTTTTTAGTGCTGAAAATTCATTGTCTGCTGGCGCTGTACACTTTTTCTAAGTGTTGCAATATCTCATGAAGGAAATACTGGACAATCAAATCAATGACTTTCCAGGCTTCAGGATGCCTTTCTACACTAGATAAAGGTGGAAATTTACATTGGAAACGTTTGGTTTAGCTGTTATATAAGTTTGGTTTTTTAGTGCTGTAAATGCATTTTCAGCTCGCACTGTACACATTTGCTATGTGAGGCATTATCTCATAAGGGAAATACTGGACAATCAAATTAATGACTTCCCAGGCTTCAGGATGCCTTTTTACACTCTATAAATGTGGAAATTTACATTGGAAACGTTTGGTTTAGCTGTTAATGAAGTTTCGTTTTTTTAGTGCTGAAAATTCATTGTCTGCTGGCGCTGTACACTTTTTCTAAGTGTTGCAATATCTCATGAAGGAAATACTGGACAATCAAATTAATGACTTTCCAGGCTTCAGGATGCCTTTCTACACTATATAAAGGTGGAAATGTACATTGGAAACGTTTGGTTTAGCTGTTATAAAAGTTTGTTTTTTTAGTGCTGTAAATGCATTTTCAGCTCGCGCTGTACACATTTGCTATGAGAGGCATTATCTCATAAGGGAAATAGTGGACAATCAAATTAATGACTGCCCAGGCTCCAGGATGTCTTTTTACACTATATAAAGGTGGAAATTTACATTGGAAACGTTTGGTTTAGCTGTTATAAAAGTTTGGTTTTTTTAGTGCTGAAAATGCATTTTCAGCTCGCACTGTACACATTTGCTATGTGAGGCATTATCTCATAAGGGAAATACTGGACAATCAAATTAATGACTGCCCAGGCTTCAGGATGTCTTTTTACACTATATAAAGGTGGAAATTTACATTGGAAACGTTTGGTTTAGCTGTTAATGAAGTTTCGTTTTTTTAGTGCTGAAAATTCATTGTCTGCTGGCGCTGTACACTTTTTCTAAGTGTTGCAATATCTCATGAAGGAAATACTGGACAATCAAATTAATGACTTTCCAGGCTTCAGGATGCCTTTCTACACTATATAAAGGTGGAAATTTACATTGGAAACGTTTGGTTTAGCTGTTATAAAAGTTTGTTTTTTTAGTGCTGTAAATGCATTTTCAGCTCGCGCTGTACACATTTGCTATGAGAGGCATTATCTCATAAGGGAAATATTGGACAATCAAATTAATGACTGCCCAGGCTTCAGGATGTCTTTTTACACTATATAAAGGTGGAAATTTACATTGGAAACTTTTAGTTTAGCTGTTATAAAAGTTTGTTTTTTTAGTGCTGTAAATGCATTTTCAGCTCGCGCTGTACACATTTGCTATGTGAGGCATTATCTCATAAGGGAAATACTGGACAATCAAATTAATGACTGCCCAGGCTTCAGGATGTCTTTTTACACTATATAAAGGTGGAAATTTACATTGGAAACGTTTGGTTTAGCTGTTATAAAAGTTTGGTTTTTTAGTGCTGAAAATGCATTTTCAGCTCGCACTGTACACATTTGCTATGTGAGGCATTTTCTCATAAGGGAAATACTGGACAATCAAATTAATGACTTCCCAGGCTTCAGGATGCCCTTTTACACTCTATAAATGTGGAAATTTACATTGGAAACGTTTGGTTTAGCTGTTAATGAAGTTTCGTTTTTTTAGTGCTGAAAATTCATTGTCTGCTGGCGCTGTACACTTTTTCTAAGTGTTGCAATATCTCATGAAGGAAATACTGGACAATCAAATTAATGACTTTCCAGGCTTCAGGATGCCTTTCTACACTATATAAATGTGGAAATTTACATTGGAAACGTTTGGTTTAGCTGTTATAAAAGTTTGTTTTTTTAGTGCTGTAAATGCATTTTCAGCTCGCGCTGTACACATTTGCTATGAGAGGCATTATCTCATAAGGGAAATATTGGACAATCAAATTAATGACTGCCCAGGCTTCAGGATGTCTTTTTACACTATATAAAGGTGGAAATTTACATTGGAAACGTTTAGTTTAGCTGTTAATGAAGTTTCGTTTTTTTAGTGCTGAAAATTCATTGTCTGCTGGCGCTGTACACTTTTTCTAAGTGTTGCAATATCTCATGAAGGAAATACTGGACAATCAAATTAATGACTTTCCAGGCTTCAGGATGCCTTTCTACACTATATAAAGGTGGAAATTTACATTGGAAACGTTTGGTTTAGCTGTTATAAAAGTTTGTTTTTTTAGTGCTGTAAATGCATTTTCAGCTCGCGCTGTACACATTTGCTATGAGAGGCATTATCTCATAAGGGAAATATTGGACAATCAAATTAATGACTGCCCAGGCTTCAGGATGTCTTTTTACACTATATAAAGGTGGAAATTTACATTGGAAACTTTTAGTTTAGCTGTTATAAAAGTTTGTTTTTTTAGTGCTGTAAATGCATTTTCAGCTCGCGCTGTACACATTTGCTATGTGAGGCATTATCTCATAAGGGAAATACTGGACAATCAAATTAATGACTGCCCAGGCTTCAGGATGTCTTTTTACACTATATAAAGGTGGAAATTTACATTGGAAACGTTTGGTTTAGCTGTTATAAAAGTTTGGTTTTTTAGTGCTGAAAATGCATTTTCAGCTCGCACTGTACACATTTGCTATGTGAGGCATTATCTCATAAGGGAAATACTGGACAATCAAATTAATGACTTCCCAGGCTTCAGGATGCCCTTTTACACTCTATAAATGTGGAAATTTACATTGGAAACGTTTGGTTTAGCTGTTAATGAAGTTTCGTTTTTTTAGTGCTGAAAATTCATTGTCTGCTGGCGCTGTACACTTTTTCTAAGTGTTGCAATATCTCATGAAGGAAATACTGGACAATCAAATTAATGACTTTCCAGGCTTCAGGATGCCTTTCTACACTATATAAAGGTGGAAATTTACATTGGAAACGTTTGGTTTAGCTGTTATAAAAGTTTGGTTTTTTAGTGCTGTAAATGCATTTTCAGCTCGCGCTGTACACATTTGCTATGAGAGGCATTATATCATAAGGGAAATATTGGACAATCAAATTAATGACTGCCCAGGCTTCAGGATGTCTTTTTACACTATATAAAGGTGGAAATTTACATTGGAAACGTTTAGTTTAGCTGTTAATGAAGTTTCGTTTTTTTAGTGCTGAAAATCCATTGTCTGCTGGCGCTGTACACTTTTTCTAAGTGTTGCAATATCTCATGAAGGAAATACTGGACAATCAAATTAATGACTTTCCAGGCTTCAGGATGCCTTTCTACACTATATAAAGGTAGAAATTTACATTGGAAACGTTTGGTTTAGCTGTTATAAAAGTTTGTTTTTTTAGTGCTGTAAATGCATTTTCAGCTCGCGCTGTACACATTTGCTATGAGAGGCATTATCTCATAAGGGAAATATTGGACAATCAAATTAATGACTGCCCAGGCCTCAGGATTTCTTTTTACACTATATAAAGGTGGAAATTTACATTGGAAACGTTTAGTTTAGCTGTTATAAAAGTTTGTTTTTTTAGTGCTGTAAATGCATTTTCAGCTCGCGCTGTACACATTTGCTATGAGAGGCATTATCTCATAAGGGAAATATTGGACAATCAAATTAATGACTGCCCAGGCTTCAGGATGTCTTTTTACACTATATAAAGGTGGAAATTTACATTGGGAACGTTTAGTTTAGCTGTTAATGAAGTTTCGTTTTTTTAGTGCTGAAAATTCATTGTCTGCTGGCGCTGTACACTTTTTCTAAGTGTTGCAATATCTCATGAAGGAAATACTGGACAATCAAATTAATGACTTTCCAGGCTTCAGGATGCCTTTCTACACTATATAAAGGTGGAAATTTACATTGGAAACGTTTGGTTTAGCTGTTATAAAAGTTTGTTTTTTTAGTGCTGTAAATGCATTTTCAGCTCGCGCTGTACACATTTGCTATGAGAGGCATTATCTCATAAGGGAAATATTGGACAATCAAATTAATGACTGCCCAGGCTTCAGGATGTCTTTTTACACTATATAAAGGTGGAAATTTACATTGGAAACTTTTAGTTTAGCTGTTATAAAAGTTTGTTTTTTTAGTGCTGTAAATGCATTTTCAGCTCGCGCTGTACACATTTGCTATGTGAGGCATTATCTCATAAGGGAAATACTGGACAATCAAATTAATGACTGCCCAGGCTTCAGGATGTCTTTTTACACTATATAAAGGTGGAAATTTACATTGGAAACGTTTGGTTTAGCTGTTATAAAAGTTTGGTTTTTTAGTGCTGAAAATGCATTTTCAGCTCGCACTGTACACATTTGCTATGTGAGGCATTATCTCATAAGGGAAATACTGGACAATCAAATTAATGACTTCCCAGGCTTCAGGATGCCCTTTTACACTCTATAAATGTGGAAATTTACATTGGAAACGTTTGGTTTAGCTGTTAATGAAGTTTCGTTTTTTTAGTGCTGAAAATTCATTGTCTGCTGGCGCTGTACACTTTTTCTAAGTGTTGCAATATCTCATGAAGGAAATACTGGACAATCAAATTAATGACTTTCCAGGCTTCAGGATGCCTTTCTACACTATATAAAGGTGGAAATTTACATTGGAAACGTTTGGTTTAGCTGTTATAAAAGTTTGGTTTTTTAGTGCTGTAAATGCATTTTCAGCTCGCGCTGTACACATTTGCTATGAGAGGCATTATATCATAAGGGAAATATTGGACAATCAAATTAATGACTGCCCAGGCTTCAGGATGTCTTTTTACACTATATAAAGGTGGAAATTTACATTGGAAACGTTTAGTTTAGCTGTTAATGAAGTTTCGTTTTTTTAGTGCTGAAAATTCATTGTCTGCTGGCGCTGTACACTTTTTCTAAGTGTTGCAATATCTCATGAAGGAAATACTGGACAATCAAATTAATGACTTTCCAGGCTTCAGGATGCCTTTCTACACTATATAAAGGTAGAAATTTACATTGGAAACGTTTGGTTTAGCTGTTATAAAAGTTTGGTTTTTTAGTGCTGTAAATGCATTTTCAGCTCGCGCTGTACACATTTGCTATGAGAGGCATTATCTCATAAGGGAAATATTGGACAATCAAATTAATGACTGCCCAGGCTTCAGGATGTCTTTTTACACTATATAAAGGTGGAAATTTACATTGGAAACGTTTGGTTTAGCTGTTATAAAAGTTTGTTTTTTTAGTGCTGTAAATGCATTTTCAGCTCGCGCTGTACACATTTGCTATGAGAGGCATTATCTCATAAGGGAAATATTGGACAATCAAATTAATGACTGCCCAGGCCTCAGGATTTCTTTTTACACTATATAAAGGTGGAAATTTACATTGGAAACGTTTAGTTTAGCTGTTATAAAAGTTTGTTTTTTTAGTGCTGTAAATGCATTTTCAGCTCGCGCTGTACACATTTGCTATGTGAGGCATTATCTCATAAGGGAAATACTGGACAATCAAATTAATGACTGCCCAGGCTTCAGGATGTCTTTTTACACTATATAAAGGTGGAAATTCACATTGGAAACGTTTGGTTTAGCTGTTATAAAAGTTTGGTTTTTTAGTGCTGAAAATGCATTTTCAGCTCGCACTGTACACATTTGCTATGTGAGGCATTATCTCATAAAGGAAATACTGGACAATCAAATTAATGACTTCCCAGGCTTCAGGATGCCCTTTTACACTCTATAAATGTGGAAATTTACATTGGAAACGTTTGGTTTAGCTGTAAATGAAGTTTCGTTTTTTTAGTGCTGAAAATTCATTGTCTGCTGGCGCTGTACACTTTTTCTAAGTGTTGCAATATCTCATGAAGGAAATACTGGACAATCAAATTAATGACTTTCCAGGCTTCAGGATGCCTTTCTACACTATATAAATGTGGAAATTTACATTGGAAACGTTTGGTTTAGCTGTTATAAAAGTTTGTTTTTTTAGTGCTGTAAATGCATTTTCAGCTCGCGCGGTACACATTTGCTATGAGAGGCATTATCTCATAAGGGAAATATTGGACAATCAAATTAATGACTGCCCAGGCTTCAGGATGTCTTTTTACACTATATAAAGGTGGAAATTTACATTGGAAACGTTTAGTTTAGCTGTTAATGAAGTTTCGTTTTTTTAGTGCTGAAAAGTCATTGTCTGCTGGCGCTGTACACTTTTTCTAAGTGTTGCAATATCTCATGAAGGAAATACTGGACAATCAAATTAATGACTTTCCAGGCTTCAGGATGCCTTTCTACACTATATAAAGGTGGAAATTTACATTGGAAACGTTTGGTTTAGCTGTTATAAAAGTTTGGTTTTTTAGTGCTGTACATGCATTTTCAGCTCGCGCTGTACACATTTGCTATGAGAGGCATTATCTCATAAGGGAAATATTGGACAATCAAATTAATGACTGCCCAGGCTTCAGGATGTCTTTTTACACTATATAAAGGTGGAAATTTACATTGGAAACGTTTGGTTTAGCTGTTATAAAAGTTTGGTTTTTTAGTGCTGTAAATGCATTTTCAGCTCGCGCTGTACACATTTGCTATGAGAGGCATTATCTCATAAGGGAAATATTGGACAATCAAATTAATGACTGCCCAGGCTTCAGGATGTCTTTTTACACTATATAAAGGTGGAAATTTACATTGGAAACGTTTGGTTTAGCTGTTATAAAAGTTTGGTTTTTTAGTGCTGTAAATGCATTTTCAGCTCGCGCTGTACACATTTGCTATGAGAGGCATTATCTCATAAGGGAAATATTGGACAATCAAATTAATGGCTGCCCAGGCTTCAGGATGTCTTTTTACTCTATATAAAGGTGGAAATTTACATTGGAAACGTTTAGTTTAGCTGTTAATGAAGTTTCGTTTTTTTAGTGCTGAAAATTCATTGTCTGCTGGCGCTGTACACTTTTTCTAAGTGTTGCAATATCTCATGAAGGAAATACTGGACAATCAAATTAATGACTTTCCAGGCTTCAGGATGCCTTTCTACACTATATAAATGTGGAAATTTACATTGGAAACGTTTGGTTTAGCTGTTATAAAAGTTTGGTTTTTTAGTGCTGTAAATGCATTTTCAGCTCGCGCTGTACACATTTGCTATGAGAGGCATTATCTCATAAGGGAAATATTGGACAATCAAATTAATGACTGCCCAGGCTTCAGGATGTCTTTTTACACTATATAAAGGTGGAAATTTACATTGGAAACGTTTAGTTTAGCTGTTAATGAAGTTTCGTTTTTTTAGTGCTGAAAAGTCATTGTCTGCTGGCGCTGTACACTTTTTCTAAGTGTTGCAATATCTCATGAAGGAAATACTGGACAATCAAATTAATGACTTTCCAGGCTTCAGGATGCCTTTCTACACTATATAAAGGTGGAAATTTACATTGGAAACGTTTGGTTTAGCTGTTATAAAAGTTTGGTTTTTTAGTGCTGTAAATGCATTTTCAGCTCGCGCTGTACACATTTGCTATGAGAGGCATTATCTCATAAGGGAAATATTGGACAATAAAATTAATGACTGCCCAGGCTTCAGGATGTCTTTTTACACTATATAAAGGTGGAAATTTACATTGGAAACGTTTGGTTTAGCTGTTATAAAAGTTTGGTTTTTTAGTGCTGTAAATGCATTTTCAGCTCGCGCTGTACACATTTGCTATGAGAGGCATTATCTCATAAGGGAAATATTGGACAATCAAATTAATGACTGCCCAGGCTTCAGGATGTCTTTTTACACTATATAAAGGTGGAAATTTACATTGGAAACGTTTGGTTTAGCTGTTATAAAAGTTTGGTTTTTTAGTGCTGTAAATGCATTTTCAGCTCGCGCTGTACACATTTGCTATGAGAGGCATTATCTCATAAGGGAAATATTGGACAATCAAATTAATGGCTGCCCAGGCTTCAGGATGTCTTTTTACTCTATATAAAGGTGGAAATTTACATTGGAAACGTTTAGTTTAGCTGTTAATGAAGTTTCGTTTTTTTAGTGCTGAAAATTCATTGTCTGCTGGCGCTGTACACTTTTTCTAAGTGTTGCAATATCTCATGAAGGAAATACTGGACAATCAAATTAATGACTTTCCAGGCTTCAGGATGCCTTTCTACACTATATAAATGTGGAAATTTACTTTGGAAACGTTTGGTTTAGCTGTTATAAAAGTTTGGTTTTTTAGTGCTGTAAATGCATTTTCAGCTCGCGCTGTACACATTTGCTATGAGAGGCATTATCTCATAAGGGAAATATTTGACAATCAAATTAATGACTGCCCAGGCTTCAGGATGTCTTTTTACACTATATAAAGGTGGAAATTTACATTGGAAACGTTTAGTTTAGCTGTTAATGAAGTTTCGTTTTTTTAGTGCTGAAAAGTCATTGTCTGCTGGCGCTGTACACTTTTTCTAAGTGTTGCAATATCTCATGAAGGAAATACTGGACAATCAAATTAATGACTTTCCAGGCTTCAGGATGCCTTTCTACACTATATAAAGGTGGAAATTTACATTGGAAACGTTTGGTTTAGCTGTTATAAAAGTTTGGTTTTTTAGTGCTGTAAATGCATTTTCAGCTCGCGCTGTACACATTTGCTATGAGAGGCATTATCTCATAAGGGAAATATTGGACAATCAAATTAATGACTGCCCAGGCTTCAGGATGTCTTTTTACACTATATAAAGGTGGAAATTTACATTGGAAACGTTTGGTTTAGCTGTTATAAAAGTTTGTTTTTTTAGTGCTGTAAATGCATTTTCAGCTCGCGCTGTACACATTTGCTATGAGAGGCATTATCTCATAAGGGAAATATTGGACAATCAAATTAATGGTTGCCCAGGCTTCAGGATGTCTTTTTACTCTATAAAAAGGTGGAAATTTACATTGGAAACGTTTAGTTTAGCTGTTAATGAAGTTTCGTTTTTTTTAGTGCTGAAAATTCATTGTCTGCTGGCGCTGTACACTTTTTCTAAGTGTTGCAATATCTCATGAAGGAAATACTGGACAATCAAATCAATGACTTTCCAGGCTTCAGGATGCCTTTCTACACTAGATAAAGGTGGAAATTTACATTGGAAACGTTTGGTTTAGCTGTTATATAAGTTTGGTTTTTTAGTGCTGTAAATGCATTTTCAGCTCGCACTGTACACATTTGCTATGTGAGGCATTATCTCATAAGGGAAATACTGGACAATCAAATTAATGACTTCCCAGGCTTCAGAATGCCTTTTTACACTCTATAAATGTGGAAATTTACATTGGAAACGTTTGGTTTAGCTGTTAATGAAGTTTCGTTTTTTTAGTGCTGAAAATTCATTGTCTGCTGGCGCTGTACACTTTTTCTAAGTGTTGCAATATCTCATGAAGGAAATACTGGACAATCAAATTAATGACTTTCCAGGCTTCAGGATGCCTTTCTACACTATATAAAGGTGGAAATGTACATTGGAAACGTTTGGTTTAGCTGTTATAAAAGTTTGTTTTTTTAGTGCTGTAAATGCATTTTCAGCTCGCGCTGTACACATTTGCTATGTGAGGCATTATCTCATAAGGGAAATACTGGACAATCAAATTAATGACTGCCCAGGCTTCAGGATGTCTTTTTACACTATATAAAGGTGGAAATTTACATTGGAAACGTTTGGTTTAGCTGTTATAAAAGTTTGGTTTTTTAGTGCTGAAAATGCATTTTCAGCTCGCACTGTACACATTTGCTATGTGAGGCATTATCTCATAAGGGAAATACTGGACAATCAAATTAATGACTTCCCAGGCTCCAGGATGCCCTTTTACACTCTATAAATGTGGAAATTTACATTGGAAACGTTTGGTTTAGCTGTTAATGAAGTTTCGTTTTTTTAGTGCTGAAAATTCATTGTCTGCTGGCGCTGTACACTTTTTCTAAGTGTTGCAATATCTCATGAAGGAAATACTGGACAATCAAATTAATGACTTTCCAGGCTTCAGGATGCCTTTCTACACTATATAAATGTGGAAATTTACATTGGAAACGTTTGGTTTAGCTGTTATAAAAGTTTGGTTTTTTAGTGCTGTAAATGCATTTTCAGCTCGCGCTGTACACATTTGCTATGAGAGGCATTATCTCATAAGGGAAATATTGGACAATCAAATTAATGACTGCCCAGGCTTCAGGATGTCTTTTTACACTATATAAAGGTGGAAATTTACATTGGAAACGTTTAGTTTAGCTGTTAATGAAGTTTCGTTTTTTTAGTGCTGAAAAGTCATTGTCTGCTGGCGCTGTACACTTTTTCTAAGTGTTGCAATATCTCATGAAGGAAATACTGGACAATCAAATTAATGACTTTCCAGGCTTCAGGATGCCTTTCTACACTATATAAAGGTGGAAATTTACATTGGAAACGTTTGGTTTAGCTGTTATAAAAGTTTGGTTTTTTAGTGCTGTAAATGCATTTTCAGCTCGCGCTGTACACATTTGCTATGAGAGGCATTATCTCATAAGGGAAATATTGGACAATCAAATTAATGACTGCCCAGGCTTCAGGATGTCTTTTTACACTATATAAAGGTGGAAATTTACATTGGAAACGTTTGGTTTAGCTGTTATAAAAGTTTGGTTTTTTAGTGCTGTAAATGCATTTTCAGCTCGCGCTGTACACATTTGCTATGAGAGGCATTATCTCATAAGGGAAATATTGGACAATCAAATTAATGACTGCCCAGGCTTCAGGATGTCTTTTTACACTATATAAACGTGGAAATTTACATTGGAAACGTTTGGTTTAGCTGTTATAAAAGTTTGGTTTTTTAGTGCTGTAAATGCATTTTCAGCTCGCGCTGTACACATTTGCTATGAGAGGCATTATCTCATAAGGGAAATATTGGACAATCAAATTAATGGCTGCCCAGGCTTCAGGATGTCTTTTTACTCTATATAAAGGTGGAAATTTACATTGGAAACGTTTAGTTTAGCTGTTAATGAAGTTTCGTTTTTTTTAGTGCTGAAAATTCATTGTCTGCTGGCGCTGTACACTTTTTCTAAGTGTTGCAATATCTCATGAAGGAAATACTGGACAATCAAATCAATGACTTTCCAGGCTTCAGGATGCCTTTCTACACTAGATAAAGGTGGAAATTTACATTGGAAACGTTTGGTTTAGCTGTTATATAAGTTTGGTTTTTTAGTGCTGTAAATGCATTTTCAGCTCGCACTGTACACATTTGCTATGTGAGGCATTATCTCATAAGGGAAATACTGGACAATCAAATTAATGACTTCCCAGGCTTCAGGATGCCTTTTTACACTCTATAAATGTGGAAATTTACATTGGAAACGTTTGGTTTAGCTGTTAATGAAGTTTCGTTTTTTTAGTGCTGAAAATTCATTGTCTGCTGGCGCTGTACACTTTTTCTAAGTGTTGCAATATCTCATGAAGGAAATACTGGACAATCAAATTAATGACTTTCCAGGCTTCAGGATGCCTTTCTACACTATATAAAGGTGGAAATGTACATTGGAAACGTTTGGTTTAGCTGTTATAAAAGTTTGTTTTTTTAGTGCTGTAAATGCATTTTCAGCTCGCGCTGTACACATTTGCTATGAGAGGCATTATCTCATAAGGGAAATAGTGGACAATCAAATTAATGACTGCCCAGGCTCCAGGATGTCTTTTTACACTATATAAAGGTGGAAATTTACATTGGAAACGTTTGGTTTAGCTGTTATAAAAGTTTGGTTTTTTTAGTGCTGAAAATGCATTTTCAGCTCGCACTGTACACATTTGCTATGTGAGGCATTATCTCATAAGGGAAATACTGGACAATCAAATTAATGACTTCCCAGGCTTCAGGATGCCTTTTTACACTCTATAAATGTGGAAATTTACATTGGAAACGTTTGGTTTAGCTGTTAATGAAGTTTCGTTTTTTTAGTGCTGAAAATTCATTGTCTGCTGGCGCTGTACACTTTTTCTAAGTGTTGCAATATCTCATGAAGGAAATACTGGACAATCAAATTAATGACTTTCCAGGCTTCAGGATGCCTTTCTACACTATATAAAGGTGGAAATGTACATTGGAAACGTTTGGTTTAGCTGTTATAAAAGTTTGTTTTTTTAGTGCTGTAAATGCATTTTCAGCTCGCGCTGTACACATTTGCTATGTGAGGCATTATCTCATAAGGGAAATACTGGACAATCAAATTAATGACTGCCCAGCCTTCAGGATGTCTTTTTACACTATATAAAGGTGGAAATTTACATTGGAAACGTTTGGTTTAGCTGTTAATGAAGTTTCGTTTTTTTAGTGCTGAAAATTCATTGTCTGCTGGCGCTGTACACTTTTTCTAAGTGTTGCAATATCTCATGAAGGAAATACTGGACAATCAAATTAATGACTTTCCAGGCTTCAGGATGCCTTTCTACACTATATAAAGGTGGAAATTTACATTGGAAACGTTTGGTTTAGCTGTTATAAAAGTTTGGTTTTTTAGTGCTGTAAATGCATTTTCAGCTCGCGCTGTACACATTTGCTATGAGAGGCATTATCTCATAAGGGAAATATTGGACAATCAAATTAATGACTGCCCAGGCTTCAGGATGTCTTTTTACACTATATAAAGGTGGAAATTTACATTGGAAACGTTTAGTTTAGCTGTTAATGAAGTTTCGTTTTTTTAGTGCTGAAAAGTCATTGTCTGCTGGCGCTGTACACTTTTTCTAAGTGTTGCAATATCTCATGAAGGAAATACTGGACAATCAAATTAATGACTTTCCAGGCTTCAGGATGCCTTTCTACACTATATAAAGGTGGAAATTTACATTGGAAACGTTTGGTTTAGCTGTTATAAAAGTTTGGTTTTTTAGTGCTGTAAATGCATTTTCAGCTCGCGCTGTACACATTTGCTATGAGAGGCATTATCTCATAAGGGAAATATTGGACAATCAAATTAATGACTGCCCAGGCTTCAGGATGTCTTTTTACACTATATAAAGGTGGAAATTTACATTGGAAACGTTTGGTTTAGCTGTTATAAAAGTTTGTTTTTTTAGTGCTGTAAATGCATTTTCAGCTCGCGCTGTACACATTTGCTATGAGAGGCATTATCTCATAAGGGAAATATTGGACAATCAAATTAATGGCTGCCCAGGCTTCAGGATGTCTTTTTACTCTATAAAAAGGTGGAAATTTACATTGGAAACGTTTAGTTTAGCTGTTAATGAAGTTTCGTTTTTTTTAGTGCTGAAAATTCATTGTCTGCTGGCGCTGTACACTTTTTCTAAGTGTTGCAATATCTCATGAAGGAAATACTGGACAATCAAATCAATGACTTTCCAGGCTTCAGGATGCCTTTCTACACTAGATAAAGGTGGAAATTTACATTGGAAACGTTTGGTTTAGCAGTTATATAAGTTTGGTTTTTTAGTGCTGTAAATGCATTTTCAGCTCGCACTGTACACATTTGCTATGTGAGGCATTATCTCATAAGGGAAATACTGGACAATCAAATTAATGACTTCCCAGGCTTCAGGATGCCTTTTTACACTCTATAAATGTGGAAATTTACATTGGAAACGTTTGGTTTAGCTGTTAATGAAGTTTCGTTTTTTTAGTGCTGAAAATTCATTGTCTGCTGGCGCTGTACACTTTTTCTAAGTGTTGCAATATCTCATGAAGGAAATACTGGACAATCAAATTAATGACTTTCCAGGCTTCAGGATGCCTTTCTACACTATATAAAGGTGGAAATGTACATTGGAAACGTTTGGTTTGGCTGTTATAAAAGTTTGTTTTTTTAGTGCTGTAAATGCATTTTCAGCTCGCGCTGTACACATTTGCTATGTGAGGCATTATCTCATAAGGGAAATACTGGACAATCAAATTAATGACTGCCCAGGCTTCAGGATGTCTTTTTACACTATATAAAGGTGGAAATTTACATTGGAAACGTTTGGTTTAGCTGTTATAAAAGTTTGGTTTTTTATTGCTGAAAATGCATTTTCAGCTCGCACTGTACACATTTGCTATGTGAGGCATTATCTCATAAGGGAAATACTGGACAATCAAATTAATGACTTCCCAGGCTTCAGGATGCCCTTTTACACTCTATAAATGTGGAAATTTACATTGGAAACGTTTGGTTTAGCTGTTAATGAAGTTTCGTTTTTTTAGTGCTGAAAATTCATTGTCTGCTGGCGCTGTACACTTTTTCTAAGTGTTGCAATATCTCATGAAGGAAATACTGGACAATCAAATTAATGACTTATCAGGCTTCAGGATGCCTTTCTACACTATATAAATGTGGAAATTTACATTGGAAACGTTTGGTTTAGCTGTTATAAAAGTTTGGTTTTTTAGTGCTGTAAATGCATTTTCAGCTCGCGCTGTACACATTTGCTATGAGAGGCATTATCTCATAAGGGAAATATTGGACAATCAAATTAATGACTGCCCAGGCTTCAGGATGTCTTTTTACACTATATAAAGGTGGAAATTTACATTGGAAACGTTTAGTTTAGCTGTTAATGAAGTTTCGTTTTTTTAGTGCTGAAAAGTCATTGTCTGCTGGCGCTGTACACTTTTTCTAAGTGTTGCAATATCTCATGAAGGAAATACTGGACAATCAAATTAATGACTTTCCAGGCTTCAGGATTCCTTTCTACACTATATAAAGGTGGAAATTTACATTGGAAACGTTTGGTTTAGCTGTTATAAAAGTTTGTTTTTTTAGTGCTGTAAATGCATTTTCAGCTCGCGCTGTACACATTTGCTATGAGAGGCATTATCTCATAAGGGAAATATTGGACAATCAAATTAATGACTGCCCAGGCTTCAGGATGTCTTTTTACACTATATAAAGGTGGAAATTTACATTGGAAACGTTTGGTTTAGCTGTTATAAAAGTTTGGTTTTTTAGTGCTGTAAATGCATTTTCAGCTCGCGCTGTACACATTTGCTATGAGAGGCATTATCTCATAAGGGAAATATTGGACAATCAAATTAATGACTGCCCAGGCTTCAGGATGTCTTTTTACACTATATAAAGGTGGAAATTTACATTGGAAACGTTTGGTTTAGCTGTTATAAAAGTTTGGTTTTTTAGTGCTGTAAATGCATTTTCAGCTCGCGCTGTACACATTTGCTATGAGAGGCATTATCTCATAAGGGAAATATTGGACAATCAAATTAATGGCTGCCCAGGCTTCAGGATGTCTTTTTACTCTATATAAAGGTGGAAATTTACATTGGAAACGTTTAGTTTAGCTGTTAATGAAGTTTCGTTTTTTTTAGTGCTGAAAATTCATTGTCTGCTGGCGCTGTACACTTTTTCTAAGTGTTGCAATATCTCATGAAGGAAATACTGGACAATCAAATCAATGACTTTCCAGGCTTCAGGATGCCTTTCTACACTAGATAAAGGTGGAAATTTACATTGGAAACGTTTGGTTTAGCTGTTATATAAGTTTGGTTTTTTAGTGCTGTAAATGCATTTTCAGCTCGCACTGTACACATTTGCTATGTGAGGCATTATCTCATAAGGGAAATACTGGACAATCAAATTAATGACTTCCCAGGCTTCAGGATGCCTTTTTACACTCTATAAATGTGGAAATTTACATTGGAAACGTTTGGTTTAGCTGTTAATGAAGTTTCGTTTTTTTAGTGCTGAAAATTCATTGTCTGCTGGCGCTGTACACTTTTTCTAAGTGTTGCAATATCTCATGAAGGAAATACTGGACAATCAAATTAATGACTTTCCAGGCTTCAGGATGCCTTTCTACACTATATAAAGGTGGAAATGTACATTGGAAACGTTTGGTTTAGCTGTTATAAAAGTTTGTTTTTTTAGTGCTGTAAATGCATTTTCAGCTCGCGCTGTACACATTTGCTATGAGAGGCATTATCTCATAAGGGAAATAGTGGACAATCAAATTAATGACTGCCCAGGCTCCAGGATGTCTTTTTACACTATATAAAGGTGGAAATTTACATTGGAAACGTTTGGTTTAGCTGTTATAAAAGTTTGGTTTTTTTAGTGCTGAAAATGCATTTTCAGCTCGCACTGTACACATTTGCTATGTGAGGCATTATCTCATAAGGGAAATACTGGACAATCAAATTAATGACTGCCCAGGCTTCAGGATGTCTTTTTACACTATATAAAGGTGGAAATTTACATTGGAAACGTTTGGTTTAGCTGTTAATGAAGTTTCGTTTTTTTAGTGCTGAAAATTCATTGTCTGCTGGCGCTGTACACTTTTTCTAAGTGTTGCAATATCTCATGAAGGAAATACTGGACAATCAAATTAATGACTTTCCAGGCTTCAGGATGCCTTTCTACACTATATAAAGGTGGAAATTTACATTGGAAACGTTTGGTTTAGCTGTTATAAAAGTTTGTTTTTTTAGTGCTGTAAATGCATTTTCAGCTCGCGCTGTACACATTTGCTATGAGAGGCATTATCTCATAAGGGAAATATTGGACAATCAAATTAATGACTGCCCAGGCTTCAGGATGTCTTTTTACACTATATAAAGGTGGAAATTTACATTGGAAACTTTTAGTTTAGCTGTTATAAAAGTTTGTTTTTTTAGTGCTGTAAATGCATTTTCAGCTCGCGCTGTACACATTTGCTATGTGAGGCATTATCTCATAAGGGAAATACTGGACAATCAAATTAATGACTGCCCAGGCTTCAGGATGTCTTTTTACACTATATAAAGGTGGAAATTTACATTGGAAACGTTTGGTTTAGCTGTTATAAAAGTTTGGTTTTTTAGTGCTGAAAATGCATTTTCAGCTCGCACTGTACACATTTGCTATGTGAGGCATTATCTCATAAGGGAAATACTGGACAATCAAATTAATGACTTCCCAGGCTTCAGGATGCCCTTTTACACTCTATAAATGTGGAAATTTACATTGGAAACGTTTGGTTTAGCTGTTAATGAAGTTTCGTTTTTTTAGTGCTGAAAATTCATTGTCTGCTGGCGCTGTACACTTTTTCTAAGTGTTGCAATATCTCATGAAGGAAATACTGGACAATCAAATTAATGACTTTCCAGGCTTCAGGATGCCTTTCTACACTATATAAATGTGGAAATTTACATTGGAAACGTTTGGTTTAGCTGTTATAAAAGTTTGGTTTTTTAGTGCTGTAAATGCATTTTCAGCTCGCGCTGTACACATTTGCTATGAGAGGCATTATCTCATAAGGGAAATATTGGACAATCAAATTAATGACTGCCCAGGCTTCAGGATGTCTTTTTACACTATATAAAGGTGGAAATTTACATTGGAAACGTTTAGTTTAGCTGTTAATGAAGTTTCGTTTTTTTAGTGCTGAAAATTCATTGTCTGCTGGCGCTGTACACTTTTTCTAAGTGTTGCAATATCTCATGAAGGAAATACTGGACAATCAAATCAATGACTTTCCAGGCTTCAGGATGCCTTTCTACACTAGATAAAGGTGGAAATTTACATTGGAAACGTTTGGTTTAGCTGTTATAAAAGTTTGGTTTTTTAGTGCTGTAAATGCATTTTCAGCTCGCACTGTACACATTTGCTATGTGAGGCATTATCTCATAAGGGAAATACTGGACAATCAAATTAATGACTTCCCAGGCTTCAGGATGCCTTTTTACACTCTATAAATGTGGAAATTTACATTGGAAACGTTTGGTTTAGCTGTTAATGAAGTTTCGTTTTTTTAGTGCTGAAAATTCATTGTCTGCTGGCGCTGTACACTTTTTCTAAGTGTTGCAATATCTCATGAAGGAAATACTGGACAATCAAATTAATGACTTATCAGGCTTCAGGATGCCTTTCTACACTATATAAATGTGGAAATTTACATTGGAAACGTTTGGTTTAGCTGTTATAAAAGTTTGGTTTTTTAGTGCTGTAAATGCATTTTCAGCTCGCGCTGTACACATTTGCTATGAGAGGCATTATCTCATAAGGGAAATATTGGACAATCAAATTAATGACTGCCCAGGCTTCAGGATGTCTTTTTACACTATATAAAGGTGGAAATTTACATTGGAAACGTTTAGTTTAGCTGTTAATGAAGTTTCGTTTTTTTAGTGCTGAAAAGTCATTGTCTGCTGGCGCTGTACACTTTTTCTAAGTGTTGCAATATCTCATGAAGGAAATACTGGACAATCAAATTAATGACTTTCCAGGCTTCAGGATTCCTTTCTACACTATATAAAGGTGGAAATTTACATTGGAAACGTTTGGTTTAGCTGTTATAAAAGTTTGTTTTTTTAGTGCTGTAAATGCATTTTCAGCTCGCGCTGTACACATTTGCTATGAGAGGCATTATCTCATAAGGGAAATATTGGACAATCAAATTAATGACTGCCCAGGCTTCAGGATGTCTTTTTACACTATATAAAGGTGGAAATTTACATTGGAAACGTTTGGTTTAGCTGTTATAAAAGTTTGGTTTTTTAGTGCTGTAAATGCATTTTCAGCTCGCGCTGTACACATTTGCTATGAGAGGCATTATCTCATAAGGGAAATATTGGACAATCAAATTAATGACTGCCCAGGCTTCAGGATGTCTTTTTACACTATATAAAGGTGGAAATTTACATTGGAAACGTTTGGTTTAGCTGTTATAAAAGTTTGGTTTTTTAGTGCTGTAAATGCATTTTCAGCTCGCGCTGTACACATTTGCTATGAGAGGCATTATCTCATAAGGGAAATATTGGACAATCAAATTAATGGCTGCCCAGGCTTCAGGATGTCTTTTTACTCTATATAAAGGTGGAAATTTACATTGGAAACGTTTAGTTTAGCTGTTAATGAAGTTTCGTTTTTTTTAGTGCTGAAAATTCATTGTCTGCTGGCGCTGTACACTTTTTCTAAGTGTTGCAATATCTCATGAAGGAAATACTGGACAATCAAATCAATGACTTTCCAGGCTTCAGGATGCCTTTCTACACTAGATAAAGGTGGAAATTTACATTGGAAACGTTTGGTTTAGCTGTTAATGAAGTTTCGTTTTTTTAGTGCTGAAAAGTCATTGTCTGCTGGCGCTGTACACTTTTTCTAAGTGTTGCAATATCTCATGAAGGAAATACTGGACAATCAAATTAATGACTTTCCAGGCTTCAGGATTCCTTTCTACACTATATAAAGGTGGAAATTTACATTGGAAACGTTTGGTTTAGCTGTTATAAAAGTTTGTTTTTTTAGTGCTGTAAATGCATTTTCAGCTCGCGCTGTACACATTTGCTATGAGAGGCATTATCTCATAAGGGAAATATTGGACAATCAAATTAATGACT
The DNA here is from genome assembly GCF_059441095.1 of Idiotropiscis lumnitzeri. NCBI lineage: Eukaryota > Metazoa > Chordata > Actinopteri > Syngnathiformes > Syngnathidae > Idiotropiscis > Idiotropiscis lumnitzeri. The sequence goes on along the minus strand of NW_028283600.1, from coordinate 144,182 downwards.
GCCCAGGCTTCAGGATGTCTTTTTACACTATATAAAGGTGGAAATTTACATTGGAAACGTTTGGTTTAGCTGTTATAAAAGTTTGGTTTTTTAGTGCTGTAAATGCATTTTCAGCTCGCGCTGTACACATTTGCTATGAGAGGCATTATCTCATAAGGGAAATATTGGACAATCAAATTAATGACTGCCCAGGCTTCAGGATGTCTTTTTACACTATATAAAGGTGGAAATTTACATTGGAAACGTTTGGTTTAGCTGTTATAAAAGTTTGGTTTTTTAGTGCTGTAAATGCATTTTCAGCTCGCGCTGTACACATTTGCTATGAGAGGCATTATCTCATAAGGGAAATATTGGACAATCAAATTAATGGCTGCCCAGGCTTCAGGATGTCTTTTTACTCTATATAAAGGTGGAAATTTACATTGGAAACGTTTAGTTTAGCTGTTAATGAAGTTTCGTTTTTTTTAGTGCTGAAAATTCATTGTCTGCTGGCGCTGTACACTTTTTCTAAGTGTTGCAATATCTCATGAAGGAAATACTGGACAATCAAATCAATGACTTTCCAGGCTTCAGGATGCCTTTCTACACTAGATAAAGGTGGAAATTTACATTGGAAACGTTTGGTTTAGCTGTTATATAAGTTTGGTTTTTTAGTGCTGTAAATGCATTTTCAGCTCGCACTGTACACATTTGCTATGTGAGGCATTATCTCATAAGGGAAATACTGGACAATCAAATTAATGACTTCCCAGGCTTCAGGATGCCTTTTTACACTCTATAAATGTGGAAATTTACATTGGAAACGTTTGGTTTAGCTGTTAATGAAGTTTCGTTTTTTTAGTGCTGAAAATTCATTGTCTGCTGGCGCTGTACACTTTTTCTAAGTGTTGCAATATCTCATGAAGGAAATACTGGACAATCAAATTAATGACTTTCCAGGCTTCAGGATGCCTTTCTACACTATATAAAGGTGGAAATGTACATTGGAAACGTTTGGTTTAGCTGTTATAAAAGTTTGTTTTTTTAGTGCTGTAAATGCATTTTCAGCTCGCGCTGTACACATTTGCTATGAGAGGCATTATCTCATAAGGGAAATAGTGGACAATCAAATTAATGACTGCCCAGGCTCCAGGATGTCTTTTTACACTATATAAAGGTGGAAATTTACATTGGAAACGTTTGGTTTAGCTGTTATAAAAGTTTGGTTTTTTTAGTGCTGAAAATGCATTTTCAGCTCGCACTGTACACATTTGCTATGTGAGGCATTATCTCATAAGGGAAATACTGGACAATCAAATTAATGACTGCCCAGGCTTCAGGATGTCTTTTTACACTATATAAAGGTGGAAATTTACATTGGAAACGTTTGGTTTAGCTGTTAATGAAGTTTCGTTTTTTTAGTGCTGAAAATTCATTGTCTGCTGGCGCTGTACACTTTTTCTAAGTGTTGCAATATCTCATGAAGGAAATACTGGACAATCAAATTAATGACTTTCCAGGCTTCAGGATGCCTTTCTACACTATATAAAGGTGGAAATTTACATTGGAAACGTTTGGTTTAGCTGTTATAAAAGTTTGTTTTTTTAGTGCTGTAAATGCATTTTCAGCTCGCGCTGTACACATTTGCTATGAGAGGCATTATCTCATAAGGGAAATATTGGACAATCAAATTAATGACTGCCCAGGCTTCAGGATGTCTTTTTACACTATATAAAGGTGGAAATTTACATTGGAAACTTTTAGTTTAGCTGTTATAAAAGTTTGTTTTTTTAGTGCTGTAAATGCATTTTCAGCTCGCGCTGTACACATTTGCTATGTGAGGCATTATCTCATAAGGGAAATACTGGACAATCAAATTAATGACTGCCCAGGCTTCAGGATGTCTTTTTACACTATATAAAGGTGGAAATTTACATTGGAAACGTTTGGTTTAGCTGTTATAAAAGTTTGGTTTTTTAGTGCTGAAAATGCATTTTCAGCTCGCACTGTACACATTTGCTATGTGAGGCATTATCTCATAAGGGAAATACTGGACAATCAAATTAATGACTTCCCAGGCTTCAGGATGCCCTTTTACACTCTATAAATGTGGAAATTTACATTGGAAACGTTTGGTTTAGCTGTTAATGAAGTTTCGTTTTTTTAGTGCTGAAAATTCATTGTCTGCTGGCGCTGTACACTTTTTCTAAGTGTTGCAATATCTCATGAAGGAAATACTGGACAATCAAATTAATGACTTTCCAGGCTTCAGGATGCCTTTCTACACTATATAAATGTGGAAATTTACATTGGAAACGTTTGGTTTAGCTGTTATAAAAGTTTGGTTTTTTAGTGCTGTAAATGCATTTTCAGCTCGCGCTGTACACATTTGCTATGAGAGGCATTATCTCATAAGGGAAATATTGGACAATCAAATTAATGACTGCCCAGGCTTCAGGATGTCTTTTTACACTATATAAAGGTGGAAATTTACATTGGAAACGTTTAGTTTAGCTGTTAATGAAGTTTCGTTTTTTTAGTGCTGAAAATTCATTGTCTGCTGGCGCTGTACACTTTTTCTAAGTGTTGCAATATCTCATGAAGGAAATACTGGACAATCAAATCAATGACTTTCCAGGCTTCAGGATGCCTTTCTACACTAGATAAAGGTGGAAATTTACATTGGAAACGTTTGGTTTAGCTGTTATAAAAGTTTGGTTTTTTAGTGCTGTAAATGCATTTTCAGCTCGCACTGTACACATTTGCTATGTGAGGCATTATCTCATAAGGGAAATACTGGACAATCAAATTAATGACTTCCCAGGCTTCAGGATGCCTTTTTACACTCTATAAATGTGGAAATTTACATTGGAAACGTTTGGTTTAGCTGTTAATGAAGTTTCGTTTTTTTAGTGCTGAAAATTCATTGTCTGCTGGCGCTGTACACTTTTTCTAAGTGTTGCAATATCTCATGAAGGAAATACTGGACAATCAAATTAATGACTTTCCAGGCTTCAGGATGCCTTTCTACACTATATAAAGGTAGAAATTTACATTGGAAACGTTTGGTTTAGCTGTTATAAAAGTTTGGTTTTTTAGTGCTGTAAATGCATTTTCAGCTCGCGCTGTACACATTTGCTATGAGAGGCATTATCTCATAAGGGAAATATTGGACAATCAAATTAATGACTGCCCAGGCTTCAGGATGTCTTTTTACACTATATAAAGGTGGAAATTTACATTGGAAACGTTTAGTTTAGCTGTTAATGAAGTTTCGTTTTTTTAGTGCTGAAAATTCATTGTCTGCTGGCGCTGTACACTTTTTCTAAGTGTTGCAATATCTCATGAAGGAAATACTGGACAATCAAATCAATGACTTTCCAGGCTTCAGGATGCCTTTCTACACTAGATAAAGGTGGAAATTTACATTGGAAACGTTTGGTTTAGCTGTTATAAAAGTTTGGTTTTTTAGTGCTGTAAATGCATTTTCAGCTCGCACTGTACACATTTGCTATGTGAGGCATTATCTCATAAGGGAAATACTGGACAATCAAATTAATGACTTCCCAGGCTTCAGGATGCCTTTTTACACTCTATAAATGTGGAAATTTACATTGGAAACGTTTGGTTTAGCTGTTAATGAAGTTTCGTTTTTTTAGTGCTGAAAATTCATTGTCTGCTGGCGCTGTACACTTTTTCTAAGTGTTGCAATATCTCATGAAGGAAATACTGGACAATCAAATTAATGACTTTCCAGGCTTCAGGATGCCTTTCTACACTATATAAAGGTAGAAATTTACATTGGAAACGTTTGGTTTAGCTGTTATAAAAGTTTGGTTTTTTAGTGCTGTAAATGCATTTTCAGCTCGCGCTGTACACATTTGCTATGAGAGGCATTATCTCATAAGGGAAATATTGGACAATCAAATTAATGACTGCCCAGGCTTCAGGATGTCTTTTTACACTATATAAAGGTGGAAATTTACATTGGAAACGTTTAGTTTAGCTGTTAATGAAGTTTCGTTTTTTTAGTGCTGAAAATTCATTGTCTGCTGGCGCTGTACACTTTTTCTAAGTGTTGCAATATCTCATGAAGGAAATACTGGACAATCAAATTAATGACTTATCAGGCTTCAGGATGCCTTTCTACACTATATAAATGTGGAAATTTACATTGGAAACGTTTGGTTTAGCTGTTATAAAAGTTTGGTTTTTTAGTGCTGTAAATGCATTTTCAGCTCGCGCTGTACACATTTGCTATGAGAGGCATTATCTCATAAGGGAAATATTGGACAATCAAATTAATGACTGCCCAGGCTTCAGGATGTCTTTTTACACTATATAAAGGTGGAAATTTACATTGGAAACGTTTAGTTTAGCTGTTAATGAAGTTTCGTTTTTTTAGTGCTGAAAAGTCATTGTCTGCTGGCGCTGTACACTTTTTCTAAGTGTTGCAATATCTCATGAAGGAAATACTGGACAATCAAATTAATGACTTTCCAGGCTTCAGGATTCCTTTCTACACTATATAAAGGTGGAAATTTACATTGGAAACGTTTGGTTTAGCTGTTATAAAAGTTTGTTTTTTTAGTGCTGTAAATGCATTTTCAGCTCGCGCTGTACACATTTGCTATGAGAGGCATTATCTCATAAGGGAAATATTGGACAATCAAATTAATGACTGCCCAGGCTTCAGGATGTCTTTTTACACTATATAAAGGTGGAAATTTACATTGGAAACGTTTGGTTTAGCTGTTATAAAAGTTTGGTTTTTTAGTGCTGTAAATGCATTTTCAGCTCGCGCTGTACACATTTGCTATGAGAGGCATTATCTCATAAGGGAAATATTGGACAATCAAATTAATGACTGCCCAGGCTTCAGGATGTCTTTTTACACTATATAAAGGTGGAAATTTACATTGGAAACGTTTGGTTTAGCTGTTATAAAAGTTTGGTTTTTTAGTGCTGTAAATGCATTTTCAGCTCGCGCTGTACACATTTGCTATGAGAGGCATTATCTCATAAGGGAAATATTGGACAATCAAATTAATGGCTGCCCAGGCTTCAGGATGTCTTTTTACTCTATATAAAGGTGGAAATTTACATTGGAAACGTTTAGTTTAGCTGTTAATGAAGTTTCGTTTTTTTTAGTGCTGAAAATTCATTGTCTGCTGGCGCTGTACACTTTTTCTAAGTGTTGCAATATCTCATGAAGGAAATACTGGACAATCAAATCAATGACTTTCCAGGCTTCAGGATGCCTTTCTACACTAGATAAAGGTGGAAATTTACATTGGAAACGTTTGGTTTAGCTGTTATATAAGTTTGGTTTTTTAGTGCTGTAAATGCATTTTCAGCTCGCACTGTACACATTTGCTATGTGAGGCATTATCTCATAAGGGAAATACTGGACAATCAAATTAATGACTTCCCAGGCTTCAGGATGCCTTTTTACACTCTATAAATGTGGAAATTTACATTGGAAACGTTTGGTTTAGCTGTTAATGAAGTTTCGTTTTTTTAGTGCTGAAAATTCATTGTCTGCTGGCGCTGTACACTTTTTCTAAGTGTTGCAATATCTCATGAAGGAAATACTGGACAATCAAATTAATGACTTTCCAGGCTTCAGGATGCCTTTCTACACTATATAAAGGTGGAAATGTACATTGGAAACGTTTGGTTTAGCTGTTATAAAAGTTTGTTTTTTTAGTGCTGTAAATGCATTTTCAGCTCGCGCTGTACACATTTGCTATGAGAGGCATTATCTCATAAGGGAAATAGTGGACAATCAAATTAATGACTGCCCAGGCTCCAGGATGTCTTTTTACACTATATAAAGGTGGAAATTTACATTGGAAACGTTTGGTTTAGCTGTTATAAAAGTTTGGTTTTTTTAGTGCTGAAAATGCATTTTCAGCTCGCACTGTACACATTTGCTATGTGAGGCATTATCTCATAAGGGAAATACTGGACAATCAAATTAATGACTGCCCAGGCTTCAGGATGTCTTTTTACACTATATAAAGGTGGAAATTTACATTGGAAACGTTTGGTTTAGCTGTTAATGAAGTTTCGTTTTTTTAGTGCTGAAAATTCATTGTCTGCTGGCGCTGTACACTTTTTCTAAGTGTTGCAATATCTCATGAAGGAAATACTGGACAATCAAATTAATGACTTTCCAGGCTTCAGGATGCCTTTCTACACTATATAAAGGTGGAAATTTACATTGGAAACGTTTGGTTTAGCTGTTATAAAAGTTTGTTTTTTTAGTGCTGTAAATGCATTTTCAGCTCGCGCTGTACACATTTGCTATGAGAGGCATTATCTCATAAGGGAAATATTGGACAATCAAATTAATGACTGCCCAGGCTTCAGGATGTCTTTTTACACTATATAAAGGTGGAAATTTACATTGGAAACTTTTAGTTTAGCTGTTATAAAAGTTTGTTTTTTTAGTGCTGTAAATGCATTTTCAGCTCGCGCTGTACACATTTGCTATGTGAGGCATTATCTCATAAGGGAAATACTGGACAATCAAATTAATGACTGCCCAGGCTTCAGGATGTCTTTTTACACTATATAAAGGTGGAAATTTACATTGGAAACGTTTGGTTTAGCTGTTATAAAAGTTTGGTTTTTTAGTGCTGAAAATGCATTTTCAGCTCGCACTGTACACATTTGCTATGTGAGGCATTATCTCATAAGGGAAATACTGGACAATCAAATTAATGACTTCCCAGGCTTCAGGATGCCCTTTTACACTCTATAAATGTGGAAATTTACATTGGAAACGTTTGGTTTAGCTGTTAATGAAGTTTCGTTTTTTTAGTGCTGAAAATTCATTGTCTGCTGGCGCTGTACACTTTTTCTAAGTGTTGCAATATCTCATGAAGGAAATACTGGACAATCAAATTAATGACTTTCCAGGCTTCAGGATGCCTTTCTACACTATATAAATGTGGAAATTTACATTGGAAACGTTTGGTTTAGCTGTTATAAAAGTTTGGTTTTTTAGTGCTGTAAATGCATTTTCAGCTCGCGCTGTACACATTTGCTATGAGAGGCATTATCTCATAAGGGAAATATTGGACAATCAAATTAATGACTGCCCAGGCTTCAGGATGTCTTTTTACACTATATAAAGGTGGAAATTTACATTGGAAACGTTTAGTTTAGCTGTTAATGAAGTTTCGTTTTTTTAGTGCTGAAAATTCATTGTCTGCTGGCGCTGTACACTTTTTCTAAGTGTTGCAATATCTCATGAAGGAAATACTGGACAATCAAATCAATGACTTTCCAGGCTTCAGGATGCCTTTCTACACTAGATAAAGGTGGAAATTTACATTGGAAACGTTTGGTTTAGCTGTTATAAAAGTTTGGTTTTTTAGTGCTGTAAATGCATTTTCAGCTCGCACTGTACACATTTGCTATGTGAGGCATTATCTCATAAGGGAAATACTGGACAATCAAATTAATGACTTCCCAGGCTTCAGGATGCCTTTTTACACTCTATAAATGTGGAAATTTACATTGGAAACGTTTGGTTTAGCTGTTAATGAAGTTTCGTTTTTTTAGTGCTGAAAATTCATTGTCTGCTGGCGCTGTACACTTTTTCTAAGTGTTGCAATATCTCATGAAGGAAATACTGGACAATCAAATTAATGACTTATCAGGCTTCAGGATGCCTTTCTACACTATATAAATGTGGAAATTTACATTGGAAACGTTTGGTTTAGCTGTTATAAAAGTTTGGTTTTTTAGTGCTGTAAATGCATTTTCAGCTCGCGCTGTACACATTTGCTATGAGAGGCATTATCTCATAAGGGAAATATTGGACAATCAAATTAATGACTGCCCAGGCTTCAGGATGTCTTTTTACACTATATAAAGGTGGAAATTTACATTGGAAACGTTTAGTTTAGCTGTTAATGAAGTTTCGTTTTTTTAGTGCTGAAAAGTCATTGTCTGCTGGCGCTGTACACTTTTTCTAAGTGTTGCAATATCTCATGAAGGAAATACTGGACAATCAAATTAATGACTTTCCAGGCTTCAGGATTCCTTTCTACACTATATAAAGGTGGAAATTTACATTGGAAACGTTTGGTTTAGCTGTTATAAAAGTTTGTTTTTTTAGTGCTGTAAATGCATTTTCAGCTCGCGCTGTACACATTTGCTATGAGAGGCATTATCTCATAAGGGAAATATTGGACAATCAAATTAATGACTGCCCAGGCTTCAGGATGTCTTTTTACACTATATAAAGGTGGAAATTTACATTGGAAACGTTTGGTTTAGCTGTTATAAAAGTTTGGTTTTTTAGTGCTGTAAATGCATTTTCAGCTCGCGCTGTACACATTTGCTATGAGAGGCATTATCTCATAAGGGAAATATTGGACAATCAAATTAATGACTGCCCAGGCTTCAGGATGTCTTTTTACACTATATAAAGGTGGAAATTTACATTGGAAACGTTTGGTTTAGCTGTTATAAAAGTTTGGTTTTTTAGTGCTGTAAATGCATTTTCAGCTCGCGCTGTACACATTTGCTATGAGAGGCATTATCTCATAAGGGAAATATTGGACAATCAAATTAATGGCTGCCCAGGCTTCAGGATGTCTTTTTACTCTATATAAAGGTGGAAATTTACATTGGAAACGTTTAGTTTAGCTGTTAATGAAGTTTCGTTTTTTTTAGTGCTGAAAATTCATTGTCTGCTGGCGCTGTACACTTTTTCTAAGTGTTGCAATATCTCATGAAGGAAATACTGGACAATCAAATCAATGACTTTCCAGGCTTCAGGATGCCTTTCTACACTAGATAAAGGTGGAAATTTACATTGGAAACGTTTGGTTTAGCTGTTAATGAAGTTTCGTTTTTTTAGTGCTGAAAAGTCATTGTCTGCTGGCGCTGTACACTTTTTCTAAGTGTTGCAATATCTCATGAAGGAAATACTGGACAATCAAATTAATGACTTTCCAGGCTTCAGGATTCCTTTCTACACTATATAAAGGTGGAAATTTACATTGGAAACGTTTGGTTTAGCTGTTATAAAAGTTTGTTTTTTTAGTGCTGTAAATGCATTTTCAGCTCGCGCTGTACACATTTGCTATGAGAGGCATTATCTCATAAGGGAAATATTGGACAATCAAATTAATGACTGCCCAGGCTTCAGGATGTCTTTTTACACTATATAAAGGTGGAAATTTACATTGGAAACGTTTGGTTTAGCTGTTATAAAAGTTTGGTTTTTTAGTGCTGTAAATGCATTTTCAGCTCGCGCTGTACACATTTGCTATGAGAGGCATTATCTCATAAGGGAAATATTGGACAATCAAATTAATGACTGCCCAGGCTTCAGGATGTCTTTTTACACTATATAAAGGTGGAAATTTACATTGGAAACGTTTGGTTTAGCTGTTATAAAAGTTTGGTTTTTTAGTGCTGTAAATGCATTTTCAGCTCGCGCTGTACACATTTGCTATGAGAGGCATTATCTCATAAGGGAAATATTGGACAATCAAATTAATGGCTGCCCAGGCTTCAGGATGTCTTTTTACTCTATATAAAGGTGGAAATTTACATTGGAAACGTTTAGTTTAGCTGTTAATGAAGTTTCGTTTTTTTTAGTGCTGAAAATTCATTGTCTGCTGGCGCTGTACACTTTTTCTAAGTGTTGCAATATCTCATGAAGGAAATACTGGACAATCAAATCAATGACTTTCCAGGCTTCAGGATGCCTTTCTACACTAGATAAAGGTGGAAATTTACATTGGAAACGTTTGGTTTAGCTGTTATATAAGTTTGGTTTTTTAGTGCTGTAAATGCATTTTCAGCTCGCACTGTACACATTTGCTATGTGAGGCATTATCTCATAAGGGAAATACTGGACAATCAAATTAATGACTTCCCAGGCTTCAGGATGCCTTTTTACACTCTATAAATGTGGAAATTTACATTGGAAACGTTTGGTTTAGCTGTTAATGAAGTTTCGTTTTTTTAGTGCTGAAAATTCATTGTCTGCTGGCGCTGTACACTTTTTCTAAGTGTTGCAATATCTCATGAAGGAAATACTGGACAATCAAATTAATGACTTTCCAGGCTTCAGGATGCCTTTCTACACTATATAAAGGTGGAAATGTACATTGGAAACGTTTGGTTTAGCTGTTATAAAAGTTTGTTTTTTTAGTGCTGTAAATGCATTTTCAGCTCGCGCTGTACACATTTGCTATGAGAGGCATTATCTCATAAGGGAAATAGTGGACAATCAAATTAATGACTGCCCAGGCTCCAGGATGTCTTTTTACACTATATAAAGGTGGAAATTTACATTGGAAACGTTTGGTTTAGCTGTTATAAAAGTTTGGTTTTTTTAGTGCTGAAAATGCATTTTCAGCTCGCACTGTACACATTTGCTATGTGAGGCATTATCTCATAAGGGAAATACTGGACAATCAAATTAATGACTGCCCAGGCTTCAGGATGTCTTTTTACACTATATAAAGGTGGAAATTTACATTGGAAACGTTTGGTTTAGCTGTTAATGAAGTTTCGTTTTTTTAGTGCTGAAAATTCATTGTCTGCTGGCGCTGTACACTTTTTCTAAGTGTTGCAATATCTCATGAAGGAAATACTGGACAATCAAATTAATGACTTTCCAGGCTTCAGGATGCCTTTCTACACTATATAAAGGTGGAAATTTACATTGGAAACGTTTGGTTTAGCTGTTATAAAAGTTTGTTTTTTTAGTGCTGTAAATGCATTTTCAGCTCGCGCTGTACACATTTGCTATGAGAGGCATTATCTCATAAGGGAAATATTGGACAATCAAATTAATGACTGCCCAGGCTTCAGGATGTCTTTTTACACTATATAAAGGTGGAAATTTACATTGGAAACTTTTAGTTTAGCTGTTATAAAAGTTTGTTTTTTTAGTGCTGTAAATGCATTTTCAGCTCGCGCTGTACACATTTGCTATGTGAGGCATTATCTCATAAGGGAAATACTGGACAATCAAATTAATGACTGCCCAGGCTTCAGGATGTCTTTTTACACTATATAAAGGTGGAAATTTACATTGGAAACGTTTGGTTTAGCTGTTATAAAAGTTTGGTTTTTTAGTGCTGAAAATGCATTTTCAGCTCGCACTGTACACATTTGCTATGTGAGGCATTATCTCATAAGGGAAATACTGGACAATCAAATTAATGACTTCCCAGGCTTCAGGATGCCCTTTTACACTCTATAAATGTGGAAATTTACATTGGAAACGTTTGGTTTAGCTGTTAATGAAGTTTCGTTTTTTTAGTGCTGAAAATTCATTGTCTGCTGGCGCTGTACACTTTTTCTAAGTGTTGCAATATCTCATGAAGGAAATACTGGACAATCAAATTAATGACTTTCCAGGCTTCAGGATGCCTTTCTACACTATATAAATGTGGAAATTTACATTGGAAACGTTTGGTTTAGCTGTTATAAAAGTTTGGTTTTTTAGTGCTGTAAATGCATTTTCAGCTCGCGCTGTACACATTTGCTATGAGAGGCATTATCTCATAAGGGAAATATTGGACAATCAAATTAATGACTGCCCAGGCTTCAGGATGTCTTTTTACACTATATAAAGGTGGAAATTTACATTGGAAACGTTTAGTTTAGCTGTTAATGAAGTTTCGTTTTTTTAGTGCTGAAAATTCATTGTCTGCTGGCGCTGTACACTTTTTCTAAGTGTTGCAATATCTCATGAAGGAAATACTGGACAATCAAATCAATGACTTTCCAGGCTTCAGGATGCCTTTCTACACTAGATAAAGGTGGAAATTTACATTGGAAACGTTTGGTTTAGCTGTTATAAAAGTTTGGTTTTTTAGTGCTGTAAATGCATTTTCAGCTCGCACTGTACACATTTGCTATGTGAGGCATTATCTCATAAGGGAAATACTGGACAATCAAATTAATGACTTCCCAGGCTTCAGGATGCCTTTTTACACTCTATAAATGTGGAAATTTACATTGGAAACGTTTGGTTTAGCTGTTAATGAAGTTTCGTTTTTTTAGTGCTGAAAATTCATTGTCTGCTGGCGCTGTACACTTTTTCTAAGTGTTGCAATATCTCATGAAGGAAATACTGGACAATCAAATTAATGACTTTCCAGGCTTCAGGATGCCTTTCTACACTATATAAAGGTAGAAATTTACATTGGAAACGTTTGGTTTAGCTGTTATAAAAGTTTGGTTTTTTAGTGCTGTAAATGCATTTTCAGCTCGCGCTGTACACATTTGCTATGAGAGGCATTATCTCATAAGGGAAATATTGGACAATCAAATTAATGACTGCCCAAGATTCAGGATGTCTTTTTACACTATATAAAGGTGGAAATTTACATTGGAAACGTTTGGTTTAGCTGTTATAAAAGTTTGGTTTTTTAGTGCTGTAAATGCATTTTCAGCTCGCGCTGTACACATTTGCTATGAGAGGCATTATCTCATAAGGGAAATATTGGACAATCAAATTAATGACTGCCCAGGCTTCAGGATGTCTTTCTACACTATATAAAGGTGGAAATTTACATTGGAAACGTTTGGTTTAGCTGTTATAAAAGTTTGGTTTTTTAGTGCTGTAAATGCATTTTCAGCTCGCGCTGTACACATTTGCTATGAGAGGCATTATCTCATAAGGGAAATATTGGACAATCAAATTAATGACTGCCCAGGCATCAGGATGTCTTTTTACACTATATAAAGGTGGAAATTTACATTGGAAACGTTTAGTTTAGCTGTTAATGAAGTTTCGTTTTTTTAGTGCTGAAAAGTCATTGTCTGCTGGCGCTGTACACTTTTTCTAAGTGTTGCAATATCTCATGAAGGAAATACTGGACAATCAAATTAATGACTTTCCAGGCTTCAGGATGCCTTTCTACACTATATAAAGGTAGGAATTTACATTGGAAACGTTTGGTTTAGCTGTTATAAAAGTTTGGTTTTTTAGTGCTGTAAATGCATTTTCAGCTCGCGCTGTACACATTTGCTATGAGAGGCATTATCTCATAAGGGAAATATTGGACAATCAAATTAATGACTGCCCAGGCTTCAGGATGTCTTTTTACACTATATAAAGGTGGAAATTTACATTGGAAACGTTTGGTTTAGCTGTTATAAAAGTTTGTTTTTTTAGTGCTGTAAATGCATTTTCAGCTCGCGCTGTACACATTTGCTATGAGAGGCATTATCTCATAAGGGAAATATTGGACAATCAAATTAATGACTGCCCAGGCTTCAGGATGTCTTTTTACACTATATAAAGGTGGAAATTTACATTGGAAACGTTTGGTTTAGCTGTTAATGAAGTTTCGGTTTTTTAGTGCTGAAAATTCATTGTCTCCTGGCGCTGTACACTTTTTCTAAGTGTTGCAATATCTCATGAAGGAAATACTGGACAATCAAATTAATGACTTTCCAGGCTTCAGGATGCCTTTCTACACTATATAAAGGTAGAAATTTACATTGGAAACGTTTGGTTTAGCTGTTATAAAAGTTTGGTTTTTTAGTGCTGTAAATGCATTTTCAGCTCGCGCTGTACACATTTGCTATGAGAGGCATTATCTCATAAGGGAAATATTGGACAATCAAATTAATGACTGCCCAGGCTTCAGGATGTCTTTTTACACTATATAAAGGTGGAAATTTACATTGGAAACGTTTGGTTTAGCTGTTATAAAAGTTTGTTTTTTTAGTGCTGAAAATGCATTTTCAGCTCGCACTGTACACATTTGCTATGTGAGGCATTATCTCATAAGGGAAATACTGGACAATCAAATTAATGACTTCCCAGGCTTCAGGATGCCTTTTTACACTCTATAAATGTGGAAATTTACATTGGAAAAGTTTGGTTTAGCTGTTAATGAAGTTTCGTTTTTTTAGTGCTGAAAATTCATTGTCTGCTGGCGCTGTACACTTTTTCTAAGTGTTGCAATATCTCATGAAGGAAATACTGGACAATCAAATTAATGACTTTCCAGGCTTCAGGATGCCTTTCTACACTATATAAATGTGGAAATTTACATTGGAAACGTTTGGTTTAGCTGTTATAAAAGTTTGGTTTTTTAGTGCTGTAAATGCATTTTCAGCTCGCGCTGTACACATTTGCTATGAGAGGCATTATCTCATAAGGGAAATATTGGACAATCAAATTAATGACTGCCCAGGCTTCAGGATGTCTTTTTACACTATATAAAGGTGGAAATTTACATTGGAAACGTTTAGTTTAGCTGTTAATGAAGTTTCGTTTTTTTAGTGCTGAAAATTCATTGTCTGCTGGCGCTGTACACTTTTTCTAAGTGTTGCAATATCTCATGAAGGAAATACTGGACAATCAAATCAATGACTTTCCAGGCTTCAGGATGCCTTTCTACACTAGATAAAGGTGGAAATTTACATTGGAAACGTTTGGTTTAGCTGTTATAAAAGTTTGGTTTTTTAGTGCTGTAAATGCATTTTCAGCTCGCACTGTACACATTTGCTATGTGAGGCATTATCTCATAAGGGAAATACTGGACAATCAAATTAATGACTTCCCAGGCTTCAGGATGCCTTTTTACACTCTATAAATGTGGAAATTTACATTGGAAACGTTTGGTTTAGCTGTTAATGAAGTTTCGTTTTTTTAGTGCTGAAAATTCATTGTCTGCTGGCGCTGTACACTTTTTCTAAGTGTTGCAATATCTCATGAAGGAAATACTGGACAATCAAATTAATGACTTTCCAGGCTTCAGGATGCCTTTCTACACTATATAAAGGTAGAAATTTACATTGGAAACGTTTGGTTTAGCTGTTATAAAAGTTTGGTTTTTTAGTGCTGTAAATGCATTTTCAGCTCGCGCTGTACACATTTGCTATGAGAGGCATTATCTCATAAGGGAAATATTGGACAATCAAATTAATGACTGCCCAAGATTCAGGATGTCTTTTTACACTATATAAAGGTGGAAATTTACATTGGAAACGTTTGGTTTAGCTGTTATAAAAGTTTGGTTTTTTAGTGCTGTAAATGCATTTTCAGCTCGCGCTGTACACATTTGCTATGAGAGGCATTATCTCATAAGGGAAATATTGGACAATCAAATTAATGACTGCCCAGGCTTCAGGATGTCTTTCTACACTATATAAAGGTGGAAATTTACATTGGAAACGTTTGGTTTAGCTGTTATAAAAGTTTGGTTTTTTAGTGCTGTAAATGCATTTTCAGCTCGCGCTGTACACATTTGCTATGAGAGGCATTATCTCATAAGGGAAATATTGGACAATCAAATTAATGACTGCCCAGGCATCAGGATGTCTTTTTACACTATATAAAGGTGGAAATTTACATTGGAAACGTTTAGTTTAGCTGTTAATGAAGTTTCGTTTTTTTAGTGCTGAAAAGTCATTGTCTGCTGGCGCTGTACACTTTTTCTAAGTGTTGCAATATCTCATGAAGGAAATACTGGACAATCAAATTAATGACTTTCCAGGCTTCAGGATGCCTTTCTACACTATATAAAGGTAGAAATTTACATTGGAAACGTTTGGTTTAGCTGTTATAAAAGTTTGGTTTTTTAGTGCTGTAAATGCATTTTCAGCTCGCGCTGTACACATTTGCTATGAGAGGCATTATCTCATAAGGGAAATATTGGACAATCAAATTAATGACTGCCCAGGCTTCAGGATGTCTTTTTACACTATATAAAGGTGGAAATTTACATTGGAAACGTTTGGTTTAGCTGTTATAAAAGTTTGTTTTTTTAGTGCTGTAAATGCATTTTCAGCTCGCGCTGTACACATTTGCTATGAGAGGCATTATCTCATAAGGGAAATATTGGACAATCAAATTAATGGCTGCCCAGGCTTCAGGATGTCTTTTTACACTATATAAAGGTGGAAATTTACATTGGAAACGTTTAGTTTAGCTGTTAATGAAGTTTCGGTTTTTTAGTGCTGAAAATTCATTGTCTCCTGGCGCTGTACACTTTTTCTAAGTGTTGCAATATCTCATGAAGGAAATACTGGACAATCAAATTAATGACTTTCCAGGCTTCAGGATGCCTTTCTACACTATATAAAGGTGGAAATTTACATTGGAAACGTTTGGTTTAGCTGTTATAAAAGTTTGGTTTTTTAGTGCTGTAAATGCATTTTCAGCTCGCGCTGTACACATTTGCTATGAGAGGCATTATCTCATAAGGGAAATATTGGACAATCAAATTAATGACTGCCCAGGCTTCAGGATGTCTTTTTACACTATATAAAGGTGGAAATTTACATTGGAAACGTTTGGTTTAGCTGTTATAAAAGTTTGTTTTTTTAGTGCTGAAAATGCATTTTCAGCTCGCACTGTACACATTTGCTATGTGAGGCATTATCTCATAAGGGAAATACTGGACAATCAAATTAATGACTTCCCAGGCTTCAGGATGCCTTTTTACACTCTATAAATGTGGAAATTTACATTGGAAAAGTTTGGTTTAGCTGTTAATGAAGTTTCGTTTTTTTAGTGCTGAAAATTCATTGTCTGCTGGCGCTGTACACTTTTTCTAAGTGTTGCAATATCTCATGAAGGAAATACTGGACAATCAAATTAATGACTTTCCAGGCTTCAGGATGCCTTTCTACACTATATAAATGTGGAAATTTACATTGGAAACGTTTGGTTTAGCTGTTATAAAAGTTTGGTTTTTTAGTGCTGTAAATGCATTTTCAGCTCGCGCTGTACACATTTGCTATGAGAGGCATTATCTCATAAGGGAAATATTGGACAATCAAATTAATGACTGCCCAGGCTTCAGGATGTCTTTTTACACTATATAAAGGTGGAAATTTACATTGGAAACGTTTGGTTTAGCTGTTATAAAAGTTTGGTTTTTTAGTGCTATAAATGCATTTTCAGCTCGCGCTGTACACATTTGCTATGAGAGGCATTATCTCATAAGGGAGATATTGGACAATCAAATTAATGGCTGCCCAGGCTTCAGGATGTCTTTTTACTCTATATAAAGGTGGAAATTTACATTGGAAACGTTTAGTTTAGCTGTTAATGAAGTTTCGTTTTTTTTAGTACTGAAAATTCATTGTCTGCTGGCGCTGTACACTTTTTCTAAGTGTTGCAATATCTCATGAAGGAAATACTGGACAATCAAATCAATGACTTTCCAGGCTTCAGGATGCCTTTCTACACTAGATAAAGGTGGAAATTTACATTGGAAACGTTTGGTTTAGCTGTTATATAAGTTTGGTTTTTTAGTGCTGTAAATGCATTTTCAGCTCGCACTGTACACATTTGCTATGTGAGGCATTATCTCATAAGGGAAATACTGGACAATCAAATTAATGACTTCCCAGGCTTCAGGATGCCTTTTTATACTCTATAAATGTGGAAATTTACATTGGAAACGTTTGGTTTAGCTGTTAATGAAGTTTCGTTTTTTTAGTGCTGAAAATTCATTGTCTGCTGGCGCTGTACACTTTTTCTAAGTGTTGCCATATCTCATGAAGGAAATACTGGACAATCAAATTAATGACTTTCCAGGCTTCAGGATGCCTTTCTACACTATATAAAGGTGGAAATGTACATTGGAAACGTTTGGTTTAGCTGTTATAAAAGTTTGTTTTTTTAGTGCTGTAAATGCATTTTCAGCTCGCGCTGTACACATTTGCTATGAGAGGCATTATCTCATAAGGGAAATATTGGACAATCAAATTAATGACTGCCCAGGCTTCAGGATGTCTTTTTACACTATATAAAGGTGGAAATTTACATTGGAAACTTTTAGTTTAGCTGTTATAAAAGTTTGTTTTTTTAGTGCTGTAAATGCATTTTCAGCTCGCGCTGTACACATTTGCTATGTGAGGCATTATCTCATAAGGGAAATACTGGACAATCAAATTAATGACTGCCCAGGCTTCAGGATGTCTTTTTACACTATATAAAGGTGGAAATTTACATTGGAAACGTTTGGTTTAGCTGTTATAAAAGTTTGGTTTTTTAGTGCTGAAAATGCATTTTCAGCTCGCACTGTACACATTTGCTATGTGAGGCATTATCTCATAAGGGAAATACTGGACAATCAAATTAATGACTTCCCAGGCTTCAGGATGCCCTTTTACACTCTATAAATGTGGAAATTTACATTGGAAACGTTTGGTTTAGCTGTTAATGAAGTTTCGTTTTTTTAGTGCTGAAAATTCATTGTCTGCTGGCGCTGTACGCTTTTTCTAAGTGTTGCAATATCTCATGAAGGAAATACTGGACAATCAAATTAATGACTTTCCAGGCTTCAGGATGCCTTTCTACACTATATAAATGTGGAAATTTACATTGGAAACGTTTGGTTTAGCTGTTATAAAAGTTTGGTTTTTTAGTGCTGTAAATGCATTTTCAGCTCGCGCTGTACACATTTGCTATGAGAGGCATTATCTCATAAGGGAAATATTGGACAATCAAATTAATGACTGCCCAGGCTTCAGGATGTCTTTTTACACTATATAAAGGTGGAAATTTACATTGGAAACGTTTAGTTTAGCTGTTAATGAAGTTTCGTTTTTTTAGTGCTGAAAATTCATTGTCTGCTGGCGCTGTACACTTTTTCTAAGTGTTGCAATATCTCATGAAGGAAATACTGGACAATCAAATCAATGACTTTCCAGGCTTCAGGATGCCTTTCTACACTAGATAAAGGTGGAAATTTACATTGGAAACGTTTGGTTTAGCTGTTATAAAAGTTTGGTTTTTTAGTGCTGTAAATGCATTTTCAGCTCGCACTGTACACATTTGCTATGTGAGGCATTATCTCATAAGGGAAATACTGGACAATCAAATTAATGACTTCCCAGGCTTCAGGATGCCTTTTTACACTCTATAAATGTGGAAATTTACATTGGAAACGTTTGGTTTAGCTGTTAATGAAGTTTCGTTTTTTTAGTGCTGAAAATTCATTGTCTGCTGGCGCTGTACACTTTTTCTAAGTGTTGCAATATCTCATGAAGGAAATACTGGACAATTAAATCAATGACTTTCCAGGCTTCAGGATGCCTTTCTACACTATATAAAGGTAGAAATTTACATTGGAAACGTTTGGTTTAGCTGTTATAAAAGTTTGGTTTTTTAGTGCTGTAAATGCATTTTCAGCTCGCGCTGTACACATTTACTATGAGAGGCATTATCTCATAAGGGAAATATTGGACAATCAAATTAATGACTGCCCAAGATTCAGGATGTCTTTTTACACTATATAAAGGTGGAAATTTACATTGGAAACGTTTGGTTTAGCTGTTATAAAAGTTTGGTTTTTTAGTGCTGTAAATGCATTTTCAGCTCGCGCTGTACACATTTGCTATGAGAGGCATTATCTCATAAGGGAAATATTGGACAATCAAATTAATGACTGCCCAGGCTTCAGGATGTCTTTCTACACTATATAAAGGTGGAAATTTACATTGGAAACGTTTGGTTTAGCTGTTATAAAAGTTTGGTTTTTTAGTGCTGTAAATGCATTTTCAGCTCGCGCTGTACACATTTGCTATGAGAGGCATTATCTCATAAGGGAAATATTGGACAATCAAATTAATGACTGCCCAGGCATCAGGATGTCTTTTTACACTATATAAAGGTGGAAATTTACATTGGAAACGTTTAGTTTAGCTGTTAATGAAGTTTCGTTTTTTTAGTGCTGAAAAGTCATTGTCTGCTGGCGCTGTACACTTTTTCTAAGTGTTGCAATATCTCATGAAGGAAATACTGGACAATCAAATTAATGACTTTCCAGGCTTCAGGATGCCTTTCTACACTATATAAAGGTAGAAATTTACATTGGAAACGTTTGGTTTAGCTGTTATAAAAGTTTGGTTTTTTAGTGCTGTAAATGCATTTTCAGCTCGCGCTGTACACATTTGCTATGAGAGGCATTATCTCATAAGGGAAATATTGGACAATCAAATTAATGACTGCCCAGGCTTCAGGATGTCTTTCTACACTATATAAAGGTGGAAATTTACATTGGAAACGTTTGGTTTAGCTGTTATAAAAGTTTGGTTTTTTAGTGCTGTAAATGCATTTTCAGCTCGCGCTGTACACATTTGCTATGAGAGGCATTATCTCATAAGGGAAATATTGGACAATCAAATTAATGACTGCCCAGGCATCAGGATGTCTTTTTACACTATATAAAGGTGGAAATTTACATTGGAAACGTTTAGTTTAGCTGTTAATGAAGTTTCGTTTTTTTAGTGCTGAAAAGTCATTGTCTGCTGGCGCTGTACACTTTTTCTAAGTGTTGCAATATCTCATGAAGGAAATACTGGACAATCAAATTAATGACTTTCCAGGCTTCAGGATGCCTTTCTACACTATATAAAGGTAGAAATTTACATTGGAAACGTTTGGTTTAGCTGTTATAAAAGTTTGGTTTTTTAGTGCTGTAAATGCATTTTCAGCTCGCGCTGTACACATTTGCTATGAGAGGCATTATCTCATAAGGGAAATATTGGACAATCAAATTAATGACTGCCCAGGCTTCAGGATGTCTTTTTACACTATATAAAGGTGGAAATTTACATTGGAAACGTTTGGTTTAGCTGTTATAAAAGTTTGTTTTTTTAGTGCTGTAAATGCATTTTCAGCTCGCGCTGTACACATTTGCTATGAGAGGCATTATCTCATAAGGGAAATATTGGACAATCAAATTAATGGCTGCCCAGGCTTCAGGATGTCTTTTTACACTATATAAAGGTGGAAATTTACATTGGAAACGTTTAGTTTAGCTGTTAATGAAGTTTCGGTTTTTTAGTGCTGAAAATTCATTGTCTCCTGGCGCTGTACACTTTTTCTAAGTGTTGCAATATCTCATGAAGGAAATACTGGACAATCAAATTAATGACTTTCCAGGCTTCAGGATGCCTTTCTACACTATATAAAGGTGGAAATTTACATTGGAAACGTTTGGTTTAGCTGTTATAAAAGTTTGGTTTTTTAGTGCTGTAAATGCATTTTCAGCTCGCGCTGTACACATTTGCTATGAGAGGCATTATCTCATAAGGGAAATATTGGACAATCAAATTAATGACTGCCCAGGCTTCAGGATGTCTTTTTACACTATATAAAGGTGGAAATTTACATTGGAAACGTTTGGTTTAGCTGTTATAAAAGTTTGTTTTTTTAGTGCTGAAAATGCATTTTCAGCTCGCACTGTACACATTTGCTATGTGAGGCATTATCTCATAAGGGAAATACTGGACAATCAAATTAATGACTTCCCAGGCTTCAGGATGCCTTTTTACACTCTATAAATGTGGAAATTTACATTGGAAAAGTTTGGTTTAGCTGTTAATGAAGTTTCGTTTTTTTAGTGCTGAAAATTCATTGTCTGCTGGCGCTGTACACTTTTTCTAAGTGTTGCAATATCTCATGAAGGAAATACTGGACAATCAAATTAATGACTTTCCAGGCTTCAGGATGCCTTTCTACACTATATAAAGGTGGAAATTTACATTGGAAACGTTTGGTTTAGCTGTTATAAAAGTTTGGTTTTTTAGTGCTGTAAATGCATTTTCAGCTCGCGCTGTACACATTTGCTATGAGAGGCATTATCTCATAAGGGAAATATTGGACAATCAAATTAATGACTGCCCAGGCTTCAGGATGTCTTTTTACACTATATAAAGGTGGGAATTTACATTGGAAACGTTTGGTTTAGCTGTTATAAAAGTTTGGTTTTTTAGTGCTATAAATGCATTTTCAGCTCGCGCTGTACACATTTGCTATGAGAGGCATTATCTCATAAGGGAGATATTGGACAATCAAATTAATGGCTGCCCAGGCTTCAGGATGTCTTTTTACTCTATATAAAGGTGGAAATTTACATTGGAAACGTTTAGTTTAGCTGTTAATGAAGTTTCGTTTTTTTTAGTGCTGAAAATTCATTGTCTGCTGGCGCTGTACACTTTTTCTAAGTGTTGCAATATCTCATGAAGGAAATACTGGACAATCAAATCAATGACTTTCCAGGCTTCAGGATGCCTTTCTACACTAGATAAAGGTGGAAATTTACATTGGAAACGTTTGGTTTAGCTGTTATATAAGTTTGGTTTTTTAGTGCTGTAAATGCATTTTCAGCTCGCACTGTACACATTTGCTATGTGAGGCATTATCTCATAAGGGAAATACTGGACAATCAAATTAATGACTTCCCAGGCTTCAGGATGCCTTTTTACACTCTATAAATGTGGAAATTTACATTGGAAACGTTTGGTTTAGCTGTTAATGAAGTTTCGTTTTTTTAGTGCTGAAAATTCATTGTCTGCTGGCGCTGTACACTTTTTCTAAGTGTTGCAATATCTCATGAAGGAAATACTGGACAATCAAATTAATGACTTTCCAGGCTTCAGGATGCCTTTCTACACTATATAAAGGTGGAAATGTACATTGGAAACGTTTGGTTTAGCTGTTATAAAAGTTTGTTTTTTTAGTGCTGTAAATGCATTTTCAGCTCGCGCTGTACACATTTGCTATGAGAGGCATTATCTCATAAGGGAAATATTGGACAATCAAATTAATGACTGCCCAGGCTTCAGGATGTCTTTTTACACTATATAAAGGTGGAATTTACATTGGAAACGTTTGCTTTAGCTGTTATAAAAGTTTGGTTTTTTAGTGCTGAAAATGCATTTTCAGCTCGCACTGTACACATTTGCTATGTGAGGCATTATCTCATGAAGGAAATACTGGACAATCAAATTAATGACTTTCCAGGCTTCAGGATGCCCTTTTACACTCTATAAATGTGGAAATTTACATTGGAAACGTTTGGTTTAGCTGTTAATGAAGTTTCGTTTTTTTAGTGCTGAAAATTCATTGTCTGCTGGCGATATACACTTTTTCTAAGTGTTGCAATATCTCATGAAGGAAATACTGGACAATCAAATTAATGACTTTCCAGGCTTCAGGATGCCTTTCTACACTATATAAAGGTGGAAATTTACATTGGAAACGTTTGGTTTAGCTGTTATAAAAGTTTGGTTTTTTAGTGCTGTAAATGCATTTTCAGCTCGCGCTGTACACATTTGCTATGAGAGGCATTATCTCATAAGGGAAATATTGGACAATCAAATTAATGACTGCCCAGGCTTCAGGATGTCTTTTTACACTATATAAAGGTGGAATTTACATTGGAAACGTTTGCTTTAGCTGTTATAAAAGTTTGGTTTTTTAGTGCTGAAAATGCATTTTCAGCTCGCACTGTACACATTTGCTATGTGAAGCATTATCTCATGAAGGAAATACTGGACAATCAAATTAATGACTTTCCAGGCTTCAGGATGCCTTTTTACACTATATAAAGGTGGAAATTTACATTGGAAACGTTTGGTTTAGCTGTTATAAAAGTTTGGTTTTTTAGTGCTGTAAATGCATTTTCAGCTCGCGCTGTACACATTTGCTATGAGAGGCATTATCTCATAAAGGAAATATTGGACAATCGAATTAATGACTGCCCAGGCTTCAGGATGTCTTTTTACACTATATAAAGGTGGAAATTTACATTGGAAACGTTTGGTTTAGCTGTGATAAAAGTTTGTTTTTTTAGTGCTGAAAATGCATTTTCAGCTCGCACTGTACACATTTGCTATGTGAGGCATTATCTCATAAGGGAAATACTGGACAATCAAATTAATGACTTCCCAGGCTTCAGGATGCCTTTTTACACTCTATAAATGTGGAAATTTACATTGGAAACGTTTGGTTTAGCTGTTAATGAAGTTTCGTTTTTTTAGTGCTGAAAATTCATTGTCTGCTGGCGCTGTACACCTTTTCTAAGTGTTGCAATATCTCATGAAAGAAATACTGGACAATCAAATTAATGACTTTCCAGGCTTCAAGATGCCTTTCTACACTATATAAAGGTGGAAATTTACATTGGAAACGTTTGGTTTAGCTGTTATAAAAGTTTGGGTTTTTAGTCCTGTAAATGCATTTTCAGCTCGCGCTGTACACATTTGCTATGAGAGGCATTATCTCATAAGGGAAATATTGGACAATCAAATTAATGACTGCCCAGGCTTCAGGATGTCTTTTTACACTATATAAAGGTGGAAATTTACATTGGAAACGTTTAGTTTAGCTGTTATAAAAGTTTGTTTTTTTAGTGCTGTAAATGCATTTTCAGCTCGCGCTGTACACATTTGCTATGTGAGGCATTATCTCATAAGGGAAATACTGGACAATCAAATTAATGACTGCCCAGGCTTCAGGATGTCTTTTTACACTATATAAAGGTGGAAATTTACATTGGAAACGTTTGGTTTAGCTGTTATAAAAGTTTGGTTTTTTAGTGCTGTAAATGCATTTTCAGCTCGCGCTGTACACATTTGCTATGAGAGGCATTATCTCATAAAGGAAATATTGGACAATCGAATTAATGACTGCCCAGGCTTCAGGATGTCTTTTTACACTATATAAAGGTGGAAATTTACATTGGAAACGTTTGGTTTAGCTGTGATAAAAGTTTGTTTTTTTAGTGCTGAAAATGCATTTTCAGCTCGCACTGTACACATTTGCTATGTGAGGCATTATCTCATAAGGGAAATACTGGACAATCAAATTAATGACTGCCCAGGCTTCAGGATGTCTTTTTACACTATATAAAGGTGGAAATTTACATTGGAAACGTTTGGTTTAGCTGTTATAAAAGTTTGGTTTTTTAGTGCTGTAAATGCATTTTCAGCTCGCGCTGTACACATTTGCTATGAGAGGCATTATCTCATAAGGGAAATATTGGACAATCAAATTAATGACTGCCCAGGCTTCAGGATGTCTTTTTACACTATATAAAGGTGGAAATTTACATTGGAAACGTTTAGTTTAGCTGTTAATGAAGTTTCGTTTTTTTAGTGCTGAAAAGTCATTGTCTGCTGGCGCTGTACACTTTTTCTAAGTGTTGCAATATCTCATGAAGGAAATACTGGACAATCAAATTAATGACTGCCCAGGCTTCAGGATGTCTTTTTACACTATATAAAGGTGGAAATTTACATTGGAAACGTTTGGTTTAGCTGTTATAAAAGTTTGGTTTTTTAGTGCTGAAAATGCATTTTCAGCTCGCACTGTACACATTTGCTATGTGAGGCATTATCTCATAAGGGAAATACTGGACAATCAAATTAATGACTTCCCAGGCTTCAGGATGCCCTTTTACACTCTATAAATGTGGAAATTTACATTGGAAACGTTTGGTTTAGCTGTTAATGAAGTTTCGTTTTTTTAGTGCTGAAAATTCATTGTCTGCTGGCGCTGTACACTTTTCTAAGTGTTGCAATATCTCATGAAGGAAATACTGGACAATCAAATTAATGACTTTCCAGGCTTCAGGATGCCTTTCTACACTATATAAATGTGGAAATTTACATTGGAAACGTTTGGTTTAGCTGTTATAAAAGTTTGGTTTTTTAGTGCTGTAAATGCATTTTCAGCTCGCGCTGTACACATTTGCTATGAGAGGCATTATCTCATAAGGGAAATATTGGACAATCAAATTAATGACTTCCCAGGCTTCAGGATGCCTTTTTACACTCTATAAATGTGGAAATTTACATTGGAAACGTTTGGTTTAGCTGTTAATGAAGTTTCGTTTTTTTAGTGCTGAAAATTCATTGTCTGCTGGCGCTGTACACTTTTTCTAAGTTTTGCAATATCTCATGTAGGAAATACTGGACAATCAAATTAATGACTTTCCAGGCTTCAGGATGCCTTTCTACACTATATAAAGGTGGAAATTTACATTGGAAACGTTTAGTTTAGCTGTTAATGAAGTTTCGTTTTTTTAGTGCTGAAAATTCATTGTCTGCTGGCGCTGTACACTTTTTCTAAGTGTTGCAATATCTCATGAAGGAAATACTGGACAATCAAATTAATGACTTTCCAGGCTTCAGGATGCCTTTCTACACTATATAAAGGTAGAAATTTACATTGGAAACGTTTGGTTTAGCTGTTATAAAAGTTTGTTTTTTTAGTGCTGTAAATGCATTTTCAGCTCGCGCTGTACACATTTGCTATGAGAGGCATTATCTCATAAGGGAAATATTGGACAATCAAATTAATGACTGCCCAGGCTTCAGGATGTCTTTTTACACTATATAAAGGTGGAAATTTACATTGGAAACGTTTGGTTTAGCTGTTATAAAAGTTTGTTTTTTTAGTGCTGTAAATGCATTTTCAGCTCGCGCTGTACACATTTGCTATGAGAGGCATTATCTCATAAGGGAAATATTGGACAATCAAATTAATGGCTGCCCAGGCTTCAGGATGTCTTTTTACACTATATAAAGGTGGGAATTTACATTGGAAACGTTTAGTTTAGCTGTTAATGAAGTTTCGGTTTTTTAGTGCTGAAAATTCATTGTCTCCTGGCGCTGTACACTTTTTCTAAGTGTTGCAATATCTCATGAAGGAAATACTGGACAATCAAATTAATGACTTTCCAGGCTTCAGGATGCCTTTCTACACTATATAAAGGTGGAAATTTACATTGGAAACGTTTGGTTTAGCTGTTATAAAAGTTTGGTTTTTTAGTGCTGTAAATGCATTTTCAGCTCGCGCTGTACACATTTGCTATGAGAGGCATTATCTCATAAGGGAAATATTGGACAATCAAATTAATGACTGCCCAGGCTTCAGGATGTCTTTTTACACTATATAAAGGTGGAATTTACATTGGAAACGTTTGCTTTAGCTGTTATAAAAGTTTGGTTTTTTAGTGCTGAAAATGCATTTTCAGCTCGCACTGTACACATTTGCTATGTGAGGCATTATCTCATGAAGGAAATACTGGACAATCAAATTAATGACTTTCCAGGCTTCAGGATGCCTTTTTACACTATATAAAGGTGGAAATTTACATTGGAAACGTTTGGTTTAGCTGTTATAAAAGTTTGGTTTTTTAGTGCTGTAAATGCATTTTCAGCTCGCGCTGTACACATTTGCTATGAGAGGCATTATTTCATAAAGGAAATATTGGACAATCGAATTAATGACTGCCCAGGCTTCAGGATGTCTTTTTACACTATATAAAGGTGGAAATTTACATTGGAAACGTTTGGTTTAGCTGTGATAAAAGTTTGTTTTTTTAAGTGCTGAAAATGCATTTTCAGCTCGCACTGTACACATTTGCTATGTGAGGCATTATCTCATAAGGGAAATACTGGACAATCAAATTAATGACTTCCCAGGCTTCAGGATGCCTTTTTACACTCTATAAATGTGGAAATTTACATTGGAAACGTTTGGTTTAGCTGTTAATGAAGTTTCGTTTTTTTAGTGCTGAAAATTCATTGTCTGCTGGCGCTGTACACCTTTTCTAAGTGTTGCAATATCTCATGAAGGAAATACTGGACAATCAAATTAATGACTTTCCAGGCTTCAAGATGCCTTTCTACACTATATAAAGGTGGAAATTTACATTGGAAACGTTTGGTTTAGCTGTTATAAAAGTTTGGGTTTTTAGTCCTGTAAATGCATTTTCAGCTCGCGCTGTACACATTTGCTATGAGAGGCATTATCTCATAAGGGAAATACTGGACAATCAAATTAATGACTGCCCAGGCTTCAGGATGTCTTTTTACACTATATAAAGGTGGAAATTTACATTGGAAACGTTTAGTTTAGCTGTTAATGAAGTTTCGTTTTTTTAGTGCTGAAAATTCATTGTCTGCTGGCGCTGTACACTTTTTCTAAGTGTTGCAATATCTCATGAAGGAAATACTGGACAATCAAATTAATGACTTTCCAGGCTTCAGGATGCCTTTCTACACTATATAAAGGTGGAAATTAACATTGGAAACGTTTGGTTTAGCTGTTATAAAAGTTTGTTTTTTTAGTGCTGTAAATGCATTTTCAGCTCGCGCTGTACACATTTGCTATGAGAGGCATTATCTCATAAGGGAAATATTGGACAATCAAATTAATGACTGCCCAGGCTTCAGGATGTCTTTTTACACTATATAAAGGTGGAAATTTACATTGGAAACTTTTAGTTTAGCTGTTATAAAAGTTTGTTTTTTTAGTGCTGTAAATGCATTTTCAGCTCGCGCTGTACACATTTGCTATGTGAGGCATTATCTCATAAGGGAAATACTGGACAATCAAATTAATGACTGCCCAGGCTTCAGGATGTCTTTTTACACTATATAAAGGTGGAAATTTACATTGGAAACGTTTGGTTTAGCTGTTATAAAAGTTTGGTTTTTTAGTGCTGAAAATGCATTTTCAGCTCGCACTGTACACATTTGCTATGTGAGGCATTATCTCATAAGGGAAATACTGGACAATCAAATTAATGACTTCCCAGGCTTCAGGATGCCCTTTTACACTCTATAAATGTGGAAATTTACATTGGAAACGTTTGGTTTAGCTGTTAATGAAGTTTCGTTTTTTTAGTGCTGAAAATTCATTGTCTGCTGGCGCTGTACACTTTTTCTAAGTGTTGCAATATCTCATGAAGGAAATACTGGACAATCAAATTAATGACTTTCCAGGCTTCAGGATGCCTTTCTACACTATATAAAGGTGGAAATTTACATTGGAAACGTTTGGTTTAGCTGTTATAAAAGTTTGGTTTTTTAGTGCTGTAAATGCATTTTCAGCTCGCGCTGTACACATTTGCTATGAGAGGCATTATCTCATAAGGGAAATATTGGACAATCAAATTAATGACTGCCCAGGCTTCAGGATGTCTTTTTACACTATATAAAGGTGGAATTTACATTGGAAACGTTTGCTTTAGCTGTTATAAAAGTTTGGTTTTTTAGTGCTGAAAATGCATTTTCAGCTCGCACTGTACACATTTGCTATGTGAGGCATTATCTCATGAAGGAAATACTGGACAATCAAATTAATGACTTTCCAGGCTTCAGGATGCCTTTTTACACTATATAAAGGTGGAAATTTACATTGGAAACGTTTGGTTTAGCTGTTATAAAAGTTTGGTTTTTTAGTGCTGTAAATGCATTTTCAGCTCGCGCTGTACACATTTGCTATGAGAGGCATTATCTCATAAAGGAAATATTGGACAATCGAATTAATGACTGCCCAGGCTTCAGGATGTCTTTTTACACTATATAAAGGTGGAAATTTACATTGGAAACGTTTAGTTTAGCTGTTATAAAAGTTTGTTTTTTTAGTGCTGTAAATGCATTTTCAGCTCGCGCTGTACACATTTGCTATGTGAGGCATTATCTCATAAGGGAAATACTGGACAATCAAATTAATGACTGCCCAGGCTTCAGGATGTCTTTTTACACTATATAAAGGTGGAAATTTACATTGGAAACGTTTGGTTTAGCTGTTATAAAAGTTTGGTTTTTTAGTGCTGTAAATGCATTTTCAGCTCGCGCTGTACACATTTGCTATGAGAGGCATTATCTCATATAGGAAATATTGGACAATCGAATTAATGACTGCCCAGGCTTCAGGATGTCTTTTTACACTATATAAAGGTGGAAATTTACATTGGAAACGTTTGGTTTAGCTGTGATAAAAGTTTGTTTTTTTAGTGCTGAAAATGCATTTTCAGCTCGCACTGTACACATTTGCTATGTGAGGCATTATCTCATAAGGGAAATACTGGACAATCAAATTAATGACTTCCCAGGCTTCAGGATGCCTTTTTACACTCTATAAATGTGGAAATTTACATTGGAAACGTTTGGTTTAGCTGTTAATGAAGTTTCGTTTTTTTAGTGCTGAAAATTCATTGTCTGCTGGCGCTGTACACCTTTTCTAAGTGTTGCAATATCTCATGAAAGAAATACTGGACAATCAAATTAATGACTTTCCAGGCTTCAAGATGCCTTTCTACACTATATAAAGGTGGAAATTTACATTGGAAACGTTTGGTTTAGCTGTTATAAAAGTTTGGGTTTTTAGTCCTGTAAATGCATTTTCAGCTCGCGCTGTACACATTTGCTATGAGAGGCATTATCTCATAAGGGAAATATTGGACAATCAAATTAATGACTGCCCAGGCTTCAGGATGTCTTTTTACACTATATAAAGGTGGAAATTTACATTGGAAACGTTTAGTTTAGCTGTTATAAAAGTTTGTTTTTTTAGTGCTGTAAATGCATTTTCAGCTCGCGCTGTACACATTTGCTATGTGAGGCATTATCTCATAAGGGAAATACTGGACAATCAAATTAATGACTGCCCAGGCTTCAGGATGTCTTTTTACACTATATAAAGGTGGAAATTTACATTGGAAACGTTTGGTTTAGCTGTTATAAAAGTTTGGTTTTTTAGTGCTGTAAATGCATTTTCAGCTCGCGCTGTACACATTTGCTATGAGAGGCATTATCTCATAAGGGAAATATTGGACAATCAAATTAATGACTGCCCAGGCTTCAGGATGTCTTTTTACACTATATAAAGGTGGAAATTTACATTGGAAACGTTTAGTTTAGCTGTTAATGAAGTTTCGTTTTTTTAGTGCTGAAAAGTCATTGTCTGCTGGCGCTGTACACTTTTTCTAAGTGTTGCAATATCTCATGAAGGAAATACTGGACAATCAAATTAATGACTTTCCAGGCTTCAGGATGCCTTTCTACACTATATAAAGGTGGAAATTTACATTGGAAACGTTTGGTTTAGCTGTTATAAAAGTTTGGTTTTTTAGTGCTGTAAATGCATTTTCAGCTCGCGCTGTACACATTTGCTATGAGAGGCATTATCTCATAAGGGAAATATTGGACAATCAAATTAATGACTGCCCAGGCTTCAGGATGTCTTTTTACACTATATAAAGGTGGAAATTTACATTGGAAACGTTTGGTTTAGCTGTGATAAAAGTTTGTTTTTTTAGTGCTGAAAATGCATTTTCAGCTCGCGCTGTACACATTTGCTATGAGAGGCATTATCTCATAAGGGAAATATTGGACAATCAAATTAATGACTGCCCAGGCTTCAGGATGTCTTTTTACACGATATAAAGGTGGAAATTTACATTGGAAACGTTTGGTTTAGCTGTTATAAAAGTTTGGTTTTTTAGTGCTGTAAATGCATTTTCAGCTCGCGCTGTACACATTTGCTATGAGAGGCATTATCTCATAAGGGAAATATTGGACAATCAAATTAATGGCTGCCCAGGCTTCAGGATGTCTTTTTACTCTATATAAAGGTGGAAATTTACATTGGAAACGTTTAGTTTAGCTGTTAATGAAGTTTCGTTTTTTTTAGTGCTGAAAATTCATTGTCTGCTGGCGCTGTACACTTTTTCTAAGTGTTGCAATATCTCATGAAGGAAATACTGGACAATCAAATCAATGACTTTCCAGGCTTCAGGATGCCTTTCTACACTAGATAAAGGTGGAAATTTACATTGGAAACGTTTGGTTTAGCTGTTATATAAGTTTGGTTTTTTAGTGCTGTAAATGCATTTTCAGCTCGCACTGTACACATTTGCTATGTGAGGCATTATCTCATAAGGGAAATACTGGACAATCAAATTAATTACTTCCCAGGCTTCAGGATGCCTTTTTACACTTTATAAATGTGGAAATTTACATTGGAAACGTTTGGTTTAGCTGTTAATGAAGTTTCGTTTTTTTAGTGCTGAAAATTCATTGTCTGCTGGCGCTGTACACTTTTTCTAAGTGTTGCAATATCTCATGAAGGAAATACTGGACAATCAAATTAATGACTTTCCAGGCTTCAGGATGCCTTTCTACACTATATAAAGGTGGAAATTTACATTGGAAACGTTTGGTTTAGCTGTTATAAAAGTTTGGTTTTTTAGTGCTGTAAATGCATTTTCAGCTCGCGCTGTACACATTTGCTATGAGAGGCATTATATCATAAGGGAAATATTGGACAATCAAATTAATGACTGCCCAGGCTTCAGGATGTCTTTTTACACTATATAAAGGTGGAAATTTACATTGGAAACGTTTAGTTTAGCTGTTAATGAAGTTTCGTTTTTTTAGTGCTGAAAATTCATTGTCTGCTGGCGCTGTACACTTTTTCTAAGTGTTGCAATATCTCATGAAGGAAATACTGGACAATCAAATTAATGACTTTCCAGGCTTCAGGATGCCTTTCTACACTATATAAAGGTAGAAATTTACATTGGAAACGTTTGGTTTAGCTGTTATAAAAGTTTGGTTTTTTAGTGCTGTAAATGCATTTTCAGCTCGCGCTGTACACATTTGCTATGAGAGGCATTATCTCATAAGGGAAATATTGGACAATCAAATTAATGACTGCCCAGGCTTCAGGATGTCTTTTTACACTATATAAAGGTGGAAATTTACATTGGAAACGTTTGGTTTAGCTGTTATAAAAGTTTGGTTTTTTAGTGCTGTAAATGCATTTTCAGCTCGCGCTGTACACATTTGCTATGAGAGGCATTATCTCATAAGGGAAATATTGGACAATCAAATTAATGGCTGCCCAGGCTTCAGGATGTCTTTTTACACTATATAAATGTGGAAATTTACATTGGAAACGTTTGGTTTAGCTGTTAATGAAGTTTCGTTTTTTTAGTGCTGAAAATTCATTGTCTGCTGGCGCTGTACACTTTTTCTAAGTGTTGCAATATCTCATGAAGGAAATACTGGACAATCAAATTAATGACTTTCCAGGCTTCAGGATGCCTTTCTACACTATATAAAGGTGGAAATTTACATTGGAAACGTTTGGTTTAGCTGTTATAAAAGTTTGTTTTTTTAGTGCTGTAAATGCATTTTCAGCTCGCGCTGTACACATTTGCTATGAGAGGCATTATCTCATAAGGGAAATATTGGACAATCAAATTAATGACTGCCCAGGCTTCAGGATGTCTTTTTACACTATATAAAGGTGGAAATTTACATTGGAAACGTTTAGTTTAGCTGTTATAAAAGTTTGTTTTTTTAGTGCTGTAAATGCATTTTCAGCTCGCGCTGTACACATTTGCTATGTGAGGCATTATCTCATAAGGGAAATACTGGACAATCAAATTAATGACTTCCCAGGCTTCAGGATGCCCTTTTACACTCTATAAATGTGGAAATTTACATTGGAAACGTTTGGTTTAGCTGTTAATGAAGTTTCGTTTTTTTAGTGCTGAAAATTCATTGTCTGCTGGCGCTGTACACTTTTTCTAAGTGTTGCAATATCTCATGAAGGAAATACTGGACAATCAAATTAATGACTTTCCAGGCTTCAGGATGCCTTTCTACACTATATAAAGGTGGAAATTTACATTGGAAACGTTTGGTTTAGCTGTTATAAAAGTTTGGTTTTTTAGTGCTGTAAATGCATTTTCAGCTCGCGCTGTACACATTTGCTATGAGAGGCATTATCTCATAAGGGAAATATTGGACAATCAAATTAATGACTGCCCAGGCTTCAGGATGTCTTTTTACACTATATAAAGGTGGAATTTACATTGGAAACGTTTGCTTTAGCTGTTATAAAAGTTTGGTTTTTTAGTGCTGAAAATGCATTTTCAGCTCGCACTGTACACATTTGCTATGTGAGGCATTATCTCATGAAGGAAATACTGGACAATCAAATTAATGACTTTCCAGGCTTCAGGATGCCTTTTTACACTATATAAAGGTGGAAATTTACATTGGAAACGTTTGGTTTAGCTGTTATAAAAGTTTGGTTTTTTAGTGCTGTAAATGCATTTTCAGCTCGCGCTGTACACATTTGCTATGAGAGGCATTATCTCATAAAGGAAATATTGGACAATCGAATTAATGACTGCCCAGGCTTCAGGATGTCTTTTTACACTATATAAAGGTGGAAATTTACATTGGAAACGTTTGGTTTAGCTGTGATAAAAGTTTGTTTTTTTAGTGCTGAAAATGCATTTTCAGCTCGCACTGTACACATTTGCTATGTGAGGCATTATCTCATAAGGGAAATACTGGACAATCAAATTAATGACTTCCCAGGCTTCAGGATGCCTTTTTACACTCTATAAATGTGGAAATTTACATTGGAAACGTTTGGTTTAGCTGTTAATGAAGTTTCGTTTTTTTAGTGCTGAAAATTCATTGTCTGCTGGCGCTGTACACCTTTTCTAAGTGTTGCAATATCTCATGAAAGAAATACTGGACAATCAAATTAATGACTTTCCAGGCTTCAAGATGCCTTTCTACACTATATAAAGGTGGAAATTTACATTGGAAACGTTTGGTTTAGCTGTTATAAAAGTTTGGGTTTTTAGTCCTGTAAATGCATTTTCAGCTCGCGCTGTACACATTTGCTATGAGAGGCATTATCTCATAAGGGAAATATTGGACAATCAAATTAATGACTGCCCAGGCTTCAGGATGTCTTTTTACACTATATAAAGGTGGAAATTTACATTGGAAACGTTTAGTTTAGCTGTTATAAAAGTTTGTTTTTTTAGTGCTGTAAATGCATTTTCAGCTCGCGCTGTACACATTTGCTATGTGAGGCATTATCTCATAAGGGAAATACTGGACAATCAAATTAATGACTGCCCAGGCTTCAGGATGTCTTTTTACACTATATAAAGGTGGAAATTTACATTGGAAACGTTTGGTTTAGCTGTTATAAAAGTTTGGTTTTTTAGTGCTGTAAATGCATTTTCAGCTCGCGCTGTACACATTTGCTATGAGAGGCATTATCTCATAAAGGCAATATTGGACAATCGAATTAATGACTGCCCAGGCTTCAGGATGTCTTTTTACACTATATAAAGGTGGAAATTTACATTGGAAACGTTTGGTTTAGCTGTGATAAAAGTTTGTTTTTTTAGTGCTGAAAATGCATTTTCAGCTCGCACTGTACACATTTGCTATGTGAGGCATTATCTCATAAGGGAAATACTGGACAATCAAATTAATGACTTCCCAGGCTTCAGGATGCCTTTTTACACTATATAAAGGTGGAAATTTACATTGGAAACGTTTGGTTTAGCTGTTAATGAAGTTTCGTTTTTTTAGTGCTGAAAATTCATTGTCTGCTGGCGCTGTACACCTTTTCTAAGTGTTGCAATATCTCATGAAAGAAATACTGGACAATCAAATTAATGACTTTCCAGGCTTCAAGATGCCTTTCTACACTATATAAAGGTGGAAATTTACATTGGAAACGTTTGGTTTAGCTGTTATAAAAGTTTGGGTTTTTAGTCCTGTAAATGCATTTTCAGCTCGCGCTGTACACATTTGCTATGAGAGGCATTATCTCATAAGGGAAATATTGGACAATCAAATTAATGACTGCCCAGGCTTCAGGATGTCTTTTTACACTATATAAAGGTGGAAATTTACATTGGAAACGTTTAGTTTAGCTGTTATAAAAGTTTGTTTTTTTAGTGCTGTAAATGCATTTTCAGCTCGCGCTGTACACATTTGCTATGTGAGGCATTATCTCATAAGGGAAATACTGGACAATCAAATTAATGACTGCCCAGGCTTCAGGATGTCTTTTTACACTATATAAAGGTGGAAATTTACATTGGAAACGTTTGGTTTAGCTGTTATAAAAGTTTGGTTTTTTAGTGCTGTAAATGCATTTTCAGCTCGCGCTGTACACATTTGCTATGAGAGGCATTATCTCATAAGGGAAATATTGGACAATCAAATTAATGACTGCCCAGGCTTCAGGATGTCTTTTTACACTATATAAAGGTGGAAATTTACATTGGAAACGTTTAGTTTAGCTGTTAATGAAGTTTCGTTTTTTTAGTGCTGAAAAGTCATTGTCTGCTGGCGCTGTACACTTTTTCTAAGTGTTGCAATATCTCATGAAGGAAATACTGGACAATCAAATTAATGACTTTCCAGGCTTCAGGATGCCTTTCTACACTATATAAAGGTGGAAATTTACATTGGAAACGTTTGGTTTAGCTGTTATAAAAGTTTGGTTTTTTAGTGCTGTAAATGCATTTTCAGCTCGCGCTGTACACATTTGCTATGAGAGGCATTATCTCATAAGGGAAATATTGGACAATCAAATTAATGACTGCCCAGGCTTCAGGATGTCTTTTTACACGATATAAAGGTGGAAATTTACATTGGAAACGTTTGGTTTAGCTGTTATAAAAGTTTGGTTTTTTAGTGCTGTAAATGCATTTTCAGCTCGCGCTGTACACATTTGCTATGAGAGGCATTATCTCATAAGGGAAATATTGGACAATCAAATTAATGGCTGCCCAGGCTTCAGGATGTCTTTTTACTCTATATAAAGGTGGAAATTTACATTGGAAACGTTTAGTTTAGCTGTTAATGAAGTTTCGTTTTTTTTAGTGCTGAAAATTCATTGTCTGCTGGCGCTGTACACTTTTTCTAAGTGTTGCAATATCTCATGAAGGAAATACTGGACAATCAAATCAATGACTTTCCAGGCTTCAGGATGCCTTTCTACACTAGATAAAGGTGGAAATTTACATTGGAAACGTTTGGTTTAGCTGTTATATAAGTTTGGTTTTTTAGTGCTGTAAATGCATTTTCAGCTCGCACTGTACACATTTGCTATGTGAGGCATTATCTCATAAGGGAAATACTGGACAATCAAATTAATGACTTCCCAGGCTTCAGGATGCCTTTTTACACTTTATAAATGTGGAAATTTACATTGGAAACGTTTGGTTTAGCTGTTAATGAAGTTTCGTTTTTTTAGTGCTGAAAATTCATTGTCTGCTGGCGCTGTACACTTTTTCTAAGTGTTGCAATATCTCATGAAGGAAATACTGGACAATCAAATTAATGACTTTCCAGGCTTCAGGATGCCTTTCTACACTATATAAAGGTGGAAATTTACATTGGAAACGTTTGGTTTAGCTGTTATAAAAGTTTGGTTTTTTAGTGCTGTAAATGCATTTTCAGCTCGCGCTGTACACATTTGCTATGAGAGGCATTATATCATAAGGGAAATATTGGACAATCAAATTAATGACTGCCCAGGCTTCAGGATGTCTTTTTACACTATATAAAGGTGGAAATTTACATTGGAAACGTTTAGTTTAGCTGTTAATGAAGTTTCGTTTTTTTAGTGCTGAAAATTCATTGTCTGCTGGCGCTGTACACTTTTTCTAAGTGTTGCAATATCTCATGAAGGAAATACTGGACAATCAAATTAATGACTTTCCAGGCTTCAGGATGCCTTTCTACACTATATAAAGGTGGAAAATGTACATTGGAAACGTTTGGTTTAGCTGTTATAAAAGTTTGGTTTTTTAGTGCTGTAAATGCATTTTCAGCTCGCGCTGTACACATTTGCTATGAGAGGCATTATCTCATAAGGGAAATATTGGACAATCAAATTAATGACTGCCCAGGCTTCAGGATGTCTTTTTACACTATATAAAGGTGGAAATTTACATTGGAAACGTTTGGTTTAGCTGTTATAAAAGTTTGGTTTTTTAGTGCTGTAAATGCATTTTCAGCTCGCGCTGTACACATTTGCTATGAGAGGCATTATCTCATAAGGGAAATATTGGACAATCAAATTAATGGCTGCCCAGGCTTCAGGATGTCTTTTTACACTATATAAATGTGGAAATTTACATTGGAAACGTTTGGTTTAGCTGTTAATGAAGTTTCGTTTTTTTAGTGCTGAAAATTCATTGTCTGCTGGCGCTGTACACTTTTTCTAAGTGTTGCAATATCTCATGAAGGAAATACTGGACAATCAAATTAATGACTTTCCAGGCTTCAGGATGCCTTTCTACACTATATAAAGGTGGAAATTTACATTGGAAACGTTTGGTTTAGCTGTTATAAAAGTTTGTTTTTTTAGTGCTGTAAATGCATTTTCAGCTCGCGCTGTACACATTTGCTATGAGAGGCATTATCTCATAAGGGAAATATTGGACAATCAAATTAATGACTGCCCAGGCTTCAGGATGTCTTTTTACACTATATAAAGGTGGAAATTTACATTGGAAACGTTTAGTTTAGCTGTTATAAAAGTTTGTTTTTTTAGTGCTGTAAATGCATTTTCAGCTCGCGCTGTACACATTTGCTATGTGAGGCATTATCTCATAAGGGAAATACTGGACAATCAAATTAATGACTGCCCAGGCTTCAGGATGTCTTTTTACACTATATAAAGGTGGAAATTTACATTGGAAACGTTTGGTTTAGCTGTTATAAAAGTTTGGTTTTTTAGTGCTGAAAATGCATTTTCAGCTCGCACTGTACACATTTGCTATGTGAGGCATTATCTCATAAGGGAAATACTGGACAATCAAATTAATGACTTCCCAGGCTTCAGGATGCCCTTTTACACTCTATAAATGTGGAAATTTACATTGGAAACGTTTGGTTTAGCTGTTAATGAAGTTTCGTTTTTTTAGTGCTGAAAATTCATTGTCTGCTGGCGCTGTACACTTTTTCTAAGTGTTGCAATATCTCATGAAGGAAATACTGGACAATCAAATTAATGACTTTCCAGGCTTCAGGATGCCTTTCTACACTATATAAAGGTGGAAATTTACATTGGAAACGTTTGGTTTAGCTGTTATAAAAGTTTGGTTTTTTAGTGCTGTAAATGCATTTTCAGCTCGCGCTGTACACATTTGCTATGAGAGGCATTATCTCATAAGGGAAATATTGGACAATCAAATTAATGACTGCCCAGGCTTCAGGATGTCTTTTTACACTATAAAAAGGTGGAATTTACATTGGAAACGTTTGCTTTAGCTGTTATAAAAGTTTGGTTTTTTAGTGCTGAAAATGCATTTTCAGCTTGCACTGTACACATTTGCTATGTGAGGCATTATCTCATGAAGGAAATACTGGACAATCAAATTAATGACTTTCCAGGCTTCAGGATGCCTTTTTACACTATATAAAGGTGGAAATTTACATTGGAAACGTTTGGTTTAGCTGTTATAAAAGTTTGGTTTTTTAGTGCTGTAAATGCATTTTCAGCTCGCGCTGTACACATTTGCTATGAGAGGCATTATCTCATAAAGGAAATATTGGACAATCGAATTAATGACTGCCCAGGCTTCAGGATGTCTTTTTACACTATATAAAGGTGGAAATTTACATTGGAAACGTTTGGTTTAGCTGTGATAAAAGTTTGTTTTTTTAGTGCTGAAAATGCATTTTCAGCTCGCACTGTACACATTTGCTATGTGAGGCATTATCTCATAAGGGAAATACTGGACAATCAAATTAATGACTTCCCAGGCTTCAGGATGCCTTTTTTACACTCTATAAATGTGGAAATTTACATTGGAAACGTTTGGTTTAGCTGTTAATGAAGTTTCGTTTTTTTAGTGCTGAAAATTCATTGTCTGCTGGCGCTGTACACCTTTTCTAAGTGTTGCAATATCTCATGAAAGAAATACTGGACAATCAAATTAATGACTTTCCAGGCTTCAAGATGCCTTTCTACACTATATAAAGGTGGAAATTTACATTGGAAACGTTTGGTTTAGCTGTTATAAAAGTTTGGGTTTTTAGTCCTGTAAATGCATTTTCAGCTCGCGCTGTACACATTTGCTATGAGAGGCATTATCTCATAAGGGAAATATTGGACAATCAAATTAATGACTGCCCAGGCTTCAGGATGTCTTTTTACACTATATAAAGGTGGAAATTTACATTGGAAACGTTTAGTTTAGCTGTTATAAAAGTTTGTTTTTTTAGTGCTGTAAATGCATTTTCAGCTCGCGCTGTACACATTTGCTATGTGAGGCATTATCTCATAAGGGAAATACTGGACAATCAAATTAATGACTGCCCAGGCTTCAGGATGTCTTTTTACACTATATAAAGGTGGAAATTT
The DNA here is from genome assembly GCF_059441095.1 of Idiotropiscis lumnitzeri. Lineage (NCBI taxonomy): Eukaryota > Metazoa > Chordata > Actinopteri > Syngnathiformes > Syngnathidae > Idiotropiscis > Idiotropiscis lumnitzeri. Next base: position 104,440 of record NW_028283600.1, on the reverse strand, counting down.
ACATTGGAAACGTTTGGTTTAGCTGTTATAAAAGTTTGGTTTTTTAGTGCTGTAAATGCATTTTCAGCTCGCGCTGTACACATTTGCTATGAGAGGCATTATCTCATAAAGGCAATATTGGACAATCGAATTAATGACTGCCCAGGCTTCAGGATGTCTTTTTACACTATATAAAGGTGGAAATTTACATTGGAAACGTTTGGTTTAGCTGTGATAAAAGTTTGTTTTTTTAGTGCTGAAAATGCATTTTCAGCTCGCACTGTACACATTTGCTATGTGAGGCATTATCTCATAAGGGAAATACTGGACAATCAAATTAATGACTTCCCAGGCTTCAGGATGCCTTTTTACACTCTATAAATGTGGAAATTTACATTGGAAACGTTTGGTTTAGCTGTTAATGAAGTTTCGTTTTTTTAGTGCTGAAAATTCATTGTCTGCTGGCGCTGTACACCTTTTCTAAGTGTTGCAATATCTCATGAAAGAAATACTGGACAATCAAATTAATGACTTTCCAGGCTTCAAGATGCCTTTCTACACTATATAAAGGTGGAAATTTACATTGGAAACGTTTGGTTTAGCTGTTATAAAAGTTTGGGTTTTTAGTCCTGTAAATGCATTTTCAGCTCGCGCTGTACACATTTGCTATGAGAGGCATTATCTCATAAGGGAAATATTGGACAATCAAATTAATGACTGCCCAGGCTTCAGGATGTCTTTTTACACTATATAAAGGTGGAAATTTACATTGGAAACGTTTAGTTTAGCTGTTATAAAAGTTTGTTTTTTTAGTGCTGTAAATGCATTTTCAGCTCGCGCTGTACACATTTGCTATGTGAGGCATTATCTCATAAGGGAAATACTGGACAATCAAATTAATGACTGCCCAGGCTTCAGGATGTCTTTTTACACTATATAAAGGTGGAAATTTACATTGGAAACGTTTGGTTTAGCTGTTATAAAAGTTTGGTTTTTTAGTGCTGTAAATGCATTTTCAGCTCGCGCTGTACACATTTGCTATGAGAGGCATTATCTCATAAGGGAAATACTGGACAATCAAATTAATGACTTCCCAGGCTTCAGGATGCCTTTTTACACTTTATAAATGTGGAAATTTACATTGGAAACGTTTGGTTTAGCTGTTAATGAAGTTTCGTTTTTTTAGTGCTGAAAATTCATTGTCTGCTGGCGCTGTACACTTTTTCTAAGTGTTGCAATATCTCATGAAGGAAATACTGGACAATCAAATTAATGACTTTCCAGGCTTCAGGATGCCTTTCTACACTATATAAAGGTGGAAATGTACATTGGAAACGTTTGGTTTAGCTGTTATAAAAGTTTGTTTTTTTAGTGCTGTAAATGCATTTTCAGCTCGCGCTGTACACATTTGCTATGAGAGGCATTATCTCATCAGGCAAATAGTGGACAATCAAATTAATGACTGCCCAGGCTCCAGGATGTCTTTTTACACTATATAAAGGTGGAAATTTACATTGGAAACGTTTGGTTTAGCTGTTATAAAAGTTTGGTTTTTTTAGTGCTGAAAATGCATTTTCAGCTCGCACTGTACACATTTGCTATGTGAGGCATTATCTCATAAGGGAAATACTGGACAATCAAATTAATGACTGCCCAGGCTTCAGGATGTCTTTTTACACTATATAAAGGTGGAAATTTACATTGGAAACGTTTGGTTTAGCTGTTAATGAAGTTTCGTTTTTTTAGTGCTGAAAATTCATTGTCTGCTGGCGCTGTACACTTTTTCTAAGTGTTGCAATATCTCATGAAGGAAATACTGGACAATCAAATTAATGACTTTCCAGGCTTCAGGATGCCTTTCTACACTATATAAAGGTGGAAATTTACATTGGAAACGTTTGGTTTAGCTGTTATAAAAGTTTGTTTTTTTAGTGCTGTAAATGCATTTTCAGCTCGCGCTGTACACATTTGCTATGAGAGGCATTATCTCATAAGGGAAATATTGGACAATCAAATTAATGACTGCCCAGGCTTCAGGATGTCTTTTTACACTATATAAAGGTGGAAATTTACATTGGAAACTTTTAGTTTAGCTGTTATAAAAGTTTGTTTTTTTAGTGCTGTAAATGCATTTTCAGCTCGCGCTGTACACATTTGCTATGTGAGGCATTATCTCATAAGGGAAATACTGGACAATCAAATTAATGACTTCCCAGGCTTCAGGATGCCTTTTTACACTCTATAAATGTGGAAATTTACATTGGAAACGTTTGGTTTAGCTGTTAATGAAGTTTCGTTTTTTTAGTGCTGAAAATTCATTGTCTGCTGGCGCTGTACACTTTTTCTAAGTGTTGCAATATCTCATGAAGGAAATACTGGACAATCAAATTAATGACTTTCCAGGCTTCAGGATGCCTTTCTACACTATATAAATGTGGAAATTTACATTGGAAACGTTTGGTTTAGCTGTTATAAAAGTTTGGTTTTTTAGTGCTGTAAATGCATTTTCAGCTCGCGCTGTACACATTTGCTATGAGAGGCATTATCTCATAAGGGAAATATTGGACAATCAAATTAATGACTGCCCAGGCTTCAGGATGTCTTTTTACACTATATAAAGGTGGAAATTTACATTGGAAACGTTTGGTTTAGCTGTTAATGAAGTTTCGTTTTTTTAGTGCTGAAAAGTCATTGTCTGCTGGCGCTGTACACTTTTTCTAAGTGTTGCAATATCTCATGAAGGAAATACTGGACAATCAAATTAATGACTTTCCAGGCTTCAGGATGCCTTTCTACACTATATAAAGGTGGAAATTTACATTGGAAACGTTTGGTTTAGCTGTTATAAAAGTTTGGTTTTTTAGTGCTGTAAATGCATTTTCAGCTCGCGCTGTACACATTTGCTATGAGAGGCATTATCTCATAAGGGAAATATTGGACAATCAAATTAATGGCTGCCCAGGCTTCAGGATGTCTTTTTACTCTATATAAAGGTGGAAATTTACATTGGAAACGTTTAGTTTAGCTGTTAATGAAGTTTCGTTTTTTTTAGTGCTGAAAATTCATTGTCTGCTGGCGCTGTACACTTTTTCTAAGTGTTGCAATATCTCATGAAGGAAATACTGGACAATCAAATCAATGACTTTCCAGGCTTCAGGATGCCTTTCTACACTAGATAAAGGTGGAAATTTACATTGGAAACGTTTGGTTTAGCTGTTATATAAGTTTGGTTTTTTAGTGCTGTAAATGCATTTTCAGCTCGCACTGTACACATTTGCTATGTCAGGCATTATCTCATAAGGGAAATACTGGACAATCAAATTAATGACTGCCCAGGCTTCAGGATGTCTTTTTACACTATATAAAGGTGGAAATTTACATTGGAAACGTTTGGTTTAGCTGTTATAAAAGTTTGTTTTTTTAGTGCTGAAAATGCATTTTCAGCTCGCACTGTACACATTTGCTATGTGAGGCATTATCTCATAAGGGAAATACTGGACAATCAAATTAATGACTTCCCAGGCTTCAGGATGCCTTTTTACACTCTATAAATGTGGAAATTTACATTGGAAACGTTTGGTTTAGCTGTTAATGAAGTTTCGTTTTTTTAGTGCTGAAAATTCATTGTCTGCTGGCGCTGTACACTTTTTCTAAGTGTTGCAATATCTCATGAAGGAAATACTGGACAATCAAATTAATGACTTTCCAGGCTTCAGGATGCCTTTCTACACTATATAAAGGTGGAAATTTACATTGGAAACGTTTGGTTTAGCTGTTATAAAAGTTTGTTTTTTTAGTGCTGTAAATGCATTTTCAGCTCGCGCTGTACACATTTGCTATGAGAGGCATTATCTCATAAGGGAAATATTGGACAATCAAATTAATGACTGCCCAGGCTTCAGGATGTCTTTTTACACTATATAAAGGTGGAAATTTACATTGGAAACGTTTGGTTTAGCTGTTATAAAAGTTTGGTTTTTTAGTGCTGAAAATGCATTTTCAGCTCGCACTGTACACATTTGCTATGTGAGGCATTATCTCATAAGGGAAATACTGGACAATCAAATTAATGACTTCCCAGGCTTCAGGATGCCCTTTTACACTCTATAAATGTGGAAATTTACATTGGAAACGTTTGGTTTAGCTGTTAATGAAGTTTCGTTTTTTTAGTGCTGAAAATTCATTGTCTGCTGGCGCTGTACACTTTTTCTAAGTGTTGCAATATCTCATGAAGGAAATACTGGACAATCAAATTAATGACTTTCCAGGCTTCAGGATGCCTTTCTACACTATATAAAGGTGGAAATTTACATTGGAAACGTTTGGTTTAGCTGTTATAAAAGTTTGGTTTTTTAGTGCTGTAAATGCATTTTCAGCTCGCGCTGTACACATTTGCTATGAGAGGCATTATCTCATAAGGGAAATATTGGACAATCAAATTAATGACTGCCCAGGCTTCAGGATGTCTTTTTACACTATATAAAGGTGGAATTTACATTGGAAACGTTTGCTTTAGCTGTTATAAAAGTTTGGTTTTTTAGTGCTGAAAATGCATTTTCAGCTCGCACTGTACACATTTGCTATGTGAGGCATTATCTCATGAAGGAAATACTGGACAATCAAATTAATGACTTTCCAGGCTTCAGGATGCCTTTTTACACTATATAAAGGTGGAAATTTACATTGGAAACGTTTGGTTTAGCTGTTATAAAAGTTTGGTTTTTTAGTGCTGTAAATGCATTTTCAGCTCGCGCTGTACACATTTGCTATGAGAGGCATTATCTCATAAAGGAAATATTGGACAATCGAATTAATGACTGCCCAGGCTTCAGGATGTCTTTTTACACTATATAAAGGTGGAAATTTACATTGGAAACGTTTGGTTTAGCTGTGATAAAAGTTTGTTTTTTTAGTGCTGAAAATGCATTTTCAGCTCGCACTGTACACATTTGCTATGTGAGGCATTATCTCATAAGGGAAATACTGGACAATCAAATTAATGACTTCCCAGGCTTCAGGATGCCTTTTTACACTCTATAAATGTGGAAATTTACATTGGAAACGTTTGGTTTAGCTGTTAATGAAGTTTCGTTTTTTTAGTGCTGAAAATTCATTGTCTGCTGGCGCTGTACACCTTTTCTAAGTGTTGCAATATCTCATGAAAGAAATACTGGACAATCAAATTAATGACTTTCCAGGCTTCAAGATGCCTTTCTACACTATATAAAGGTGGAAATTTACATTGGAAACGTTTGGTTTAGCTGTTATAAAAGTTTGGGTTTTTAGTCCTGTAAATGCATTTTCAGCTCGCGCTGTACACATTTGCTATGAGAGGCATTATCTCATAAGGGAAATATTGGACAATCAAATTAATGACTGCCCAGGCTTCAGGATGTCTTTTTACACTATATAAAGGTGGAAATTTACATTGGAAACGTTTAGTTTAGCTGTTATAAAAGTTTGTTTTTTTAGTGCTGTAAATGCATTTTCAGCTCGCGCTGTACACATTTGCTATGTGAGGCATTATCTCATAAGGGAAATACTGGACAATCAAATTAATGACTGCCCAGGCTTCAGGATGTCTTTTTACACTATATAAAGGTGGAAATTTACATTGGAAACGTTTGGTTTAGCTGTTATAAAAGTTTGGTTTTTTAGTGCTGTAAATGCATTTTCAGCTCGCGCTGTACACATTTGCTATGAGAGGCATTATCTCATAAAGGCAATATTGGACAATCGAATTAATGACTGCCCAGGCTTCAGGATGTCTTTTTACACTATATAAAGGTGGAAATTTACATTGGAAACGTTTGGTTTAGCTGTGATAAAAGTTTGTTTTTTTAGTGCTGAAAATGCATTTTCAGCTCGCACTGTACACATTTGCTATGTGAGGCATTATCTCATAAGGGAAATACTGGACAATCAAATTAATGACTTCCCAGGCTTCAGGATGCCTTTTTACACTATATAAAGGTGGAAATTTACATTGGAAACGTTTGGTTTAGCTGTTAATGAAGTTTCGTTTTTTTAGTGCTGAAAATTCATTGTCTGCTGGCGCTGTACACCTTTTCTAAGTGTTGCAATATCTCATGAAAGAAATACTGGACAATCAAATTAATGACTTTCCAGGCTTCAAGATGCCTTTCTACACTATATAAAGGTGGAAATTTACATTGGAAACGTTTGGTTTAGCTGTTATAAAAGTTTGGGTTTTTAGTCCTGTAAATGCATTTTCAGCTCGCGCTGTACACATTTGCTATGAGAGGCATTATCTCATAAGGGAAATATTGGACAATCAAATTAATGACTGCCCAGGCTTCAGGATGTCTTTTTACACTATATAAAGGTGGAAATTTACATTGGAAACGTTTAGTTTAGCTGTTATAAAAGTTTGTTTTTTTAGTGCTGTAAATGCATTTTCAGCTCGCGCTGTACACATTTGCTATGTGAGGCATTATCTCATAAGGGAAATACTGGACAATCAAATTAATGACTGCCCAGGCTTCAGGATGTCTTTTTACACTATATAAAGGTGGAAATTTACATTGGAAACGTTTGGTTTAGCTGTTATAAAAGTTTGGTTTTTTAGTGCTGTAAATGCATTTTCAGCTCGCGCTGTACACATTTGCTATGAGAGGCATTATCTCATAAGGGAAATATTGGACAATCAAATTAATGACTGCCCAGGCTTCAGGATGTCTTTTTACACTATATAAAGGTGGAAATTTACATTGGAAACGTTTAGTTTAGCTGTTAATGAAGTTTCGTTTTTTTAGTGCTGAAAAGTCATTGTCTGCTGGCGCTGTACACTTTTTCTAAGTGTTGCAATATCTCATGAAGGAAATACTGGACAATCAAATTAATGACTTTCCAGGCTTCAGGATGCCTTTCTACACTATATAAAGGTGGAAATTTACATTGGAAACGTTTGGTTTAGCTGTTATAAAAGTTTGGTTTTTTAGTGCTGTAAATGCATTTTCAGCTCGCGCTGTACACATTTGCTATGAGAGGCATTATCTCATAAGGGAAATATTGGACAATCAAATTAATGACTGCCCAGGCTTCAGGATGTCTTTTTACACTATATAAAGGTGGAAATTTACATTGGAAACGTTTGGTTTAGCTGTTATAAAAGTTTGGTTTTTTAGTGCTGTAAATGCATTTTCAGCTCGCGCTGTACACATTTGCTATGAGAGGCATTATCTCATAAGGGAAATATTGGACAATCAAATTAATGACTGCCCAGGCTTCAGGATGTCTTTTTACACGATATAAAGGTGGAAATTTACATTGGAAACGTTTGGTTTAGCTGTTATAAAAGTTTGTTTTTTTAGTGCTGTAAATGCATTTTCAGCTCGCGCTGTACACATTTGCTATGAGAGGCATTATCTCATAAGGGAAATATTGGACAATCAAATTAATGGCTGCCCAGGCTTCAGGATGTCTTTTTACTCTATATAAAGGTGGAAATTTACATTGGAAACGTTTAGTTTAGCTGTTAATGAAGTTTCGTTTTTTTTAGTGCTGAAAATTCATTGTCTGCTGGCGCTGTACACTTTTTCTAAGTGTTGCAATATCTCATGAAGGAAATACTGGACAATCAAATCAATGACTTTCCAGGCTTCAGGATGCCTTTCTACACTAGATAAAGGTGGAAATTTACATTGGAAACGTTTGGTTTAGCTGTTATATAAGTTTGGTTTTTTAGTGCTGTAAATGCATTTTCAGCTCGCACTGTACACATTTGCTATGTGAGGCATTATCTCATAAGGGAAATACTGGACAATCAAATTAATGACTTCCCAGGCTTCAGGATGCCTTTTTACACTTTATAAATGTGGAAATTTACATTGGAAACGTTTGGTTTAGCTGTTAATGAAGTTTCGTTTTTTTAGTGCTGAAAATTCATTGTCTGCTGGCGCTGTACACTTTTTCTAAGTGTTGCAATATCTCATGAAGGAAATACTGGACAATCAAATTAATGACTTTCCAGGCTTCAGGATGCCTTTCTACACTATATAAAGGTGGAAATTTACATTGGAAACGTTTGGTTTAGCTGTTATAAAAGTTTGGTTTTTTAGTGCTGTAAATGCATTTTCAGCTCGCGCTGTACACATTTGCTATGAGAGGCATTATATCATAAGGGAAATATTGGACAATCAAATTAATGACTGCCCAGGCTTCAGGATGTCTTTTTACACTATATAAAGGTGGAAATTTACATTGGAAACGTTTAGTTTAGCTGTTAATGAAGTTTCGTTTTTTTAGTGCTGAAAATTCATTGTCTGCTGGCGCTGTACACTTTTTCTAAGTGTTGCAATATCTCATGAAGGAAATACTGGACAATCAAATTAATGACTTTCCAGGCTTCAGGATGCCTTTCTACACTATATAAAGGTAGAAATTTACATTGGAAACGTTTGGTTTAGCTGTTATAAAAGTTTGGTTTTTTAGTGCTGTAAATGCATTTTCAGCTCGCGCTGTACACATTTGCTATGAGAGGCATTATCTCATAAGGGAAATATTGGACAATCAAATTAATGACTGCCCAGGCTTCAGGATGTCTTTTTACACTATATAAAGGTGGAAATTTACATTGGAAACGTTTGGTTTAGCTGTTATAAAAGTTTGGTTTTTTAGTGCTGTAAATGCATTTTCAGCTCGCGCTGTACACATTTGCTATGAGAGGCATTATCTCATAAGGGAAATATTGGACAATCAAATTAATGGCTGCCCAGGCTTCAGGATGTCTTTTTACACTATATAAATGTGGAAATTTACATTGGAAACGTTTGGTTTAGCTGTTAATGAAGTTTCGTTTTTTTAGTGCTGAAAATTCATTGTCTGCTGGCGCTGTACACTTTTTCTAAGTGTTGCAATATCTCATGAAGGAAATACTGGACAATCAAATTAATGACTTTCCAGGCTTCAGGATGCCTTTCTACACTATATAAAGGTGGAAATTTACATTGGAAACGTTTGGTTTAGCTGTTATAAAAGTTTGTTTTTTTAGTGCTGTAAATGCATTTTCAGCTCGCGCTGTACACATTTGCTATGAGAGGCATTATCTCATAAGGGAAATATTGGACAATCAAATTAATGACTGCCCAGGCTTCAGGATGTCTTTTTACACTATATAAAGGTGGAAATTTACATTGGAAACGTTTAGTTTAGCTGTTATAAAAGTTTGTTTTTTTAGTGCTGTAAATGCATTTTCAGCTCGCGCTGTACACATTTGCTATGTGAGGCATTATCTCATAAGGGAAATACTGGACAATCAAATTAATGACTGCCCAGGCTTCAGGATGTCTTTTTACACTATATAAAGGTGGAAATTTACATTGGAAACGTTTGGTTTAGCTGTTATAAAAGTTTGGTTTTTTAGTGCTGAAAATGCATTTTCAGCTCGCACTGTACACATTTGCTATGTGAGGCATTATCTCATAAGGGAAATACTGGACAATCAAATTAATGACTTCCCAGGCTTCAGGATGCCCTTTTACACTCTATAAATGTGGAAATTTACATTGGAAACGTTTGGTTTAGCTGTTAATGAAGTTTCGTTTTTTTAGTGCTGAAAATTCATTGTCTGCTGGCGCTGTACACTTTTTCTAAGTGTTGCAATATCTCATGAAGGAAATACTGGACAATCAAATTAATGACTTTCCAGGCTTCAGGATGCCTTTCTACACTATATAAAGGTGGAAATTTACATTGGAAACGTTTGGTTTAGCTGTTATAAAAGTTTGGTTTTTTAGTGCTGTAAATGCATTTTCAGCTCGCGCTGTACACATTTGCTATGAGAGGCATTATCTCATAAGGGAAATATTGGACAATCAAATTAATGACTGCCCAGGCTTCAGGATGTCTTTTTACACTATATAAAGGTGGAATTTACATTGGAAACGTTTGCTTTAGCTGTTATAAAAGTTTGGTTTTTTAGTGCTGAAAATGCATTTTCAGCTCGCACTGTACACATTTGCTATGTGAGGCATTATCTCATGAAGGAAATACTGGACAATCAAATTAATGACTTTCCAGGCTTCAGGATGCCTTTTTACACTATATAAAGGTGGAAATTTACATTGGAAACGTTTGGTTTAGCTGTTATAAAAGTTTGGTTTTTTAGTGCTGTAAATGCATTTTCAGCTCGCGCTGTACACATTTGCTATGAGAGGCATTATCTCATAAAGGAAATATTGGACAATCGAATTAATGACTGCCCAGGCTTCAGGATGTCTTTTTACACTATATAAAGGTGGAAATTTACATTGGAAACGTTTGGTTTAGCTGTGATAAAAGTTTGTTTTTTTAGTGCTGAAAATGCATTTTCAGCTCGCACTGTACACATTTGCTATGTGAGGCATTATCTCATAAGGGAAATACTGGACAATCAAATTAATGACTTCCCAGGCTTCAGGATGCCTTTTTACACTCTATAAATGTGGAAATTTACATTGGAAACGTTTGGTTTAGCTGTTAATGAAGTTTCGTTTTTTTAGTGCTGAAAATTCATTGTCTGCTGGCGCTGTACACCTTTTCTAAGTGTTGCAATATCTCATGAAAGAAATACTGGACAATCAAATTAATGACTTTCCAGGCTTCAAGATGCCTTTCTACACTATATAAAGGTGGAAATTTACATTGGAAACGTTTGGTTTAGCTGTTATAAAAGTTTGGGTTTTTAGTCCTGTAAATGCATTTTCAGCTCGCGCTGTACACATTTGCTATGAGAGGCATTATCTCATAAGGGAAATATTGGACAATCAAATTAATGACTGCCCAGGCTTCAGGATGTCTTTTTACACTATATAAAGGTGGAAATTTACATTGGAAACGTTTAGTTTAGCTGTTATAAAAGTTTGTTTTTTTAGTGCTGTAAATGCATTTTCAGCTCGCGCTGTACACATTTGCTATGTGAGGCATTATCTCATAAGGGAAATACTGGACAATCAAATTAATGACTGCCCAGGCTTCAGGATGTCTTTTTACACTATATAAAGGTGGAAATTTACATTGGAAACGTTTGGTTTAGCTGTTATAAAAGTTTGGTTTTTTAGTGCTGTAAATGCATTTTCAGCTCGCGCTGTACACATTTGCTATGAGAGGCATTATCTCATAAAGGCAATATTGGACAATCGAATTAATGACTGCCCAGGCTTCAGGATGTCTTTTTACACTATATAAAGGTGGAAATTTACATTGGAAACGTTTGGTTTAGCTGTGATAAAAGTTTGTTTTTTTAGTGCTGAAAATGCATTTTCAGCTCGCACTGTACACATTTGCTATGTGAGGCATTATCTCATAAGGGAAATACTGGACAATCAAATTAATGACTTCCCAGGCTTCAGGATGCCTTTTTACACTCTATAAATGTGGAAATTTACATTGGAAACGTTTGGTTTAGCTGTTAATGAAGTTTCGTTTTTTTAGTGCTGAAAATTCATTGTCTGCTGGCGCTGTACACCTTTTCTAAGTGTTGCAATATCTCATGAAAGAAATACTGGACAATCAAATTAATGACTTTCCAGGCTTCAAGATGCCTTTCTACACTATATAAAGGTGGAAATTTACATTGGAAACGTTTGGTTTAGCTGTTATAAAAGTTTGGGTTTTTAGTCCTGTAAATGCATTTTCAGCTCGCGCTGTACACATTTGCTATGAGAGGCATTATCTCATAAGGGAAATATTGGACAATCAAATTAATGACTGCCCAGGCTTCAGGATGTCTTTTTACACTATATAAAGGTGGAAATTTACATTGGAAACGTTTAGTTTAGCTGTTATAAAAGTTTGTTTTTTTAGTGCTGTAAATGCATTTTCAGCTCGCGCTGTACACATTTGCTATGTGAGGCATTATCTCATAAGGGAAATACTGGACAATCAAATTAATGACTGCCCAGGCTTCAGGATGTCTTTTTACACTATATAAAGGTGGAAATTTACATTGGAAACGTTTGGTTTAGCTGTTATAAAAGTTTGGTTTTTTAGTGCTGTAAATGCATTTTCAGCTCGCGCTGTACACATTTGCTATGAGAGGCATTATCTCATAAGGGAAATATTGGAAAATCAAATTAATGACTGCCCAGGCTTCAGGATGTCTTTTTACACTATATAAAGGTGGAAATTTACATTGGAAACGTTTGGTTTAGCTGTTATAAAAGTTTGGTTTTTTAGTGCTGTAAATGCATTTTCAGCTCGCGCTGTACACATTTGCTATGAGAGGCATTATCTCATAAGGGAAATATTGGACAATCAAATTAATGACTGCCCAGGCTTCAGGATGTCTTTTTACACGATATAAAGGTGGAAATTTACATTGGAAACGTTTGGTTTAGCTGTTATAAAAGTTTGGTTTTTTAGTGCTGTAAATGCATTTTCAGCTCGCGCTGTACACATTTGCTATGAGAGGCATTATCTCATAAGGGAAATATTGGACAATCAAATTAATGGCTGCCCAGGCTTCAGGATGTCTTTTTACTCTATATAAAGGTGGAAATTTACATTGGAAACGTTTAGTTTAGCTGTTAATGAAGTTTCGTTTTTTTTAGTGCTGAAAATTCATTGTCTGCTGGCGCTGTACACTTTTTCTAAGTGTTGCAATATCTCATGAAGGAAATACTGGACAATCAAATCAATGACTTTCCAGGCTTCAGGATGCCTTTCTACACTAGATAAAGGTGGAAATTTACATTGGAAACGTTTGGTTTAGCTGTTATATAAGTTTGGTTTTTTAGTGCTGTAAATGCATTTTCAGCTCGCACTGTACACATTTGCTATGTGAGGCATTATCTCATAAGGGAAATACTGGACAATCAAATTAATGACTTCCCAGGCTTCAGGATGCCTTTTTACACTTTATAAATGTGGAAATTTACATTGGAAACGTTTGGTTTAGCTGTTAATGAAGTTTCGTTTTTTTAGTGCTGAAAATTCATTGTCTGCTGGCGCTGTACACTTTTTCTAAGTGTTGCAATATCTCATGAAGGAAATACTGGACAATCAAATTAATGACTTTCCAGGCTTCAGGATGCCTTTCTACACTATATAAAGGTGGAAATTTACATTGGAAACGTTTGGTTTAGCTGTTATAAAAGTTTGGTTTTTTAGTGCTGTAAATGCATTTTCAGCTCGCGCTGTACACATTTGCTATGAGAGGCATTATATCATAAGGGAAATATTGGACAATCAAATTAATGACTGCCCAGGCTTCAGGATGTCTTTTTACACTATATAAAGGTGGAAATTTACATTGGAAACGTTTAGTTTAGCTGTTAATGAAGTTTCGTTTTTTTAGTGCTGAAAATTCATTGTCTGCTGGCGCTGTACACTTTTTCTAAGTGTTGCAATATCTCATGAAGGAAATACTGGACAATCAAATTAATGACTTTCCAGGCTTCAGGATGCCTTTCTACACTATATAAAGGTAGAAATTTACATTGGAAACGTTTGGTTTAGCTGTTATAAAAGTTTGGTTTTTTAGTGCTGTAAATGCATTTTCAGCTCGCGCTGTACACATTTGCTATGAGAGGCATTATCTCATAAGGGAAATATTGGACAATCAAATTAATGACTGCCCAGGCTTCAGGATGTCTTTTTACACTATATAAAGGTGGAAATTTACATTGGAAACGTTTGGTTTAGCTGTTATAAAAGTTTGGTTTTTTAGTGCTGTAAATGCATTTTCAGCTCGCGCTGTACACATTTGCTATGAGAGGCATTATCTCATAAGGGAAATATTGGACAATCAAATTAATGGCTGCCCAGGCTTCAGGATGTCTTTTTACACTATATAAATGTGGAAATTTACATTGGAAACGTTTGGTTTAGCTGTTAATGAAGTTTCGTTTTTTTAGTGCTGAAAATTCATTGTCTGCTGGCGCTGTACACTTTTTCTAAGTGTTGCAATATCTCATGAAGGAAATACTGGACAATCAAATTAATGACTTTCCAGGCTTCAGGATGCCTTTCTACACTATATAAAGGTGGAAATTTACATTGGAAACGTTTGGTTTAGCTGTTATAAAAGTTTGTTTTTTTAGTGCTGTAAATGCATTTTCAGCTCGCGCTGTACACATTTGCTATGAGAGGCATTATCTCATAAGGGAAATATTGGACAATCAAATTAATGACTGCCCAGGCTTCAGGATGTCTTTTTACACTATATAAAGGTGGAAATTTACATTGGAAACGTTTAGTTTAGCTGTTATAAAAGTTTGTTTTTTTAGTGCTGTAAATGCATTTTCAGCTCGCGCTGTACACATTTGCTATGTGAGGCATTATCTCATAAGGGAAATACTGGACAATCAAATTAATGACTGCCCAGGCTTCAGGATGTCTTTTTACACTATATAAAGGTGGAAATTTACATTGGAAACGTTTGGTTTAGCTGTTATAAAAGTTTGGTTTTTTAGTGCTGAAAATGCATTTTCAGCTCGCACTGTACACATTTGCTATGTGAGGCATTATCTCATAAGGGAAATACTGGACAATCAAATTAATGACTTCCCAGGCTTCAGGATGCCCTTTTACACTCTATAAATGTGGAAATTTACATTGGAAACGTTTGGTTTAGCTGTTAATGAAGTTTCGTTTTTTTAGTGCTGAAAATTCATTGTCTGCTGGCGCTGTACACTTTTTCTAAGTGTTGCAATATCTCATGAAGGAAATACTGGACAATCAAATTAATGACTTTCCAGGCTTCAGGATGCCTTTCTACACTATATAAAGGTGGAAATTTACATTGGAAACGTTTGGTTTAGCTGTTATAAAAGTTTGGTTTTTTAGTGCTGTAAATGCATTTTCAGCTCGCGCTGTACACATTTGCTATGAGAGGCATTATCTCATAAGGGAAATATTGGACAATCAAATTAATGACTGCCCAGGCTTCAGGATGTCTTTTTACACTATATAAAGGTGGAATTTACATTGGAAACGTTTGCTTTAGCTGTTATAAAAGTTTGGTTTTTTAGTGCTGAAAATGCATTTTCAGCTCGCACTGTACACATTTGCTATGTGAGGCATTATCTCATGAAGGAAATACTGGACAATCAAATTAATGACTTTCCAGGCTTCAGGATGCCTTTTTACACTATATAAAGGTGGAAATTTACATTGGAAACGTTTGGTTTAGCTGTTATAAAAGTTTGGTTTTTTAGTGCTGTAAATGCATTTTCAGCTCGCGCTGTACACATTTGCTATGAGAGGCATTATCTCATAAAGGAAATATTGGACAATCGAATTAATGACTGCCCAGGCTTCAGGATGTCTTTTTACACTATATAAAGGTGGAAATTTACATTGGAAACGTTTGGTTTAGCTGTGATAAAAGTTTGTTTTTTTAGTGCTGAAAATGCATTTTCAGCTCGCACTGTACACATTTGCTATGTGAGGCATTATCTCATAAGGGAAATACTGGACAATCAAATTAATGACTTCCCAGGCTTCAGGATGCCTTTTTACACTCTATAAATGTGGAAATTTACATTGGAAACGTTTGGTTTAGCTGTTAATGAAGTTTCGTTTTTTTAGTGCTGAAAATTCATTGTCTGCTGGCGCTGTACACCTTTTCTAAGTGTTGCAATATCTCATGAAAGAAATACTGGACAATCAAATTAATGACTTTCCAGGCTTCAAGATGCCTTTCTACACTATATAAAGGTGGAAATTTACATTGGAAACGTTTGGTTTAGCTGTTATAAAAGTTTGGGTTTTTAGTCCTGTAAATGCATTTTCAGCTCGCGCTGTACACATTTGCTATGAGAGGCATTATCTCATAAGGGAAATATTGGACAATCAAATTAATGACTGCCCAGGCTTCAGGATGTCTTTTTACACTATATAAAGGTGGAAATTTACATTGGAAACGTTTAGTTTAGCTGTTATAAAAGTTTGTTTTTTTAGTGCTGTAAATGCATTTTCAGCTCGCGCTGTACACATTTGCTATGTGAGGCATTATCTCATAAGGGAAATACTGGACAATCAAATTAATGACTGCCCAGGCTTCAGGATGTCTTTTTACACTATATAAAGGTGGAAATTTACATTGGAAACGTTTGGTTTAGCTGTTATAAAAGTTTGGTTTTTTAGTGCTGTAAATGCATTTTCAGCTCGCGCTGTACACATTTGCTATGAGAGGCATTATCTCATAAAGACAATATTGGACAATCGAATTAATGACTGCCCAGGCTTCAGGATGTCTTTTTACACTATATAAAGGTGGAAATTTACATTGGAAACGTTTGGTTTAGCTGTGATAAAAGTTTGTTTTTTTAGTGCTGAAAATGCATTTTCAGCTCGCACTGTACACATTTGCTATGTGAGGCATTATCTCATAAGGGAAATACTGGACAATCAAATTAATGACTTCCCAGGCTTCAGGATGCCTTTTTACACTATATAAAGGTGGAAATTACATTGGAAACGTTTGGTTTAGCTGTTAATGAAGTTTCGTTTTTTTAGTGCTGAAAATTCATTGTCTGCTGGCGCTGTACACCTTTTCTAAGTGTTGCAATATCTCATGAAAGAAATACTGGACAATCAAATTAATGACTTTCCAGGCTTCAAGATGCCTTTCTACACTATATAAAGGTGGAAATTTACATTGGAAACGTTTGGTTTAGCTGTTATAAAAGTTTGGGTTTTTAGTCCTGTAAATGCATTTTCAGCTCGCGCTGTACACATTTGCTATGAGAGGCATTATCTCATAAGGGAAATATTGGACAATCAAATTAATGACTGCCCAGGCTTCAGGATGTCTTTTTACACTATATAAAGGTGGAAATTTACATTGGAAACGTTTAGTTTAGCTGTTATAAAAGTTTGTTTTTTTAGTGCTGTAAATGCATTTTCAGCTCGCGCTGTACACATTTGCTATGTGAGGCATTATCTCATAAGGGAAATACTGGACAATCAAATTAATGACTGCCCAGGCTTCAGGATGTCTTTTTACACTATATAAAGGTGGAAATTTACATTGGAAACGTTTGGTTTAGCTGTTATAAAAGTTTGGTTTTTTAGTGCTGTAAATGCATTTTCAGCTCGCGCTGTACACATTTGCTATGAGAGGCATTATCTCATAAGGGAAATATTGGACAATCAAATTAATGACTGCCCAGGCTTCAGGATGTCTTTTTACACTATATAAAGGTGGAAATTTACATTGGAAACGTTTAGTTTAGCTGTTAATGAAGTTTCGTTTTTTTAGTGCTGAAAAGTCATTGTCTGCTGGCGCTGTACACTTTTTCTAAGTGTTGCAATATCTCATGAAGGAAATACTGGACAATCAAATTAATGACTTTCCAGGCTTCAGGATGCCTTTCTACACTATATAAAGGTGGAAATTTACATTGGAAACGTTTGGTTTAGCTGTTATAAAAGTTTGGTTTTTTAGTGCTGTAAATGCATTTTCAGCTCGCGCTGTACACATTTGCTATGAGAGGCATTATCTCATAAGGGAAATATTGGACAATCAAATTAATGACTGCCCAGGCTTCAGGATGTCTTTTTACACGATATAAAGGTGGAAATTTACATTGGAAACGTTTGGTTTAGCTGTTATAAAAGTTTGGTTTTTTAGTGCTGTAAATGCATTTTCAGCTCGCGCTGTACACATTTGCTATGAGAGGCATTATCTCATAAGGGAAATATTGGACAATCAAATTAATGGCTGCCCAGGCTTCAGGATGTCTTTTTACTCTATATAAAGGTGGAAATTTACATTGGAAACGTTTAGTTTAGCTGTTAATGAAGTTTCGTTTTTTTTAGTGCTGAAAATTCATTGTCTGCTGGCGCTGTACACTTTTTCTAAGTGTTGCAATATCTCATGAAGGAAATACTGGACAATCAAATCAATGACTTTCCAGGCTTCAGGATGCCTTTCTACACTAGATAAAGGTGGAAATTTACATTGGAAACGTTTGGTTTAGCTGTTATATAAGTTTGGTTTTTTAGTGCTATAAATGCATTTTCAGCTCGCACTGTACACATTTGCTATGTGAGGCATTATCTCATAAGGGAAATACTGGACAATCAAATTAATGACTTCCCAGGCTTCAGGATGCCTTTTTACACTTTATAAATGTGGAAATTTACATTGGAAACGTTTGGTTTAGCTGTTAATGAAGTTTCGTTTTTTTAGTGCTGAAAATTCATTGTCTGCTGGCGCTGTACACTTTTTCTAAGTGTTGCAATATCTCATGAAGGAAATACTGGACAATCAAATTAATGACTTTCCAGGCTTCAGGATGCCTTTCTACACTATATAAAGGTGGAAATTTACATTGGAAACGTTTGGTTTAGCTGTTATAAAAGTTTGGTTTTTTAGTGCTGTAAATGCATTTTCAGCTCGCGCTGTACACATTTGCTATGAGAGGCATTATATCATAAGGGAAATATTGGACAATCAAATTAATGACTGCCCAGGCTTCAGGATGTCTTTTTACACTATATAAAGGTGGAAATTTACATTGGAAACGTTTAGTTTAGCTGTTAATGAAGTTTCGTTTTTTTAGTGCTGAAAATTCATTGTCTGCTGGCGCTGTACACTTTTTCTAAGTGTTGCAATATCTCATGAAGGAAATACTGGACAATCAAATTAATGACTTTCCAGGCTTCAGGATGCCTTTCTACACTATATAAAGGTGGAAAATGTACATTGGAAACGTTTGGTTTAGCTGTTATAAAAGTTTGGTTTTTTAGTGCTGTAAATGCATTTTCAGCTCGCGCTGTACACATTTGCTATGAGAGGCATTATCTCATAAGGGAAATATTGGACAATCAAATTAATGACTGCCCAGGCTTCAGGATGTCTTTTTACACTATATAAAGGTGGAAATTTACATTGGAAACGTTTGGTTTAGCTGTTATAAAAGTTTGGTTTTTTAGTGCTGTAAATGCATTTTCAGCTCGCGCTGTACACATTTGCTATGAGAGGCATTATCTCATAAGGGAAATATTGGACAATCAAATTAATGGCTGCCCAGGCTTCAGGATGTCTTTTTACACTATATAAATGTGGAAATTTACATTGGAAACGTTTGGTTTAGCTGTTAATGAAGTTTCGTTTTTTTAGTGCTGAAAATTCATTGTCTGCTGGCGCTGTACACTTTTTCTAAGTGTTGCAATATCTCATGAAGGAAATACTGGACAATCAAATTAATGACTTTCCAGGCTTCAGGATGCCTTTCTACACTATATAAAGGTGGAAATTTACATTGGAAACGTTTGGTTTAGCTGTTATAAAAGTTTGTTTTTTTAGTGCTGTAAATGCATTTTCAGCTCGCGCTGTACACATTTGCTATGAGAGGCATTATCTCATAAGGGAAATATTGGACAATCAAATTAATGACTGCCCAGGCTTCAGGATGTCTTTTTACACTATATAAAGGTGGAAATTTACATTGGAAACGTTTAGTTTAGCTGTTATAAAAGTTTGTTTTTTTAGTGCTGTAAATGCATTTTCAGCTCGCGCTGTACACATTTGCTATGTGAGGCATTATCTCATAAGGGAAATACTGGACAATCAAATTAATGACTGCCCAGGCTTCAGGATGTCTTTTTACACTATATAAAGGTGGAAATTTACATTGGAAACGTTTGGTTTAGCTGTTATAAAAGTTTGGTTTTTTAGTGCTGAAAATGCATTTTCAGCTCGCACTGTACACATTTGCTATGTGAGGCATTATCTCATAAGGGAAATACTGGACAATCAAATTAATGACTTCCCAGGCTTCAGGATGCCCTTTTACACTCTATAAATGTGGAAATTTACATTGGAAACGTTTGGTTTAGCTGTTAATGAAGTTTCGTTTTTTTAGTGCTGAAAATTCATTGTCTGCTGGCGCTGTACACTTTTTCTAAGTGTTGCAATATCTCATGAAGGAAATACTGGACAATCAAATTAATGACTTTCCAGGCTTCAGGATGCCTTTCTACACTATATAAAGGTGGAAATTTACATTGGAAACGTTTGGTTTAGCTGTTATAAAAGTTTGGTTTTTTAGTGCTGTAAATGCATTTTCAGCTCGCGCTGTACACATTTGCTATGAGAGGCATTATCTCATAAGGGAAATATTGGACAATCAAATTAATGACTGCCCAGGCTTCAGGATGTCTTTTTACACTATATAAAGGTGGAATTTACATTGGAAACGTTTGCTTTAGCTGTTATAAAAGTTTGGTTTTTTAGTGCTGAAAATGCATTTTCAGCTCGCACTGTACACATTTGCTATGTGAGGCATTATCTCATGAAGGAAATACTGGACAATCAAATTAATGACTTTCCAGGCTTCAGGATGCCTTTTTACACTATATAAAGGTGGAAATTTACATTGGAAACGTTTGGTTTAGCTGTTATAAAAGTTTGGTTTTTTAGTGCTGTAAATGCATTTTCAGCTCGCGCTGTACACATTTGCTATGAGAGGCATTATCTCATAAAGGAAATATTGGACAATCGAATTAATGACTGCCCAGGCTTCAGGATGTCTTTTTACACTATATAAAGGTGGAAATTTACATTGGAAACGTTTGGTTTAGCTGTGATAAAAGTTTGTTTTTTTAGTGCTGAAAATGCATTTTCAGCTCGCACTGTACACATTTGCTATGTGAGGCATTATCTCATAAGGGAAATACTGGACAATCAAATTAATGACTTCCCAGGCTTCAGGATGCCTTTTTACACTCTATAAATGTGGAAATTTACATTGGAAACGTTTGGTTTAGCTGTTAATGAAGTTTCGTTTTTTTAGTGCTGAAAATTCATTGTCTGCTGGCGCTGTACACCTTTTCTAAGTGTTGCAATATCTCATGAAAGAAATACTGGACAATCAAATTAATGACTTTCCAGGCTTCAAGATGCCTTTCTACACTATATAAAGGTGGAAATTTACATTGGAAACGTTTGGTTTAGCTGTTATAAAAGTTTGGGTTTTTAGTCCTGTAAATGCATTTTCAGCTCGCGCTGTACACATTTGCTATGAGAGGCATTATCTCATAAGGGAAATATTGGACAATCAAATTAATGACTGCCCAGGCTTCAGGATGTCTTTTTACACTATATAAAGGTGGAAATTTACATTGGAAACGTTTAGTTTAGCTGTTATAAAAGTTTGTTTTTTTAGTGCTGTAAATGCATTTTCAGCTCGCGCTGTACACATTTGCTATGTGAGGCATTATCTCATAAGGGAAATACTGGACAATCAAATTAATGACTGCCCAGGCTTCAGGATGTCTTTTTACACTATATAAAGGTGGAAATTTACATTGGAAACGTTTGGTTTAGCTGTTATAAAAGTTTGGTTTTTTAGTGCTGTAAATGCATTTTCAGCTCGCGCTGTACACATTTGCTATGAGAGGCATTATCTCATAAAGGCAATATTGGACAATCGAATTAATGACTGCCCAGGCTTCAGGATGTCTTTTTACACTATATAAAGGTGGAAATTTACATTGGAAACGTTTGGTTTAGCTGTGATAAAAGTTTGTTTTTTTAGTGCTGAAAATGCATTTTCAGCTCGCACTGTACACATTTGCTATGTGAGGCATTATCTCATAAGGGAAATACTGGACAATCAAATTAATGACTTCCCAGGCTTCAGGATGCCTTTTTACACTCTATAAATGTGGAAATTTACATTGGAAACGTTTGGTTTAGCTGTTAATGAAGTTTCGTTTTTTTAGTGCTGAAAATTCATTGTCTGCTGGCGCTGTACACCTTTTCTAAGTGTTGCAATATCTCATGAAAGAAATACTGGACAATCAAATTAATGACTTTCCAGGCTTCAAGATGCCTTTCTACACTATATAAAGGTGGAAATTTACATTGGAAACGTTTGGTTTAGCTGTTATAAAAGTTTGGGTTTTTAGTCCTGTAAATGCATTTTCAGCTCGCGCTGTACACATTTGCTATGAGAGGCATTATCTCATAAGGGAAATATTGGACAATCAAATTAATGACTGCCCAGGCTTCAGGATGTCTTTTTACACTATATAAAGGTGGAAATTTACATTGGAAACGTTTAGTTTAGCTGTTATAAAAGTTTGTTTTTTTAGTGCTGTAAATGCATTTTCAGCTCGCGCTGTACACATTTGCTATGTGAGGCATTATCTCATAAGGGAAATACTGGACAATCAAATTAATGACTGCCCAGGCTTCAGGATGTCTTTTTACACTATATAAAGGTGGAAATTTACATTGGAAACGTTTGGTTTAGCTGTTATAAAAGTTTGGTTTTTTAGTGCTGTAAATGCATTTTCAGCTCGCGCTGTACACATTTGCTATGAGAGGCATTATCTCATAAGGGAAATACTGGACAATCAAATTAATGACTTCCCAGGCTTCAGGATGCCTTTTTACACTTTATAAATGTGGAAATTTACATTGGAAACGTTTGGTTTAGCTGTTAATGAAGTTTCGTTTTTTTAGTGCTGAAAATTCATTGTCTGCTGGCGCTGTACACTTTTTCTAAGTGTTGCAATATCTCATGAAGGAAATACTGGACAATCAAATTAATGACTTTCCAGGCTTCAGGATGCCTTTCTACACTATATAAAGGTGGAAATGTACATTGGAAACGTTTGGTTTAGCTGTTATAAAAGTTTGTTTTTTTAGTGCTGTAAATGCATTTTCAGCTCGCGCTGTACACATTTGCTATGAGAGGCATTATCTCATCAGGGAAATAGTGGACAATCAAATTAATGACTGCCCAGGCTCCAGGATGTCTTTTTACACTATATAAAGGTGGAAATTTACATTGGAAACGTTTGGTTTAGCTGTTATAAAAGTTTGGTTTTTTTAGTGCTGAAAATGCATTTTCAGCTCGCACTGTACACATTTGCTATGTGAGGCATTATCTCATAAGGGAAATACTGGACAATCAAATTAATGACTGCCCAGGCTTCAGGATGTCTTTTTACACTATATAAAGGTGGAAATTTACATTGGAAACGTTTGGTTTAGCTGTTAATGAAGTTTCGTTTTTTTAGTGCTGAAAATTCATTGTCTGCTGGCGCTGTACACTTTTTCTAAGTGTTGCAATATCTCATGAAGGAAATACTGGACAATCAAATTAATGACTTTCCAGGCTTCAGGATGCCTTTCTACACTATATAAAGGTGGAAATTTACATTGGAAACGTTTGGTTTAGCTGTTAATGAAGTTTCGTTTTTTTAGTGCTGAAAATTCATTGTCTGCTGGCGCTGTACACTTTTTCTAAGTGTTGCAATATCTCATGAAGGAAATACTGGACAATCAAATTAATGACTTTCCAGGCTTCAGGATGCCTTTCTACACTATATAAAGGTGGAAATTTACATTGGAAACGTTTGGTTTAGCTGTTATAAAAGTTTGGTTTTTTAGTGCTGTAAATGCATTTTCAGCTCGCGCTGTACACATTTGCTATGAGAGGCATTATATCATAAGGGAAATATTGGACAATCAAATTAATGACTGCCCAGGCTTCAGGATGTCTTTTTACACTATATAAAGGTGGAAATTTACATTGGAAACGTTTAGTTTAGCTGTTAATGAAGTTTCGTTTTTTTAGTGCTGAAAATTCATTGTCTGCTGGCGCTGTACACTTTTTCTAAGTGTTGCAATATCTCATGAAGGAAATACTGGACAATCAAATTAATGACTTTCCAGGCTTCAGGATGCCTTTCTACACTATATAAAGGTGGAAAATGTACATTGGAAACGTTTGGTTTAGCTGTTATAAAAGTTTGGTTTTTTAGTGCTGTAAATGCATTTTCAGCTCGCGCTGTACACATTTGCTATGAGAGGCATTATCTCATAAGGGAAATATTGGACAATCAAATTAATGACTGCCCAGGCTTCAGGATGTCTTTTTACACTATATAAAGGTGGAAATTTACATTGGAAACGTTTGGTTTAGCTGTTATAAAAGTTTGGTTTTTTAGTGCTGTAAATGCATTTTCAGCTCGCGCTGTACACATTTGCTATGAGAGGCATTATCTCATAAGGGAAATATTGGACAATCAAATTAATGACTGCCCAGGCTTCAGGATGTCTTTTTACACTATATAAAGGTGGAATTTACATTGGAAACGTTTGCTTTAGCTGTTATAAAAGTTTGGTTTTTTAGTGCTGAAAATGCATTTTCAGCTCGCACTGTACACATTTGCTATGTGAGGCATTATCTCATGAAGGAAATACTGGACAATCAAATTAATGACTTTCCAGGCTTCAGGATGCCTTTTTACACTATATAAAGGTGGAAATTTACATTGGAAACGTTTGGTTTAGCTGTTATAAAAGTTTGGTTTTTTAGTGCTGTAAATGCATTTTCAGCTCGCGCTGTACACATTTGCTATGAGAGGCATTATCTCATAAAGGAAATATTGGACAATCGAATTAATGACTGCCCAGGCTTCAGGATGTCTTTTTACACTATATAAAGGTGGAAATTTACATTGGAAACGTTTGGTTTAGCTGTGATAAAAGTTTGTTTTTTTAGTGCTGAAAATGCATTTTCAGCTCGCACTGTACACATTTGCTATGTGAGGCATTATCTCATAAGGGAAATACTGGACAATCAAATTAATGACTTCCCAGGCTTCAGGATGCCTTTTTACACTCTATAAATGTGGAAATTTACATTGGAAACGTTTGGTTTAGCTGTTAATGAAGTTTCGTTTTTTTAGTGCTGAAAATTCATTGTCTGCTGGCGCTGTACACCTTTTCTAAGTGTTGCAATATCTCATGAAAGAAATACTGGACAATCAAATTAATGACTTTCCAGGCTTCAAGATGCCTTTCTACACTATATAAAGGTGGAAATTTACATTGGAAACGTTTGGTTTAGCTGTTATAAAAGTTTGGGTTTTTAGTCCTGTAAATGCATTTTCAGCTCGCGCTGTACACATTTGCTATGAGAGGCATTATCTCATAAGGGAAATATTGGACAATCAAATTAATGACTGCCCAGGCTTCAGGATGTCTTTTTACACTATATAAAGGTGGAAATTTACATTGGAAACGTTTAGTTTAGCTGTTATAAAAGTTTGTTTTTTTAGTGCTGTAAATGCATTTTCAGCTCGCGCTGTACACATTTGCTATGTGAGGCATTATCTCATAAGGGAAATACTGGACAATCAAATTAATGACTGCCCAGGCTTCAGGATGTCTTTTTACACTATATAAAGGTGGAAATTTACATTGGAAACGTTTGGTTTAGCTGTTATAAAAGTTTGGTTTTTTAGTGCTGTAAATGCATTTTCAGCTCGCGCTGTACACATTTGCTATGAGAGGCATTATCTCATAAAGGCAATATTGGACAATCGAATTAATGACTGCCCAGGCTTCAGGATGTCTTTTTACACTATATAAAGGTGGAAATTTACATTGGAAACGTTTGGTTTAGCTGTGATAAAAGTTTGTTTTTTTAGTGCTGAAAATGCATTTTCAGCTCGCACTGTACACATTTGCTATGTGAGGCATTATCTCATAAGGGAAATACTGGACAATCAAATTAATGACTTCCCAGGCTTCAGGATGCCTTTTTACACTCTATAAATGTGGAAATTTACATTGGAAACGTTTGGTTTAGCTGTTAATGAAGTTTCGTTTTTTTAGTGCTGAAAATTCATTGTCTGCTGGCGCTGTACACCTTTTCTAAGTGTTGCAATATCTCATGAAAGAAATACTGGACAATCAAATTAATGACTTTCCAGGCTTCAAGATGCCTTTCTACACTATATAAAGGTGGAAATTTACATTGGAAACGTTTGGTTTAGCTGTTATAAAAGTTTGGGTTTTTAGTCCTGTAAATGCATTTTCAGCTCGCGCTGTACACATTTGCTATGAGAGGCATTATCTCATAAGGGAAATATTGGACAATCAAATTAATGACTGCCCAGGCTTCAGGATGTCTTTTTACACTATATAAAGGTGGAAATTTACATTGGAAACGTTTAGTTTAGCTGTTATAAAAGTTTGTTTTTTTAGTGCTGTAAATGCATTTTCAGCTCGCGCTGTACACATTTGCTATGTGAGGCATTATCTCATAAGGGAAATACTGGACAATCAAATTAATGACTGCCCAGGCTTCAGGATGTCTTTTTACACTATATAAAGGTGGAAATTTACATTGGAAACGTTTGGTTTAGCTGTTATAAAAGTTTGGTTTTTTAGTGCTGTAAATGCATTTTCAGCTCGCGCTGTACACATTTGCTATGAGAGGCATTATCTCATAAGGGAAATACTGGACAATCAAATTAATGACTTCCCAGGCTTCAGGATGCCTTTTTACACTTTATAAATGTGGAAATTTACATTGGAAACGTTTGGTTTAGCTGTTAATGAAGTTTCGTTTTTTTAGTGCTGAAAATTCATTGTCTGCTGGCGCTGTACACTTTTTCTAAGTGTTGCAATATCTCATGAAGGAAATACTGGACAATCAAATTAATGACTTTCCAGGCTTCAGGATGCCTTTCTACACTATATAAAGGTGGAAATGTACATTGGAAACGTTTGGTTTAGCTGTTATAAAAGTTTGTTTTTTTAGTGCTGTAAATGCATTTTCAGCTCGCGCTGTACACATTTGCTATGAGAGGCATTATCTCATCAGGGAAATAGTGGACAATCAAATTAATGACTGCCCAGGCTCCAGGATGTCTTTTTACACTATATAAAGGTGGAAATTTACATTGGAAACGTTTGGTTTAGCTGTTATAAAAGTTTGGTTTTTTTAGTGCTGAAAATGCATTTTCAGCTCGCACTGTACACATTTGCTATGTGAGGCATTATCTCATAAGGGAAATACTGGACAATCAAATTAATGACTGCCCAGGCTTCAGGATGTCTTTTTACACTATATAAAGGTGGAAATTTACATTGGAAACGTTTGGTTTAGCTGTTAATGAAGTTTCGTTTTTTTAGTGCTGAAAATTCATTGTCTGCTGGCGCTGTACACTTTTTCTAAGTGTTGCAATATCTCATGAAGGAAATACTGGACAATCAAATTAATGACTTTCCAGGCTTCAGGATGCCTTTCTACACTATATAAAGGTGGAAATTTACATTGGAAACGTTTGGTTTAGCTGTTATAAAAGTTTGTTTTTTTAGTGCTGTAAATGCATTTTCAGCTCGCGCTGTACACATTTGCTATGAGAGGCATTATCTCATAAGGGAAATATTGGACAATCAAATTAATGACTGCCCAGGCTTCAGGATGTCTTTTTACACTATATAAAGGTGGAAATTTACATTGGAAACTTTTAGTTTAGCTGTTATAAAAGTTTGTTTTTTTAGTGCTGTAAATGCATTTTCAGCTCGCGCTGTACACATTTGCTATGTGAGGCATTATCTCATAAGGGAAATACTGGACAATCAAATTAATGACTTCCCAGGCTTCAGGATGCCTTTTTACACTCTATAAATGTGGAAATTTACATTGGAAACGTTTGGTTTAGCTGTTAATGAAGTTTCGTTTTTTTAGTGCTGAAAATTCATTGTCTGCTGGCGCTGTACACTTTTTCTAAGTGTTGCAATATCTCATGAAGGAAATACTGGACAATCAAATTAATGACTTTCCAGGCTTCAGGATGCCTTTCTACACTATATAAATGTGGAAATTTACATTGGAAACGTTTGGTTTAGCTGTTATAAAAGTTTGGTTTTTTAGTGCTGTAAATGCATTTTCAGCTCGCGCTGTACACATTTGCTATGAGAGGCATTATCTCATAAGGGAAATATTGGACAATCAAATTAATGACTGCCCAGGCTTCAGGATGTCTTTTTACACTATATAAAGGTGGAAATTTACATTGGAAACGTTTGGTTTAGCTGTTAATGAAGTTTCGTTTTTTTAGTGCTGAAAAGTCATTGTCTGCTGGCGCTGTACACTTTTTCTAAGTGTTGCAATATCTCATGAAGGAAATACTGGACAATCAAATTAATGACTTTCCAGGCTTCAGGATGCCTTTCTACACTATATAAAGGTGGAAATTTACATTGGAAACGTTTGGTTTAGCTGTTATAAAAGTTTGGTTTTTTAGTGCTGTAAATGCATTTTCAGCTCGCGCTGTACACATTTGCTATGAGAGGCATTATCTCATAAGGGAAATATTGGACAATCAAATTAATGGCTGCCCAGGCTTCAGGATGTCTTTTTACTCTATATAAAGGTGGAAATTTACATTGGAAACGTTTAGTTTAGCTGTTAATGAAGTTTCGTTTTTTTTAGTGCTGAAAATTCATTGTCTGCTGGCGCTGTACACTTTTTCTAAGTGTTGCAATATCTCATGAAGGAAATACTGGACAATCAAATCAATGACTTTCCAGGCTTCAGGATGCCTTTCTACACTAGATAAAGGTGGAAATTTACATTGGAAACGTTTGGTTTAGCTGTTATATAAGTTTGGTTTTTTAGTGCTGTAAATGCATTTTCAGCTCGCACTGTACACATTTGCTATGTCAGGCATTATCTCATAAGGGAAATACTGGACAATCAAATTAATGACTGCCCAGGCTTCAGGATGTCTTTTTACACTATATAAAGGTGGAAATTTACATTGGAAACGTTTGGTTTAGCTGTTATAAAAGTTTGTTTTTTTAGTGCTGAAAATGCATTTTCAGCTCGCACTGTACACATTTGCTATGTGAGGCATTATCTCATAAGGGAAATACTGGACAATCAAATTAATGACTTCCCAGGCTTCAGGATGCCTTTTTACACTCTATAAATGTGGAAATTTACATTGGAAACGTTTGGTTTAGCTGTTAATGAAGTTTCGTTTTTTTAGTGCTGAAAATTCATTGTCTGCTGGCGCTGTACACTTTTTCTAAGTGTTGCAATATCTCATGAAGGAAATACTGGACAATCAAATTAATGACTTTCCAGGCTTCAGGATGCCTTTCTACACTATATAAAGGTGGAAATTTACATTGGAAACGTTTGGTTTAGCTGTTATAAAAGTTTGTTTTTTTAGTGCTGTAAATGCATTTTCAGCTCGCGCTGTACACATTTGCTATGAGAGGCATTATCTCATAAGGGAAATATTGGACAATCAAATTAATGACTGCCCAGGCTTCAGGATGTCTTTTTACACTATATAAAGGTGGAAATTTACATTGGAAACGTTTGGTTTAGCTGTTATAAAAGTTTGGTTTTTTAGTGCTGAAAATGCATTTTCAGCTCGCACTGTACACATTTGCTATGTGAGGCATTATCTCATAAGGGAAATACTGGACAATCAAATTAATGACTTCCCAGGCTTCAGGATGCCCTTTTACACTCTATAAATGTGGAAATTTACATTGGAAACGTTTGGTTTAGCTGTTAATGAAGTTTCGTTTTTTTAGTGCTGAAAATTCATTGTCTGCTGGCGCTGTACACTTTTTCTAAGTGTTGCAATATCTCATGAAGGAAATACTGGACAATCAAATTAATGACTTTCCAGGCTTCAGGATGCCTTTCTACACTATATAAAGGTGGAAATTTACATTGGAAACGTTTGGTTTAGCTGTTATAAAAGTTTGGTTTTTTAGTGCTGTAAATGCATTTTCAGCTCGCGCTGTACACATTTGCTATGAGAGGCATTATCTCATAAGGGAAATATTGGACAATCAAATTAATGACTGCCCAGGCTTCAGGATGTCTTTTTACACTATATAAAGGTGGAATTTACATTGGAAACGTTTGCTTTAGCTGTTATAAAAGTTTGGTTTTTTAGTGCTGAAAATGCATTTTCAGCTCGCACTGTACACATTTGCTATGTGAGGCATTATCTCATGAAGGAAATACTGGACAATCAAATTAATGACTTTCCAGGCTTCAGGATGCCTTTTTACACTATATAAAGGTGGAAATTTACATTGGAAACGTTTGGTTTAGCTGTTATAAAAGTTTGGTTTTTTAGTGCTGTAAATGCATTTTCAGCTCGCGCTGTACACATTTGCTATGAGAGGCATTATCTCATAAAGGAAATATTGGACAATCGAATTAATGACTGCCCAGGCTTCAGGATGTCTTTTTACACTATATAAAGGTGGAAATTTACATTGGAAACGTTTGGTTTAGCTGTGATAAAAGTTTGTTTTTTTAGTGCTGAAAATGCATTTTCAGCTCGCACTGTACACATTTGCTATGTGAGGCATTATCTCATAAGGGAAATACTGGACAATCAAATTAATGACTTCCCAGGCTTCAGGATGCCTTTTTACACTCTATAAATGTGGAAATTTACATTGGAAACGTTTGGTTTAGCTGTTAATGAAGTTTCGTTTTTTTAGTGCTGAAAATTCATTGTCTGCTGGCGCTGTACACCTTTTCTAAGTGTTGCAATATCTCATGAAAGAAATACTGGACAATCAAATTAATGACTTTCCAGGCTTCAAGATGCCTTTCTACACTATATAAAGGTGGAAATTTACATTGGAAACGTTTGGTTTAGCTGTTATAAAAGTTTGGGTTTTTAGTCCTGTAAATGCATTTTCAGCTCGCGCTGTACACATTTGCTATGAGAGGCATTATCTCATAAGGGAAATATTGGACAATCAAATTAATGACTGCCCAGGCTTCAGGATGTCTTTTTACACTATATAAAGGTGGAAATTTACATTGGAAACGTTTAGTTTAGCTGTTATAAAAGTTTGTTTTTTTAGTGCTGTAAATGCATTTTCAGCTCGCGCTGTACACATTTGCTATGTGAGGCATTATCTCATAAGGGAAATACTGGACAATCAAATTAATGACTGCCCAGGCTTCAGGATGTCTTTTTACACTATATAAAGGTGGAAATTTACATTGGAAACGTTTGGTTTAGCTGTTATAAAAGTTTGGTTTTTTAGTGCTGTAAATGCATTTTCAGCTCGCGCTGTACACATTTGCTATGAGAGGCATTATCTCATAAAGGCAATATTGGACAATCGAATTAATGACTGCCCAGGCTTCAGGATGTCTTTTTACACTATATAAAGGTGGAAATTTACATTGGAAACGTTTGGTTTAGCTGTGATAAAAGTTTGTTTTTTTAGTGCTGAAAATGCATTTTCAGCTCGCACTGTACACATTTGCTATGTGAGGCATTATCTCATAAGGGAAATACTGGACAATCAAATTAATGACTTCCCAGGCTTCAGGATGCCTTTTTACACTATATAAAGGTGGAAATTTACATTGGAAACGTTTGGTTTAGCTGTTAATGAAGTTTCGTTTTTTTAGTGCTGAAAATTCATTGTCTGCTGGCGCTGTACACCTTTTCTAAGTGTTGCAATATCTCATGAAAGAAATACTGGACAATCAAATTAATGACTTTCCAGGCTTCAAGATGCCTTTCTACACTATATAAAGGTGGAAATTTACATTGGAAACGTTTGGTTTAGCTGTTATAAAAGTTTGGGTTTTTAGTCCTGTAAATGCATTTTCAGCTCGCGCTGTACACATTTGCTATGAGAGGCATTATCTCATAAGGGAAATATTGGACAATCAAATTAATGACTGCCCAGGCTTCAGGATGTCTTTTTACACTATATAAAGGTGGAAATTTACATTGGAAACGTTTAGTTTAGCTGTTATAAAAGTTTGTTTTTTTAGTGCTGTAAATGCATTTTCAGCTCGCGCTGTACACATTTGCTATGTGAGGCATTATCTCATAAGGGAAATACTGGACAATCAAATTAATGACTGCCCAGGCTTCAGGATGTCTTTTTACACTATATAAAGGTGGAAATTTACATTGGAAACGTTTGGTTTAGCTGTTATAAAAGTTTGGTTTTTTAGTGCTGTAAATGCATTTTCAGCTCGCGCTGTACACATTTGCTATGAGAGGCATTATCTCATAAGGGAAATATTGGACAATCAAATTAATGACTGCCCAGGCTTCAGGATGTCTTTTTACACTATATAAAGGTGGAAATTTACATTGGAAACGTTTAGTTTAGCTGTTAATGAAGTTTCGTTTTTTTAGTGCTGAAAAGTCATTGTCTGCTGGCGCTGTACACTTTTTCTAAGTGTTGCAATATCTCATGAAGGAAATACTGGACAATCAAATTAATGACTTTCCAGGCTTCAGGATGCCTTTCTACACTATATAAAGGTGGAAATTTACATTGGAAACGTTTGGTTTAGCTGTTATAAAAGTTTGGTTTTTTAGTGCTGTAAATGCATTTTCAGCTCGCGCTGTACACATTTGCTATGAGAGGCATTATCTCATAAGGGAAATATTGGACAATCAAATTAATGACTGCCCAGGCTTCAGGATGTCTTTTTACACTATATAAAGGTGGAAATTTACATTGGAAACGTTTGGTTTAGCTGTTATAAAAGTTTGGTTTTTTAGTGCTGTAAATGCATTTTCAGCTCGCGCTGTACACATTTGCTATGAGAGGCATTATCTCATAAGGGAAATATTGGACAATCAAATTAATGACTGCCCAGGCTTCAGGATGTCTTTTTACACGATATAAAGGTGGAAATTTACATTGGAAACGTTTGGTTTAGCTGTTATAAAAGTTTGGTTTTTTAGTGCTGTAAATGCATTTTCAGCTCGCGCTGTACACATTTGCTATGAGAGGCATTATCTCATAAGGGAAATATTGGACAATCAAATTAATGGCTGCCCAGGCTTCAGGATGTCTTTTTACTCTATATAAAGGTGGAAATTTACATTGGAAACGTTTAGTTTAGCTGTTAATGAAGTTTCGTTTTTTTTAGTGCTGAAAATTCATTGTCTGCTGGCGCTGTACACTTTTTCTAAGTGTTGCAATATCTCATGAAGGAAATACTGGACAATCAAATTAATGACTTTCCAGGCTTCAGGATGCCTTTCTACACTATATAAAGGTGGAAATTTACATTGGAAACGTTTGGTTTAGCTGTTATATAAGTTTGGTTTTTTAGTGCTGTAAATGCATTTTCAGCTCGCACTGTACACATTTGCTATGTGAGGCATTATCTCATAAGGGAAATACTGGACAATCAAATTAATGACTTCCCAGGCTTCAGGATGCCTTTTTACACTTTATAAATGTGGAAATTTACATTGGAAACGTTTGGTTTAGCTGTTAATGAAGTTTCGTTTTTTTAGTGCTGAAAATTCATTGTCTGCTGGCGCTGTACACTTTTTCTAAGTGTTGCAATATCTCATGAAGGAAATACTGGACAATCAAATTAATGACTTTCCAGGCTTCAGGATGCCTTTCTACACTATATAAAGGTGGAAATTTACATTGGAAACGTTTGGTTTAGCTGTTATAAAAGTTTGGTTTTTTAGTGCTGTAAATGCATTTTCAGCTCGCGCTGTACACATTTGCTATGAGAGGCATTATATCATAAGGGAAATATTGGACAATCAAATTAATGACTGCCCAGGCTTCAGGATGTCTTTTTACACTATATAAAGGTGGAAATTTACATTGGAAACGTTTAGTTTAGCTGTTAATGAAGTTTCGTTTTTTTAGTGCTGAAAATTCATTGTCTGCTGGCGCTGTACACTTTTTCTAAGTGTTGCAATATCTCATGAAGGAAATACTGGACAATCAAATTAATGACTTTCCAGGCTTCAGGATGCCTTTCTACACTATATAAAGGTAGAAATTTACATTGGAAACGTTTGGTTTAGCTGTTATAAAAGTTTGGTTTTTTAGTGCTGTAAATGCATTTTCAGCTCGCGCTGTACACATTTGCTATGAGAGGCATTATCTCATAAGGGAAATATTGGACAATCAAATTAATGACTGCCCAGGCTTCAGGATGTCTTTTTACACTATATAAAGGTGGAAATTTACATTGGAAACGTTTGGTTTAGCTGTTATAAAAGTTTGGTTTTTTAGTGCTGTAAATGCATTTTCAGCTCGCGCTGTACACATTTGCTATGAGAGGCATTATCTCATAAGGGAAATATTGGACAATCAAATTAATGGCTGCCCAGGCTTCAGGATGTCTTTTTACACTATATAAATGTGGAAATTTACATTGAAAACGTTTGGTTTAGCTGTTAATGAAGTTTCGTTTTTTTAGTGCTGAAAATTCATTGTCTGCTGGCGCTGTACACTTTTTCTAAGTGTTGCAATATCTCATGAAGGAAATACTGGACAATCAAATTAATGACTTTCCAGGCTTCAGGATGCCTTTCTACACTATATAAAGGTGGAAATTTACATTGGAAACGTTTGGTTTAGCTGTTATAAAAGTTTGTTTTTTTAGTGCTGTAAATGCATTTTCAGCTCGCGCTGTACACATTTGCTATGAGAGGCATTATCTCAT
Organism: Idiotropiscis lumnitzeri; assembly: GCF_059441095.1. Taxonomy (NCBI): domain Eukaryota; kingdom Metazoa; phylum Chordata; class Actinopteri; order Syngnathiformes; family Syngnathidae; genus Idiotropiscis; species Idiotropiscis lumnitzeri. The sequence goes on along the minus strand of NW_028283600.1, from coordinate 70,238 downwards.
AAGGGAAATATTGGACAATCAAATTAATGACTGCCCAGGCTTCAGGATGTCTTTTTACACTATATAAAGGTGGAAATTTACATTGGAAACGTTTAGTTTAGCTGTTATAAAAGTTTGTTTTTTTAGTGCTGTAAATGCATTTTCAGCTCGCGCTGTACACATTTGCTATGTGAGGCATTATCTCATAAGGGAAATACTGGACAATCAAATTAATGACTGCCCAGGCTTCAGGATGTCTTTTTACACTATATAAAGGTGGAAATTTACATTGGAAACGTTTGGTTTAGCTGTTATAAAAGTTTGGTTTTTTAGTGCTGAAAATGCATTTTCAGCTCGCACTGTACACATTTGCTATGTGAGGCATTATCTCATAAGGGAAATACTGGACAATCAAATTAATGACTTCCCAGGCTTCAGGATGCCCTTTTACACTCTATAAATGTGGAAATTTACATTGGAAACGTTTGGTTTAGCTGTTAATGAAGTTTCGTTTTTTTAGTGCTGAAAATTCATTGTCTGCTGGCGCTGTACACTTTTTCTAAGTGTTGCAATATCTCATGAAGGAAATACTGGACAATCAAATTAATGACTTTCCAGGCTTCAGGATGCCTTTCTACACTATATAAAGGTGGAAATTTACATTGGAAACGTTTGGTTTAGCTGTTATAAAAGTTTGGTTTTTTAGTGCTGTAAATGCATTTTCAGCTCGCGCTGTACACATTTGCTATGAGAGGCATTATCTCATAAGGGAAATATTGGACAATCAAATTAATGACTGCCCAGGCTTCAGGATGTCTTTTTACACTATATAAAGGTGGAATTTACATTGGAAACGTTTGCTTTAGCTGTTATAAAAGTTTGGTTTTTTAGTGCTGAAAATGCATTTTCAGCTCGCACTGTACACATTTGCTATGTGAGGCATTATCTCATGAAGGAAATACTGGACAATCAAATTAATGACTTTCCAGGCTTCAGGATGCCTTTTTACACTATATAAAGGTGGAAATTTACATTGGAAACGTTTGGTTTAGCTGTTATAAAAGTTTGGTTTTTTAGTGCTGTAAATGCATTTTCAGCTCGCGCTGTACACATTTGCTATGAGAGGCATTATCTCATAAAGGAAATATTGGACAATCGAATTAATGACTGCCCAGGCTTCAGGATGTCTTTTTACACTATATAAAGGTGGAAATTTACATTGGAAACGTTTGGTTTAGCTGTGATAAAAGTTTGTTTTTTTAGTGCTGAAAATGCATTTTCAGCTCGCACTGTACACATTTGCTATGTGAGGCATTATCTCATAAGGGAAATACTGGACAATCAAATTAATGACTTCCCAGGCTTCAGGATGCCTTTTTACACTCTATAAATGTGGAAATTTACATTGGAAACGTTTGGTTTAGCTGTTAATGAAGTTTCGTTTTTTTAGTGCTGAAAATTCATTGTCTGCTGGCGCTGTACACCTTTTCTAAGTGTTGCAATATCTCATGAAAGAAATACTGGACAATCAAATTAATGACTTTCCAGGCTTCAAGATGCCTTTCTACACTATATAAAGGTGGAAATTTACATTGGAAACGTTTGGTTTAGCTGTTATAAAAGTTTGGGTTTTTAGTCCTGTAAATGCATTTTCAGCTCGCGCTGTACACATTTGCTATGAGAGGCATTATCTCATAAGGGAAATATTGGACAATCAAATTAATGACTGCCCAGGCTTCAGGATGTCTTTTTACACTATATAAAGGTGGAAATTTACATTGGAAACGTTTAGTTTAGCTGTTATAAAAGTTTGTTTTTTTAGTGCTGTAAATGCATTTTCAGCTCGCGCTGTACACATTTGCTATGTGAGGCATTATCTCATAAGGGAAATACTGGACAATCAAATTAATGACTGCCCAGGCTTCAGGATGTCTTTTTACACTATATAAAGGTGGAAATTTACATTGGAAACGTTTGGTTTAGCTGTTATAAAAGTTTGGTTTTTTAGTGCTGTAAATGCATTTTCAGCTCGCGCTGTACACATTTGCTATGAGAGGCATTATCTCATAAAGGCAATATTGGACAATCGAATTAATGACTGCCCAGGCTTCAGGATGTCTTTTTACACTATATAAAGGTGGAAATTTACATTGGAAACGTTTGGTTTAGCTGTGATAAAAGTTTGTTTTTTTAGTGCTGAAAATGCATTTTCAGCTCGCACTGTACACATTTGCTATGTGAGGCATTATCTCATAAGGGAAATACTGGACAATCAAATTAATGACTTCCCAGGCTTCAGGATGCCTTTTTACACTCTATAAATGTGGAAATTTACATTGGAAACGTTTGGTTTAGCTGTTAATGAAGTTTCGTTTTTTTAGTGCTGAAAATTCATTGTCTGCTGGCGCTGTACACCTTTTCTAAGTGTTGCAATATCTCATGAAAGAAATACTGGACAATCAAATTAATGACTTTCCAGGCTTCAAGATGCCTTTCTACACTATATAAAGGTGGAAATTTACATTGGAAACGTTTGGTTTAGCTGTTATAAAAGTTTGGGTTTTTAGTCCTGTAAATGCATTTTCAGCTCGCGCTGTACACATTTGCTATGAGAGGCATTATCTCATAAGGGAAATATTGGACAATCAAATTAATGACTGCCCAGGCTTCAGGATGTCTTTTTACACTATATAAAGGTGGAAATTTACATTGGAAACGTTTAGTTTAGCTGTTATAAAAGTTTGTTTTTTTAGTGCTGTAAATGCATTTTCAGCTCGCGCTGTACACATTTGCTATGTGAGGCATTATCTCATAAGGGAAATACTGGACAATCAAATTAATGACTGCCCAGGCTTCAGGATGTCTTTTTACACTATATAAAGGTGGAAATTTACATTGGAAACGTTTGGTTTAGCTGTTATAAAAGTTTGGTTTTTTAGTGCTGTAAATGCATTTTCAGCTCGCGCTGTACACATTTGCTATGAGAGGCATTATCTCATAAGGGAAATATTGGAAAATCAAATTAATGACTGCCCAGGCTTCAGGATGTCTTTTTACACTATATAAAGGTGGAAATTTACATTGGAAACGTTTGGTTTAGCTGTTATAAAAGTTTGGTTTTTTAGTGCTGTAAATGCATTTTCAGCTCGCGCTGTACACATTTGCTATGAGAGGCATTATCTCATAAGGGAAATATTGGACAATCAAATTAATGACTGCCCAGGCTTCAGGATGTCTTTTTACACGATATAAAGGTGGAAATTTACATTGGAAACGTTTGGTTTAGCTGTTATAAAAGTTTGGTTTTTTAGTGCTGTAAATGCATTTTCAGCTCGCGCTGTACACATTTGCTATGAGAGGCATTATCTCATAAGGGAAATATTGGACAATCAAATTAATGGCTGCCCAGGCTTCAGGATGTCTTTTTACTCTATATAAAGGTGGAAATTTACATTGGAAACGTTTAGTTTAGCTGTTAATGAAGTTTCGTTTTTTTTAGTGCTGAAAATTCATTGTCTGCTGGCGCTGTACACTTTTTCTAAGTGTTGCAATATCTCATGAAGGAAATACTGGACAATCAAATCAATGACTTTCCAGGCTTCAGGATGCCTTTCTACACTAGATAAAGGTGGAAATTTACATTGGAAACGTTTGGTTTAGCTGTTATATAAGTTTGGTTTTTTAGTGCTGTAAATGCATTTTCAGCTCGCACTGTACACATTTGCTATGTGAGGCATTATCTCATAAGGGAAATACTGGACAATCAAATTAATGACTTCCCAGGCTTCAGGATGCCTTTTTACACTTTATAAATGTGGAAATTTACATTGGAAACGTTTGGTTTAGCTGTTAATGAAGTTTCGTTTTTTTAGTGCTGAAAATTCATTGTCTGCTGGCGCTGTACACTTTTTCTAAGTGTTGCAATATCTCATGAAGGAAATACTGGACAATCAAATTAATGACTTTCCAGGCTTCAGGATGCCTTTCTACACTATATAAAGGTGGAAATTTACATTGGAAACGTTTGGTTTAGCTGTTATAAAAGTTTGGTTTTTTAGTGCTGTAAATGCATTTTCAGCTCGCGCTGTACACATTTGCTATGAGAGGCATTATATCATAAGGGAAATATTGGACAATCAAATTAATGACTGCCCAGGCTTCAGGATGTCTTTTTACACTATATAAAGGTGGAAATTTACATTGGAAACGTTTAGTTTAGCTGTTAATGAAGTTTCGTTTTTTTAGTGCTGAAAATTCATTGTCTGCTGGCGCTGTACACTTTTTCTAAGTGTTGCAATATCTCATGAAGGAAATACTGGACAATCAAATTAATGACTTTCCAGGCTTCAGGATGCCTTTCTACACTATATAAAGGTAGAAATTTACATTGGAAACGTTTGGTTTAGCTGTTATAAAAGTTTGGTTTTTTAGTGCTGTAAATGCATTTTCAGCTCGCGCTGTACACATTTGCTATGAGAGGCATTATCTCATAAGGGAAATATTGGACAATCAAATTAATGACTGCCCAGGCTTCAGGATGTCTTTTTACACTATATAAAGGTGGAAATTTACATTGGAAACGTTTGGTTTAGCTGTTATAAAAGTTTGGTTTTTTAGTGCTGTAAATGCATTTTCAGCTCGCGCTGTACACATTTGCTATGAGAGGCATTATCTCATAAGGGAAATATTGGACAATCAAATTAATGGCTGCCCAGGCTTCAGGATGTCTTTTTACACTATATAAATGTGGAAATTTACATTGGAAACGTTTGGTTTAGCTGTTAATGAAGTTTCGTTTTTTTAGTGCTGAAAATTCATTGTCTGCTGGCGCTGTACACTTTTTCTAAGTGTTGCAATATCTCATGAAGGAAATACTGGACAATCAAATTAATGACTTTCCAGGCTTCAGGATGCCTTTCTACACTATATAAAGGTGGACATTTACATTGGAAACGTTTGGTTTAGCTGTTATAAAAGTTTGTTTTTTTAGTGCTGTAAATGCATTTTCAGCTCGCGCTGTACACATTTGCTATGAGAGGCATTATCTCATAAGGGAAATATTGGACAATCAAATTAATGACTGCCCAGGCTTCAGGATGTCTTTTTACACTATATAAAGGTGGAAATTTACATTGGAAACGTTTAGTTTAGCTGTTATAAAAGTTTGTTTTTTTAGTGCTGTAAATGCATTTTCAGCTCGCGCTGTACACATTTGCTATGTGAGGCATTATCTCATAAGGGAAATACTGGACAATCAAATTAATGACTGCCCAGGCTTCAGGATGTCTTTTTACACTATATAAAGGTGGAAATTTACATTGGAAACGTTTGGTTTAGCTGTTATAAAAGTTTGGTTTTTTAGTGCTGAAAATGCATTTTCAGCTCGCACTGTACACATTTGCTATGTGAGGCATTATCTCATAAGGGAAATACTGGACAATCAAATTAATGACTTCCCAGGCTTCAGGATGCCCTTTTACACTCTATAAATGTGGAAATTTACATTGGAAACGTTTGGTTTAGCTGTTAATGAAGTTTCGTTTTTTTAGTGCTGAAAATTCATTGTCTGCTGGCGCTGTACACTTTTTCTAAGTGTTGCAATATCTCATGAAGGAAATACTGGACAATCAAATTAATGACTTTCCAGGCTTCAGGATGCCTTTCTACACTATATAAATGTGGAAATTTACATTGGAAACGTTTGGTTTAGCTGTTATAAAAGTTTGTTTTTTTAGTGCTGTAAATGCATTTTCAGCTCGCGCTGTACACATTTGCTATGAGAGGCATTATCTCATAAGGGAAATATTGGACAATCAAATTAATGACTGCCCAGGCTTCAGGATGTCTTTTTACACTATATAAAGGTGGAAATTTACATTGGAAACGTTTAGTTTAGCTGTTAATGAAGTTTCGTTTTTTTAGTGCTGAAAAGTCATTGTCTGCTGGCGCTGTACACTTTTTCTAAGTGTTGCAATATCTCATGAAGGAAATACTGGACAATCAAATTAATGACTTTCCAGGCTTCAGGATGCCTTTCTACACTATATAAAGGTGGAAATTTACATTGGAAACGTTTGGTTTAGCTGTTATAAAAGTTTGTTTTTTTAGTGCTGTAAATGCATTTTCAGCTCGCGCTGTACACATTTGCTATGAGAGGCATTATCTCATAAGGGAAATATTGGACAATCAAATTAATGACTGCCCAGGCTTCAGGATGTCTTTTTACACTATATAAAGGTGGAAAGTTACATTGGAAACGTTTGGTTTAGCTGTTATAAAAGTTTGGTTTTTTAGTGCTGTAAATGCATTTTCAGCTCGCGCTGTACACATTTGCTATGAGAGGCATTATCTCATAAGGGAAATATTGGACAATCAAATTAATGACTGCCCAGGCTTCAGGATGTCTTTTTACACTATATAAAGGTGGAAATTTACATTGGAAACGTTTGGTTTAGCTGTTATAAAAGTTTGGTTTTTTAGTGCTGTAAATGCATTTTCAGCTCGCGCTGTACACATTTGCTATGAGAGGCATTATCTCATAAGGGAAATATTGGACAATCAAATTAATGGCTGCCCAGGCTTCAGGATGTCTTTTTACTCTATATAAAGGTGGAAATTTACATTGGAAACGTTTAGTTTAGCTGTTAATGAAGTTTCGTTTTTTTTAGTGCTGAAAATTCATTGTCTGCTGGCGCTGTACACTTTTTCTAAGTGTTGCAATATCTCATGAAGGAAATACTGGACAATCAAATCAATGACTTTCCAGGCTTCAGGATGCCTTTCTACACTAGATAAAGGTGGAAATTTACATTGGAAACGTTTGGTTTAGCTGTTATATAAGTTTGGTTTTTTAGTGCTGTAAATGCATTTTCAGCTCGCACTGTACACATTTGCTATGTGAGGCATTATCTCATAAGGGAAATACTGGACAATCAAATTAATGACTTCCCAGGCTTCAGGATGCCTTTTTACACTTTATAAATGTGGAAATTTACATTGGAAACGTTTGGTTTAGCTGTTAATGAAGTTTCGTTTTTTAGTGCTGAAAATTCATTGTCTGCTGGCGCTGTACACTTTTTCTAAGTGTTGCAATATCTCATGAAGGAAATACTGGACAATCAAATTAATGACTTTCCAGGCTTCAGGATGCCTTTCTACACTATATAAAGGTGGAAATGTACATTGGAAACGTTTGGTTTAGCTGTTATAAAAGTTTGTTTTTTTAGTGCTGTAAATGCATTTTCAGCTCGCGCTGTACACATTTGCTATGAGAGGCATTATCTCATCAGGGAAATAGTGGACAATCAAATTAATGACTGCCCAGGCTCCAGGATGTCTTTTTACACTATATAAAGGTGGAAATTTACATTGGAAACGTTTGGTTTAGCTGTTATAAAAGTTTGGTTTTTTTAGTGCTGAAAATGCATTTTCAGCTCGCACTGTACACATTTGCTATGTGAGGCATTATCTCATAAGGGAAATACTGGACAATCAAATTAATGACTGCCCAGGCTTCAGGATGTCTTTTTACACTATATAAAGGTGGAAATTTACATTGGAAACGTTTGGTTTAGCTGTTAATGAAGTTTCGTTTTTTTAGTGCTGAAAATTCATTGTCTGCTGGCGCTGTACACTTTTTCTAAGTGTTGCAATATCTCATGAAGGAAATACTGGACAATCAAATTAATGACTTTCCAGGCTTCAGGATGCCTTTCTACACTATATAAAGGTGGAAATTTACATTGGAAACGTTTGGTTTAGCTGTTATAAAAGTTTGTTTTTTTAGTGCTGTAAATGCATTTTCAGCTCGCGCTGTACACATTTGCTATGAGAGGCATTATCTCATAAGGGAAATATTGGACAATCAAATTAATGACTGCCCAGGCTTCAGGATGTCTTTTTACACTATATAAAGGTGGAAATTTACATTGGAAACTTTTAGTTTAGCTGTTATAAAAGTTTGTTTTTTTAGTGCTGTAAATGCATTTTCAGCTCGCGCTGTACACATTTGCTATGTGAGGCATTATCTCATAAGGGAAATACTGGACAATCAAATTAATGACTTCCCAGGCTTCAGGATGCCTTTTTACACTCTATAAATGTGGAAATTTACATTGGAAACGTTTGGTTTAGCTGTTAATGAAGTTTCGTTTTTTTAGTGCTGAAAATTCATTGTCTGCTGGCGCTGTACACTTTTTCTAAGTGTTGCAATATCTCATGAAGGAAATACTGGACAATCAAATTAATGACTTTCCAGGCTTCAGGATGCCTTTCTACACTATATAAATGTGGAAATTTACATTGGAAACGTTTGGTTTAGCTGTTATAAAAGTTTGGTTTTTTAGTGCTGTAAATGCATTTTCAGCTCGCGCTGTACACATTTGCTATGAGAGGCATTATCTCATAAGGGAAATATTGGACAATCAAATTAATGACTGCCCAGGCTTCAGGATGTCTTTTTACACTATATAAAGGTGGAAATTTACATTGGAAACGTTTGGTTTAGCTGTTAATGAAGTTTCGTTTTTTTAGTGCTGAAAAGTCATTGTCTGCTGGCGCTGTACACTTTTTCTAAGTGTTGCAATATCTCATGAAGGAAATACTGGACAATCAAATTAATGACTTTCCAGGCTTCAGGATGCCTTTCTACACTATATAAAGGTGGAAATTTACATTGGAAACGTTTGGTTTAGCTGTTATAAAAGTTTGGTTTTTTAGTGCTGTAAATGCATTTTCAGCTCGCGCTGTACACATTTGCTATGAGAGGCATTATCTCATAAGGGAAATATTGGACAATCAAATTAATGGCTGCCCAGGCTTCAGGATGTCTTTTTACTCTATATAAAGGTGGAAATTTACATTGGAAACGTTTAGTTTAGCTGTTAATGAAGTTTCGTTTTTTTTAGTGCTGAAAATTCATTGTCTGCTGGCGCTGTACACTTTTTCTAAGTGTTGCAATATCTCATGAAGGAAATACTGGACAATCAAATCAATGACTTTCCAGGCTTCAGGATGCCTTTCTACACTAGATAAAGGTGGAAATTTACATTGGAAACGTTTGGTTTAGCTGTTATATAAGTTTGGTTTTTTAGTGCTGTAAATGCATTTTCAGCTCGCACTGTACACATTTGCTATGTCAGGCATTATCTCATAAGGGAAATACTGGACAATCAAATTAATGACTGCCCAGGCTTCAGGATGTCTTTTTACACTATATAAAGGTGGAAATTTACATTGGAAACGTTTGGTTTAGCTGTTATAAAAGTTTGTTTTTTTAGTGCTGAAAATGCATTTTCAGCTCGCACTGTACACATTTGCTATGTGAGGCATTATCTCATAAGGGAAATACTGGACAATCAAATTAATGACTTCCCAGGCTTCAGGATGCCTTTTTACACTCTATAAATGTGGAAATTTACATTGGAAACGTTTGGTTTAGCTGTTAATGAAGTTTCGTTTTTTTAGTGCTGAAAATTCATTGTCTGCTGGCGCTGTACACTTTTTCTAAGTGTTGCAATATCTCATGAAGGAAATACTGGACAATCAAATTAATGACTTTCCAGGCTTCAGGATGCCTTTCTACACTATATAAAGGTGGAAATTTACATTGGAAACGTTTGGTTTAGCTGTTATAAAAGTTTGTTTTTTTAGTGCTGTAAATGCATTTTCAGCTCGCGCTGTACACATTTGCTATGAGAGGCATTATCTCATAAGGGAAATATTGGACAATCAAATTAATGACTGCCCAGGCTTCAGGATGTCTTTTTACACTATATAAAGGTGGAAATTTACATTGGAAACTTTTAGTTTAGCTGTTATAAAAGTTTGTTTTTTTAGTGCTGTAAATGCATTTTCAGCTCGCGCTGTACACATTTGCTATGTGAGGCATTATCTCATAAGGGAAATACTGGACAATCAAATTAATGACTGCCCAGGCTTCAGGATGTCTTTTTACACTATATAAAGGTGGAAATTTACATTGGAAACGTTTGGTTTAGCTGTTATAAAAGTTTGGTTTTTTAGTGCTGAAAATGCATTTTCAGCTCGCACTGTACACATTTGCTATGTGAGGCATTATCTCATAAGGGAAATACTGGACAATCAAATTAATGACTTCCCAGGCTTCAGGATGCCCTTTTACACTCTATAAATGTGGAAATTTACATTGGAAACGTTTGGTTTAGCTGTTAATGAAGTTTCGTTTTTTTAGTGCTGAAAATTCATTGTCTGCTGGCGCTGTACACTTTTTCTAAGTGTTGCAATATCTCATGAAGGAAATACTGGACAATCAAATTAATGACTTTCCAGGCTTCAGGATGCCTTTCTACACTATATAAATGTGGAAATTTACATTGGAAACGTTTGGTTTAGCTGTTATAAAAGTTTGTTTTTTTAGTGCTGTAAATGCATTTTCAGCTCGCGCTGTACACATTTGCTATGAGAGGCATTATCTCATAAGGGAAATATTGGACAATCAAATTAATGACTGCCCAGGCTTCAGGATGTCTTTTTACACTATATAAAGGTGGAAATTTACATTGGAAACTTTTAGTTTAGCTGTTAATGAAGTTTCGTTTTTTTAGTGCTGAAAATTCATTGTCTGCTGGCGCTGTACACTTTTTCTAAGTGTTGCAATATCTCATGAAGGAAATGCTGGACAATCAAATTAATGACTTTCCAGGCTTCAGGATGCCTTTCTACACTATATAAAGGTGGAAATGTACATTGGAAACGTTTGGTTTAGCTGTTATAAAAGTTTGTTTTTTTAGTGCTGTAAATGCATTTTCAGCTCGCGCTGTACACATTTGCTATGTGAGGCATTATCTCATAAGGGAAATACTGGACAATCAAATTAATGACTGCCCAGGCTTCAGGATGTCTTTTTACACTATATAAAGGTGGAAATTTACATTGGAAACGTTTGGTTTAGCTGTTATAAAAGTTTGGTTTTTTAGTGCTGAAAATGCATTTTCAGCTCGCACTGTACACATTTGCTATGTGAGGCATTATCTCATAAGGGAAATGCTGGACAATCAAATTAATGACTTCCCAGGCTTCAGGATGCCCTTTTACACTCTATAAATGTGGAAATTTACATTGGAAACGTTTGGTTTAGCTGTTAATGAAGTTTCGTTTTTTTAGTGCTGAAAATTCTCATTGTCTGCTGGCGCTGTACACTTTTTCTAAGTGTTGCAATATCTCATGAAGGAAATACTGGACAATCAAATTAATGACTTTCCAGGCTTCAGGATGCCTTTCTACACTATATAAATGTGGAAATTTACATTGGAAACGTTTGGTTTAGCTGTTATAAAAGTTTGGTTTTTTAGTGCTGTAAATGCATTTTCAGCTCGCGCTGTACACATTTGCTATGAGAGGCATTATCTCATAAGGGAAATATTGGACAATCAAATTAATGACTGCCCAGGCTTCAGGATGTCTTTTTACACTATATAAAGGTGGAAATTTACATTGGAAACGTTTAGTTTAGCTGTTAATGAAGTTTCGTTTTTTTAGTGCTGAAAATTCATTGTCTGCTGGCGCTGTACACTTTTTCTAAGTGTTGCAATATCTCATGAAGGAAATACTGGACAATCAAATCAATGACTTTCCAGGCTTCAGGATGCCTTTCTACACTAGATAAAGGTGGAAATTTACATTGGAAACGTTTGGTTTAGCTGTTATATAAGTTTGGTTTTTTAGTGCTGTAAATGCATTTTCATCGCACTGTACACATTTGGTATGTGAGGCATTATCTCATAAGGGAAATACTGGACAATCAAATTAATGACTTCCCAGGCTTCAGGATGCCTTTTTACACTCTATAAATGTGGAAATTTACATTGGAAACGTTTGGTTTAGCTGTTAATGAAGTTTCGGTTTTTTAGTGCTGAAAATTCATTGTCTGCTGGCGCTGTACACTTTTTCTAAGTGTTGCAATATCTCATGAAGGAAATACTGGACAATCAAATTAATGACTTTCCAGGCTTCAGGATGCCTTTCTACACTATATAAAGGTGGAAATTTACATTGGAAACGTTTGGTTTAGCTGTTATAAAAGTTTGGTTTTTTAGTGCTGTAAATGCATTTTCAGCTCGCGCTGTACACATTTGCTATGAGAGGCATTATATCATAAGGGAAATATTGGACAATCAAATTAATGACTGCCCAGGCTTCAGGATGTCTTTTTACACTATATAAAGGTGGAAATTTACATTGGAAACGTTTAGTTTAGCTGTTAATGAAGTTTCGTTTTTTTAGTGCTGAAAATTCATTGTCTGCTGGCGCTGTACACTTTTTCTAAGTGTTGCAATATCTCATGAAGGAAATACTGGACAATCAAATTAATGACTTTCCAGGCTTCAGGATGCCTTTCTACACTATATAAAGGTGGAAATTTACATTGGAAACGTTTGGTTTAGCTGTTATAAAAGTTTGGTTTTTTAGTGCTGTAAATGCATTTTCAGCTCGCGCTGTACACATTTGCTATGAGAGGCATTATCTCATAAGGGAAATATTGGACAATCAAATTAATGGCTGCCCAGGCTTCAGGATGTCTTTTTACTCTATATAAAGGTGGAAATTTACATTGGAAACGTTTAGTTTAGCTGTTAATGAAGTTTCGTTTTTTTTAGTGCTGAAAATTCATTGTCTGCTGGCGCTGTACACTTTTTCTAAGTGTTGCAATATCTCATGAAGGAAATACTGGACAATCAAATCAATGACTTTCCAGGCTTCAGGATGCCTTTCTACACTAGATAAAGGTGGAAATTTACATTGGAAACGTTTGGTTTAGCTGTTATATAAGTTTGGTTTTTTAGTGCTGTAAATGCATTTTCAGCTCGCACTGTACACATTTGCTATGTCAGGCATTATCTCATAAGGGAAATACTGGACAATCAAATTAATGACTGCCCAGGCTTCAGGATGTCTTTTTACACTATATAAAGGTGGAAATTTACATTGGAAACGTTTGGTTTAGCTGTTATAAAAGTTTGTTTTTTTAGTGCTGAAAATGCATTTTCAGCTCGCACTGTACACATTTGCTATGTGAGGCATTATCTCATAAGGGAAATACTGGACAATCAAATTAATGACTTCCCAGGCTTCAGGATGCCTTTTTACACTCTATAAATGTGGAAATTTACATTGGAAACGTTTGGTTTAGCTGTTAATGAAGTTTCGTTTTTTTAGTGCTGAAAATTCATTGTCTGCTGGCGCTGTACACTTTTTCTAAGTGTTGCAATATCTCATGAAGGAAATACTGGACAATCAAATTAATGACTTTCCAGGCTTCAGGATGCCTTTCTACACTATATAAAGGTGGAAATTTACATTGGAAACGTTTGGTTTAGCTGTTATAAAAGTTTGTTTTTTTAGTGCTGTAAATGCATTTTCAGCTCGCGCTGTACACATTTGCTATGAGAGGCATTATCTCATAAGGGAAATATTGGACAATCAAATTAATGACTGCCCAGGCTTCAGGATGTCTTTTTACACTATATAAAGGTGGAAATTTACATTGGAAACTTTTAGTTTAGCTGTTATAAAAGTTTGTTTTTTTAGTGCTGTAAATGCATTTTCAGCTCGCGCTGTACACATTTGCTATGTGAGGCATTATCTCATAAGGGAAATACTGGACAATCAAATTAATGACTGCCCAGGCTTCAGGATGTCTTTTTACACTATATAAAGGTGGAAATTTACATTGGAAACGTTTGGTTTAGCTGTTATAAAAGTTTGGTTTTTTAGTGCTGAAAATGCATTTTCAGCTCGCACTGTACACATTTGCTATGTGAGGCATTATCTCATAAGGGAAATACTGGACAATCAAATTAATGACTTCCCAGGCTTCAGGATGCCCTTTTACACTCTATAAATGTGGAAATTTACATTGGAAACGTTTGGTTTAGCTGTTAATGAAGTTTCGTTTTTTTAGTGCTGAAAATTCATTGTCTGCTGGCGCTGTACACTTTTTCTAAGTGTTGCAATATCTCATGAAGGAAATACTGGACAATCAAATTAATGACTTTCCAGGCTTCAGGATGCCTTTCTACACTATATAAATGTGGAAATTTACATTGGAAACGTTTGGTTTAGCTGTTATAAAAGTTTGTTTTTTTAGTGCTGTAAATGCATTTTCAGCTCGCGCTGTACACATTTGCTATGAGAGGCATTATCTCATAAGGGAAATATTGGACAATCAAATTAATGACTGCCCAGGCTTCAGGATGTCTTTTTACACTATATAAAGGTGGAAATTTACATTGGAAACTTTTAGTTTAGCTGTTAATGAAGTTTCGTTTTTTTAGTGCTGAAAATTCATTGTCTGCTGGCGCTGTACACTTTTTCTAAGTGTTGCAATATCTCATGAAGGAAATGCTGGACAATCAAATTAATGACTTTCCAGGCTTCAGGATGCCTTTCTACACTATATAAAGGTGGAAATGTACATTGGAAACGTTTGGTTTAGCTGTTATAAAAGTTTGTTTTTTTAGTGCTGTAAATGCATTTTCAGCTCGCGCTGTACACATTTGCTATGTGAGGCATTATCTCATAAGGGAAATACTGGACAATCAAATTAATGACTGCCCAGGCTTCAGGATGTCTTTTTACACTATATAAAGGTGGAAATTTACATTGGAAACGTTTGGTTTAGCTGTTATAAAAGTTTGGTTTTTTAGTGCTGAAAATGCATTTTCAGCTCGCACTGTACACATTTGCTATGTGAGGCATTATCTCATAAGGGAAATACTGGACAATCAAATTAATGACTTCCCAGGCTTCAGGATGCCCTTTTACACTCTATAAATGTGGAAATTTACATTGGAAACGTTTGGTTTAGCTGTTAATGAAGTTTCGTTTTTTTAGTGCTGAAAATTCATTGTCTGCTGGCGCTGTACACTTTTTCTAAGTGTTGCAATATCTCATGAAGGAAATACTGGACAATCAAATTAATGACTTTCCAGGCTTCAGGATGCCTTTCTACACTATATAAATGTGGAAATTTACATTGGAAACGTTTGGTTTAGCTGTTATAAAAGTTTGGTTTTTTAGTGCTGTAAATGCATTTTCAGCTCGCGCTGTACACATTTGCTATGAGAGGCATTATCTCATAAGGGAAATATTGGACAATCAAATTAATGACTGCCCAGGCTTCAGGATGTCTTTTTACACTATATAAAGGTGGAAATTTACATTGGAAACGTTTAGTTTAGCTGTTAATGAAGTTTCGTTTTTTTAGTGCTGAAAATTCATTGTCTGCTGGCGCTGTACACTTTTTCTAAGTGTTGCAATATCTCATGAAGGAAATACTGGACAATCAAATCAATGACTTTCCAGGCTTCAGGATGCCTTTCTACACTAGATAAAGGTGGAAATTTACATTGGAAACGTTTGGTTTAGCTGTTATATAAGTTTGGTTTTTTAGTGCTGTAAATGCATTTTCAGCTCGCACTGTACACATTTGCTATGTGAGGCATTATCTCATAAGGGAAATACTGGACAATCAAATTAATGACTTCCCAGGCTTCAGGATGCCTTTTTACACTCTATAAATGTGGAAATTTACATTGGAAACGTTTGGTTTAGCTGTTAATGAAGTTTCGGTTTTTTAGTGCTGAAAATTCATTGTCTGCTGGCGCTGTACACTTTTTCTAAGTGTTGCAATATCTCATGAAGGAAATACTGGACAATCAAATTAATGACTTTCCAGGCTTCAGGATGCCTTTCTACACTATATAAAGGTGGAAATTTACATTGGAAACGTTTGGTTTAGCTGTTATAAAAGTTTGGTTTTTTAGTGCTGTAAATGCATTTTCAGCTCGCGCTGTACACATTTGCTATGAGAGGCATTATATCATAAGGGAAATATTGGACAATCAAATTAATGACTGCCCAGGCTTCAGGATGTCTTTTTACACTATATAAAGGTGGAAATTTACATTGGAAACGTTTAGTTTAGCTGTTAATGAAGTTTCGTTTTTTTAGTGCTGAAAATTCATTGTCTGCTGGCGCTGTACACTTTTTCTAAGTGTTGCAATATCTCATGAAGGAAATACTGGACAATCAAATTAATGACTTTCCAGGCTTCAGGATGCCTTTCTACACTATATAAAGGTAGAAATTTACATTGGAAACGTTTGGTTTAGCTGTTATAAAAGTTTGGTTTTTTAGTGCTGTAAATGCATTTTCAGCTCGCGCTGTACACATTTGCTATGAGAGGCATTATCTCATAAGGGAAATATTGGACAATCAAATTAATGACTGCCCAGGCTTCAGGATGTCTTTTTACACTATATAAAGGTGGAAATTTACATTGGAAACGTTTGGTTTAGCTGTTATAAAAGTTTGGTTTTTTAGTGCTGTAAATGCATTTTCAGCTCGCGCTGTACACATTTGCTATGAGAGGCATTATCTCATAAGGGAAATATTGGACAATCAAATTAATGGCTGCCCAGGCTTCAGGATGTCTTTTTACACTATATAAATGTGGAAATTTACATTGGAAACGTTTGGTTTAGCTGTTAATGAAGTTTCGTTTTTTTAGTGCTGAAAATTCATTGTCTGCTGGCGCTGTACACTTTTTCTAAGTGTTGCAATATCTCATGAAGGAAATACTGGACAATCAAATTAATGACTTTCCAGGCTTCAGGATGCCTTTCTACACTATATAAAGGTGGAAATTTACATTGGAAACGTTTGGTTTAGCTGTTATAAAAGTTTGTTTTTTTAGTGCTGTAAATGCATTTTCAGCTCGCGCTGTACACATTTGCTATGAGAGGCATTATCTCATAAGGGAAATATTGGACAATCAAATTAATGACTGCCCAGGCTTCAGGATGTCTTTTTACACTATATAAAGGTGGAAATTTACATTGGAAACGTTTAGTTTAGCTGTTATAAAAGTTTGTTTTTTTAGTGCTGTAAATGCATTTTCAGCTCGCGCTGTACACATTTGCTATGTGAGGCATTATCTCATAAGGGAAATACTGGACAATCAAATTAATGACTGCCCAGGCTTCAGGATGTCTTTTTACACTATATAAAGGTGGAAATTTACATTGGAAACGTTTGGTTTAGCTGTTATAAAAGTTTGGTTTTTTAGTGCTGAAAATGCATTTTCAGCTCGCACTGTACACATTTGCTATGTGAGGCATTATCTCATAAGGGAAATACTGGACAATCAAATTAATGACTTCCCAGGCTTCAGGATGCCCTTTTACACTCTATAAATGTGGAAATTTACATTGGAAACGTTTGGTTTAGCTGTTAATGAAGTTTCGTTTTTTTAGTGCTGAAAATTCATTGTCTGCTGGCGCTGTACACTTTTTCTAAGTGTTGCAATATCTCATGAAGGAAATGCTGGACAATCAAATTAATGACTTTCCAGGCTTCAGGATGCCTTTCTACACTATATAAATGTGGAAATTTACATTGGAAACGTTTGGTTTAGCTGTTATAAAAGTTTGGTTTTTTAGTGCTGTAAATGCATTTTCAGCTCGCGCTGTACACATTTGCTATGAGAGGCATTATCTCATAAGGGAAATATTGGACAATCAAATTAATGACTGCCCAGGCTTCAGGATGTCTTTTTACACTATATAAAGGTGGAAATTTACATTGGAAACGTTTAGTTTAGCTGTTAATGAAGTTTCGTTTTTTTAGTGCTGAAAAGTCATTGTCTGCTGGCGCTGTACACTTTTTCTAAGTGTTGCAATATCTCATGAAGGAAATACTGGACAATCAAATTAATGACTTTCCAGGCTTCAGGATGCCTTTCTACACTATATAAAGGTGGAAATTTACATTGGAAACGTTTGGTTTAGCTGTTATAAAAGTTTGGTTTTTTAGTGCTGTAAATGCATTTTCAGCTCGCGCTGTACACATTTGCTATGAGAGGCATTATCTCATAAGGGAAATATTGGACAATCAAATTAATGACTGCCCAGGCTTCAGGATGTCTTTTTACACTATATAAAGGTGGAAATTTACATTGGAAACGTTTGGTTTAGCTGTTATAAAAGTTTGGTTTTTTAGTGCTGTAAATGCATTTTCAGCTCGCGCTGTACACATTTGCTATGAGAGGCATTATCTCATAAGGGAAATATTGGACAATCAAATTAATGACTGCCCAGGCTTCAGGATGTCTTTTTACACTATATAAAGGTGGAAATTTACATTGGAAACGTTTGGTTTAGCTGTTATAAAAGTTTGGTTTTTTAGTGCTGTAAATGCATTTTCAGCTCGCGCTGTACACATTTGCTATGAGAGGCATTATCTCATAAGGGAAATATTGGACAATCAAATTAATGGCTGCCAAGGCTTCAGGGTGTCTTTTTACTCTATATAAAGGTGGAAATTTACATTGGAAACGTTTAGTTTAGCTGTTAATGAAGTTTCGTTTTTTTTAGTGCTGAAAATTCATTGTCTGCTGGCGCTGTACACTTTTTCTAAGTGTTGCAATATCTCATGAAGGAAATACTGGACAATCAAATCAATGACTTTCCAGGCTTCAGGATGCCTTTCTACACTAGATAAAGGTGGAAATTTACATTGGAAACGTTTGGTTTAGCTGTTATATAAGTTTGGTTTTTTAGTGCTGTAAATGCATTTTCAGCTCGCACTGTACACATTTGCTATGTGAGGCATTATCTCATAAGGGAAATACTGGACAATCAAATTAATGACTTCCCAGGCTTCAGGATGCCTTTTTACACTCTATAAATGTGGAAATTTACATTGGAAACGTTTGGTTTAGCTGTTAATGAAGTTTCGTTTTTTTAGTGCTGAAAATTCATTGTCTGCTGGCGCTGTACACTTTTTCTAAGTGTTGCAATATCTCATGAAGGAAATACTGGACAATCAAATTAATGACTTTCCAGGCTTCAGGATGCCTTTCTACACTATATAAAGGTGGAAATGTACATTGGAAACGTTTGGTTTAGCTGTTATAAAAGTTTGTTTTTTTAGTGCTGTAAATGCATTTTCAGCTCGCGCTGTACACATTTGCTATGTGAGGCATTATCTCATAAGGGAAATACTGGACAATCAAATTAATGACTGCCCAGGCTTCAGGATGTCTTTTTACACTATATAAAGGTGGAAATTTACATTGGAAACGTTTGGTTTAGCTGTTATAAAAGTTTGGTTTTTTAGTGCTGAAAATGCATTTTCAGCTCGCACTGTACACATTTGCTATGTGAGGCATTATCTCATAAGGGAAATACTGGACAATCAAATTAATGACTTCCCAGGCTTCAGGATGCCCTTTTACACTCTATAAATGTGGAAATTTACATTGGAAACGTTTGGTTTAGCTGTAAATGAAGTTTCGTTTTTTTAGTGCTGAAAATTCATTGTCTGCTGGCACTGTACACTTTTTCTAAGTGTTGCAATATCTCATGAAGGAAATACTGGACAATCAAATTAATGACTTTCCAGGCTTCAGGATGCCTTTCTACACTATATAAATGTGGAAATTTACATTGGAAACGTTTGGTTTAGCTGTTATAAAAGTTTGGTTTTTTAGTGCTGTAAATGCATTTTCAGCTCGCGCTGTACACATTTGCTATGAGAGGCATTATCTCATAAGGGAAATATTGGACAATCAAATTAATGACTGCCCAGGCTTCAGGATGTCTTTTTACACTATATAAAGGTGGAAATTTACATTGGAAACGTTTAGTTTAGCTGTTAATGAAGTTTCGTTTTTTTAGTGCTGAAAAGTCATTGTCTGCTGGCGCTGTACACTTTTTCTAAGTGTTGCAATATCTCATGAAGGAAATACTGGACAATCAAATTAATGACTTTCCAGGCTTCAGGATGCCTTTCTACACTATATAAAGGTGGAAATTTACATTGGAAACGTTTGGTTTAGCTGTTATAAAAGTTTGGTTTTTTAGTGCTGTAAATGCATTTTCAGCTCGCGCTGTACACATTTGCTATGAGAGGCATTATCTCATAAGGGAAATATTGGACAATCAAATTAATGACTGCCCAGGCTTCAGGATGTCTTTTTACACTATATAAAGGTGGAAATTTACATTGGAAACGTTTGGTTTAGCTGTTATAAAAGTTTGGTTTTTTAGTGCTGTAAATGCATTTTCAGCTCGCGCTGTACACATTTGCTATGAGAGGCATTATCTCATAAGGGAAATATTGGACAATCAAATTAATGACTGCCCAGGCTTCAGGATGTCTTTTTACACTATATAAAGGTGGAAATTTACATTGGAAACGTTTGGTTTAGCTGTTATAAAAGTTTGGTTTTTTAGTGCTGTAAATGCATTTTCAGCTCGCGCTGTACACATTTGCTATGAGAGGCATTATCTCATAAGGGAAATATTGGACAATCAAATTAATGGCTGCCCAGGCTTCAGGATGTCTTTTTACTCTATATAAAGGTGGAAATTTACATTGGAAACGTTTAGTTTAGCTGTTAATGAAGTTTCGTTTTTTTAGTGCTGAAAATTCATTGTCTGCTGGCGCTGTACACTTTTTCTAAGTGTTGCAATATCTCATGAAGGAAATACTGGACAATCAAATTAATGACTTTCCAGGCTTCAGGATGCCTTTCTACACTATATAAATGTGGAAATTTACATTGGAAACGTTTGGTTTAGCTGTTATAAAAGTTTGGTTTTTTAGTGCTGTAAATGCATTTTCAGCTCGCGCTGTACACATTTGCTATGAGAGGCATTATCTCATAAGGGAAATATTGGACAATCAAATTAATGACTGCCCAGGCTTCAGGATGTCTTTTTACACTATATAAAGGTGGAAATTTACATTGGAAACGTTTAGTTTAGCTGTTAATGAAGTTTCGTTTTTTTAGTGCTGAAAAGTCATTGTCTGCTGGCGCTGTACACTTTTTCTAAGTGTTGCAATATCTCATGAAGGAAATACTGGACAATCAAATTAATGACTTTCCAGGCTTCAGGATGCCTTTCTACACTATATAAAGGTGGAAATTTACATTGGAAACGTTTGGTTTAGCTGTTATAAAAGTTTGTTTTTTTAGTGCTGTAAATGCATTTTCAGCTCGCGCTGTACACATTTGCTATGAGAGGCATTATCTCATAAGGGAAATATTGGACAATCAAATTAATGACTGCCCAGGCTTCAGGATGTCTTTTTACACTATATAAAGGTGGAAATTTACATTGGAAACGTTTGGTTTAGCTGTTATAAAAGTTTGGTTTTTTAGTGCTGTAAATGCATTTTCAGCTCGCGCTGTACACATTTGCTATGAGAGGCATTATCTCATAAGGGAAATATTGGACAATCAAATTAAAGACTGCCCAGGCTTCAGGATGTCTTTTTACACTATATAAAGGTGGAAATTTACATTGGAAACGTTTGGTTTAGCTGTTATAAAAGTTTGGTTTTTTAGTGCTGTAAATGCATTTTCAGCTCGCGCTGTACACATTTGCTATGAGAGGCATTATCTCATAAGGGAAATATTGGACAATCAAATTAATGGCTGCCCAGGCTTCAGGATGTCTTTTTACTCTATATAAAGGTGGAAATTTACATTGAAAACGTTTAGTTTAGCTGTTAATGAAGTTTCGTTTTTTTTAGTGCTGAAAATTCATTGTCTGCTGGCGCTGTACACTTTTTCTAAGTGTTGCAATATCTCATGAAGGAAATACTGGACAATCAAATTAATGACTTTCCAGGCTTCAGGATGCCTTTCTACACTATATAAATGTGGAAATTTACATTGGAAACGTTTGGTTTAGCTGTTATAAAAGTTTGGTTTTTTAGTGCTGTAAATGCATTTTCAGCTCGCGCTGTACACATTTGCTATGAGAGGCATTATCTCATAAGGGAAATATTGGACAATCAAATTAATGACTGCCCAGGCTTCAGGATGTCTTTTTACACTATATAAAGGTGGAAATTTACATTGGAAACGTTTAGTTTAGCTGTTAATGAAGTTTCGTTTTTTTAGTGCTGAAAAGTCATTGTCTGCTGGCGCTGTACACTTTTTCTAAGTGTTGCAATATCTCATGAAGGAAATACTGGACAATCAAATTAATGACTTTCCAGGCTTCAGGATGCCTTTCTACACTATATAAAGGTGGAAATTTACATTGGAAACGTTTGGTTTAGCTGTTATAAAAGTTTGGTTTTTTAGTGCTGTAAATGCATTTTCAGCTCGCGCTGTACACATTTGCTATGAGAGGCATTATCTCATAAGGGAAATATTGGACAATCAAATTATTGACTGCCCAGGCTTCAGGATGTCTTTTTACACTATATAAAGGTGGAAATTTACATTGGAAACGTTTGGTTTAGCTGTTATAAAAGTTTGGTTTTTTAGTGCTGTAAATGCATTTTCAGCTCGCGCTGTACACATTTGCTATGAGAGGCATTATCTCATAAGGGAAATATTGGACAATCAAATTAATGACTGCCCAGGCTTCAGGATGTCTTTTTACACTATATAAAGGTGGAAATTTACATTGGAAACGTTTGGTTTAGCTGTTATAAAAGTTTGGTTTTTTAGTGCTGTAAATGCATTTTCAGCTCGCGCTGTACACATTTGCTATGAGAGGCATTATCTCATAAGGGAAATATTGGACAATCAAATTAATGGCTGCCCAGGCTTCAGGATGTCTTTTTACTCTATATAAAGGTGGAAATTTACATTGGAAACGTTTAGTTTAGCTGTTAATGAAGTTTCGTTTTTTTTAGTGCTGAAAATTCATTGTCTGCTGGCGCTGTACACTTTTTCTAAGTGTTGCAATATCTCATGAAGGAAATACTGGACAATCAAATCAATGACTTTCCAGGCTTCAGGATGCCTTTCTACACTAGATAAAGGTGGAAATTTACATTGGAAACATTTGGTTTAGCTGTTATATAAGTTTGGTTTTTTAGTGCTGTAAATGCATTTTCAGCTCGCACTGTACACATTTGCTATGTGAGGCATTATCTCATAAGGGAAATACTGGACAATCAAATTAATGACTTCCCAGGCTTCAGGATGCCTTTTTACACTCTATAAATGTGGAAATTTACATTGGAAACGTTTGGTTTAGCTGTTAATGAAGTTTCGTTTTTTTAGTGCTGAAAATTCATTGTCTGCTGGCGCTGTACACTTTTTCTAAGTGTTGCAATATCTCATGAAGGAAATACTGGACAATCAAATTAATGACTTTCCAGGCTTCAGGATGCCTTTCTACACTATATAAAGGTGGAAATGTACATTGGAAACGTTTGGTTTAGCTGTTATAAAAGTTTGGTTTTTTAGTGCTGTAAATGCATTTTCAGCTCGCGCTGTACACATTTGCTATGAGAGGCATTATCTCATAAGGGAAATATTGGACAATCAAATTAATGACTGCCCAGGCTTCAGGATGTCTTTTTACACTATATAAAGGTGGAAATTTACATTGGAAACGTTTGGTTTAGCTGTTATAAAAGTTTGGTTTTTTAGTGCTGTAAATGCATTTTCAGCTCGCGCTGTACACATTTGCTATGAGAGGCATTATCTCATAAGGGAAATATTGGACAATCAAATTAATGACTGCCCAGGCTTCAGGATGTCTTTTTACACTATATAAAGGTGGAAATTTACATTGGAAACGTTTGGTTTAGCTGTTATAAAAGTTTGGTTTTTTAGTAGTGTAAATGCATTTTCAGCTCGCGCTGTACACATTTGCTATGAGAGGCATTATCTCATAAGGGAAATATTGGACAATCAAATTAATGGCTGCCCAGGCTTCAGGATGTCTTTTTACTCTATATAAAGGTGGAAATTTACATTGGAAACGTTTAGTTTAGCTGTTAATGAAGTTTCGTTTTTTTAGTGCTGAAAATTCATTGTCTGCTGGCGCTGTACACTTTTTCTAAGTGTTGCAATATCTCATGAAGGAAATACTGGACAATCAAATTAATGACTTTCCAGGCTTCAGGATGCCTTTCTACACTATATAAATGTGGAAATTTACATTGGAAACGTTTGGTTTAGCTGTTATAAAAGTTTGTTTTTTTAGTGCTGTAAATGCATTTTCAGCTCGCGCTGTACACATTTGCTATGAGAGGCATTATCTCATAAGGGAAATATTGGACAATCAAATTAATGACTGCCCAGGCTTCAGGATGTCTTTTTACACTATATAAAGGTGGAAATTTACATTGGAAACTTTTAGTTTAGCTGTTAATGAAGTTTCGTTTTTTTAGTGCTGAAAATTCATTGTCTGCTGGCGCTGTACACTTTTTCTAAGTGTTGCAATATCTCATGAAGGAAATGCTGGACAATCAAATTAATGACTTTCCAGGCTTCAGGATGCCTTTCTACACTATATAAAGGTGGAAATGTACATTGGAAACGTTTGGTTTAGCTGTTATAAAAGTTTGTTTTTTTAGTGCTGTAAATGCATTTTCAGCTCGCGCTGTACACATTTGCTATGTGAGGCATTATCTCATAAGGGAAATACTGGACAATCAAATTAATGACTGCCCAGGCTTCAGGATGTCTTTTTACACTATATAAAGGTGGAAATTTACATTGGAAACGTTTGGTTTAGCTGTTATAAAAGTTTGGTTTTTTAGTGCTGAAAATGCATTTTCAGCTCGCACTGTACACATTTGCTATGTGAGGCATTATCTCATAAGGGAAATACTGGACAATCAAATTAATGACTTCCCAGGCTTCAGGATGCCCTTTTACACTCTATAAATGTGGAAATTTACATTGGAAACGTTTGGTTTAGCTGTTAATGAAGTTTCGTTTTTTTAGTGCTGAAAATTCATTGTCTGCTGGCGCTGTACACTTTTTCTAAGTGTTGCAATATCTCATGAAGGAAATACTGGACAATCAAATTAATGACTTTCCAGGCTTCAGGATGCCTTTCTACACTATATAAATGTGGAAATTTACATTGGAAACGTTTGGTTTAGCTGTTATAAAAGTTTGGTTTTTTAGTGCTGTAAATGCATTTTCAGCTCGCGCTGTACACATTTGCTATGAGAGGCATTATCTCATAAGGGAAATATTGGACAATCAAATTAATGACTGCCCAGGCTTCAGGATGTCTTTTTACACTATATAAAGGTGGAAATTTACATTGGAAACGTTTAGTTTAGCTGTTAATGAAGTTTCGTTTTTTTAGTGCTGAAAATTCATTGTCTGCTGGCGCTGTACACTTTTTCTAAGTGTTGCAATATCTCATGAAGGAAATACTGGACAATCAAATCAATGACTTTCCAGGCTTCAGGATGCCTTTCTACACTAGATAAAGGTGGAAATTTACATTGGAAACGTTTGGTTTAGCTGTTATATAAGTTTGGTTTTTTTAGTGCTGTAAATGCATTTTCAGCTCGCACTGTACACATTTGCTATGTGAGGCATTATCTCATAAGGGAAATACTGGACAATCAAATTAATGACTTCCCAGGCTTCAGGATGCCTTTTTACACTCTATAAATGTGGAAATTTACATTGGAAACGTTTGGTTTAGCTGTTAATGAAGTTTCGGTTTTTTAGTGCTGAAAATTCATTGTCTGCTGGCGCTGTACACTTTTTCTAAGTGTTGCAATATCTCATGAAGGAAATACTGGACAATCAAATTAATGACTTTCCAGGCTTCAGGATGCCTTTCTACACTATATAAAGGTGGAAATTTACATTGGAAACGTTTGGTTTAGCTGTTATAAAAGTTTGGTTTTTTAGTGCTGTAAATGCATTTTCAGCTCGCGCTGTACACATTTGCTATGAGAGGCATTATATCATAAGGGAAATATTGGACAATCAAATTAATGACTGCCCAGGCTTCAGGATGTCTTTTTACACTATATAAAGGTGGAAATTTACATTGGAAACGTTTAGTTTAGCTGTTAATGAAGTTTCGTTTTTTTAGTGCTGAAAATTCATTGTCTGCTGGCGCTGTACACTTTTTCTAAGTGTTGCAATATCTCATGAAGGAAATACTGGACAATCAAATTAATGACTTTCCAGGCTTCAGGATGCCTTTCTACACTATATAAAGGTAGAAATTTACATTGGAAACGTTTGGTTTAGCTGTTATAAAAGTTTGGTTTTTTAGTGCTGTAAATGCATTTTCAGCTCGCGCTGTACACATTTGCTATGAGAGGCATTATCTCATAAGGGAAATATTGGACAATCAAATTAATGACTGCCCAGGCTTCAGGATGTCTTTTTACACTATATAAAGGTGGAAATTTACATTGGAAACGTTTGGTTTAGCTGTTATAAAAGTTTGGTTTTTTAGTGCTGTAAATGCATTTTCAGCTCGCGCTGTACACATTTGCTATGAGAGGCATTATCTCATAAGGGAAATATTGGACAATCAAATTAATGGCTGCCCAGGCTTCAGGATGTCTTTTTACACTATATAAATGTGGAAATTTACATTGGAAACGTTTGGTTTAGCTGTTAATGAAGTTTCGTTTTTTTAGTGCTGAAAATTCATTGTCTGCTGGCGCTGTACACTTTTTCTAAGTGTTGCAATATCTCATGAAGGAAATACTGGACAATCAAATTAATGACTTTCCAGGCTTCAGGATGCCTTTCTACACTATATAAAGGTGGAAATTTACATTGGAAACGTTTGGTTTAGCTGTTATAAAAGTTTGTTTTTTTAGTGCTGTAAATGCATTTTCAGCTCGCGCTGTACACATTTGCTATGAGAGGCATTATCTCATAAGGGAAATATTGGACAATCAAATTAATGACTGCCCAGGCTTCAGGATGTCTTTTTACACTATATAAAGGTGGAAATTTACATTGGAAACGTTTAGTTTAGCTGTTATAAAAGTTTGTTTTTTTAGTGCTGTAAATGCATTTTCAGCTCGCGCTGTACACATTTGCTATGTGAGGCATTATCTCATAAGGGAAATACTGGACAATCAAATTAATGACTGCCCAGGCTTCAGGATGTCTTTTTACACTATATAAAGGTGGAAATTTACATTGGAAACGTTTGGTTTAGCTGTTATAAAAGTTTGGTTTTTTAGTGCTGAAAATGCATTTTCAGCTCGCACTGTACACATTTGCTATGTGAGGCATTATCTCATAAGGGAAATACTGGACAATCAAATTAATGACTTCCCAGGCTTCAGGATGCCCTTTTACACTCTATAAATGTGGAAATTTACATTGGAAACGTTTGGTTTAGCTGTTAATGAAGTTTCGTTTTTTTAGTGCTGAAAATTCATTGTCTGCTGGCGCTGTACACTTTTTCTAAGTGTTGCAATATCTCATGAAGGAAATGCTGGACAATCAAATTAATGACTTTCCAGGCTTCAGGATGCCTTTCTACACTATATAAATGTGGAAATTTACATTGGAAACGTTTGGTTTAGCTGTTATAAAAGTTTGGTTTTTTAGTGCTGTAAATGCATTTTCAGCTCGCGCTGTACACATTTGCTATGAGAGGCATTATCTCATAAGGGAAATATTGGACAATCAAATTAATGACTGCCCAGGCTTCAGGATGTCTTTTTACACTATATAAAGGTGGAAATTTACATTGGAAACGTTTAGTTTAGCTGTTAATGAAGTTTCGTTTTTTTAGTGCTGAAAAGTCATTGTCTGCTGGCGCTGTACACTTTTTCTAAGTGTTGCAATATCTCATGAAGGAAATACTGGACAATCAAATTAATGACTTTCCAGGCTTCAGGATGCCTTTCTACACTATATAAAGGTGGAAATTTACATTGGAAACGTTTGGTTTAGCTGTTATAAAAGTTTGGTTTTTTAGTGCTGTAAATGCATTTTCAGCTCGCGCTGTACACATTTGCTATGAGAGGCATTATCTCATAAGGGAAATATTGGACAATCAAATTAATGACTGCCCAGGCTTCAGGATGTCTTTTTACACTATATAAAGGTGGAAATTTACATTGGAAACGTTTGGTTTAGCTGTTATAAAAGTTTGGTTTTTTAGTGCTGTAAATGCATTTTCAGCTCGCGCTGTACACATTTGCTATGAGAGGCATTATCTCATAAGGGAAATATTGGACAATCAAATTAATGACTGCCCAGGCTTCAGGATGTCTTTTTACACTATATAAAGGTGGAAATTTACATTGGAAACGTTTGGTTTAGCTGTTATAAAAGTTTGGTTTTTTAGTGCTGTAAATGCATTTTCAGCTCGCGCTGTACACATTTGCTATGAGAGGCATTATCTCATAAGGGAAATATTGGACAATCAAATTAATGGCTGCCAAGGCTTCAGGATGTCTTTTTACTCTATATAAAGGTGGAAATTTACATTGGAAACGTTTAGTTTAGCTGTTAATGAAGTTTCGTTTTTTTTAGTGCTGAAAATTCATTGTCTGCTGGCGCTGTACACTTTTTCTAAGTGTTGCAATATCTCATGAAGGAAATACTGGACAATCAAATCAATGACTTTCCAGGCTTCAGGATGCCTTTCTATAGATAAAGGTGGAAATTTACATTGGAAACGTTTGGTTTAGCTGTTATATAAGTTTGGTTTTTTAGTGCTGTAAATGCATTTTCAGCTCGCACTGTACACATTTGCTATGTGAGGCATTATCTCATAAGGGAAATACTGGACAATCAAATTAATGACTTCCCAGGCTTCAGGATGCCTTTTTACACTCTATAAATGTGGAAATTTACATTGGAAACGTTTGGTTTAGCTGTTAATGAAGTTTCGTTTTTTTAGTGCTGAAAATTCATTGTCTGCTGGCGCTGTACACTTTTTCTAAGTGTTGCAATATCTCATGAAGGAAATACTGGACAATCAAATTAATGACTTTCCAGGCTTCAGGATGCCTTTCTACACTATATAAAGGTGGAAATGTACATTGGAAACGTTTGGTTTAGCTGTTATAAAAGTTTGTTTTTTTAGTGCTGTAAATGCATTTTCAGCTCGCGCTGTACACATTTGCTATGTGAGGCATTATCTCATAAGGGAAATACTGGACAATCAAATTAATGACTGCCCAGGCTTCAGGATGTCTTTTTACACTATATAAAGGTGGAAATTTACATTGGAAACGTTTGGTTTAGCTGTTATAAAAGTTTGGTTTTTTAGTGCTGAAAATGCATTTTCAGCTCGCACTGTACACATTTGCTATGTGAGGCATTATCTCATAAGGGAAATACTGGACAATCAAATTAATGACTTCCCAGGCTTCAGGATGCCCTTTTACACTCTATAAATGTGGAAATTTACATTGGAAACGTTTGGTTTAGCTGTAAATGAAGTTTCGTTTTTTTAGTGCTGAAAATTCATTGTCTGCTGGCACTGTACACTTTTTCTAAGTGTTGCAATATCTCATGAAGGAAATACTGGACAATCAAATTAATGACTTTCCAGGCTTCAGGATGCCTTTCTACACTATATAAATGTGGAAATTTACATTGGAAACGTTTGGTTTAGCTGTTATAAAAGTTTGGTTTTTTAGTGCTGTAAATGCATTTTCAGCTCGCGCTGTACACATTTGCTATGAGAGGCATTATCTCATAAGGGAAATATTGGACAATCAAATTAATGACTGCCCAGGCTTCAGGATGTCTTTTTACACTATATAAAGGTGGAAATTTACATTGGAAACGTTTAGTTTAGCTGTTAATGAAGTTTCGTTTTTTTAGTGCTGAAAAGTCATTGTCTGCTGGCGCTGTACACTTTTTCTAAGTGTTGCAATATCTCATGAAGGAAATACTGGACAATCAAATTAATGACTTTCCAGGCTTCAGGATGCCTTTCTACACTATATAAAGGTGGAAATTTACATTGGAAACGTTTGGTTTAGCTGTTATAAAAGTTTGGTTTTTTAGTGCTGTAAATGCATTTTCAGCTCGCGCTGTACACATTTGCTATGAGAGGCATTATCTCATAAGGGAAATATTGGACAATCAAATTAATGACTGCCCAGGCTTCAGGATGTCTTTTTACACTATATAAAGGTGGAAATTTACATTGGAAACGTTTGGTTTAGCTGTTATAAAAGTTTGGTTTTTTAGTGCTGTAAATGCATTTTCAGCTCGCGCTGTACACATTTGCTATGAGAGGCATTATCTCATAAGGGAAATATTGGACAATCAAATTAATGACTGCCCAGGCTTCAGGATGTCTTTTTACACTATATAAAGGTGGAAATTTACATTGGAAACGTTTGGTTTAGCTGTTATAAAAGTTTGGTTTTTTAGTGCTGTAAATGCATTTTCAGCTCGCGCTGTACACATTTGCTATGAGAGGCATTATCTCATAAGGGAAATATTGGACAATCAAATTAATGGCTGCCCAGGCTTCAGGATGTCTTTTTACTCTATATAAAGGTGGAAATTTACATTGGAAACGTTTAGTTTAGCTGTTAATGAAGTTTCGTTTTTTTAGTGCTGAAAATTCATTGTCTGCTGGCGCTGTACACTTTTTCTAAGTGTTGCAATATCTCATGAAGGAAATACTGGACAATCAAATTAATGACTTTCCAGGCTTCAGGATGCCTTTCTACACTATATAAATGTGGAAATTTACATTGGAAACGTTTGGTTTAGCTGTTATAAAAGTTTGGTTTTTTAGTGCTGTAAATGCATTTTCAGCTCGCGCTGTACACATTTGCTATGAGAGGCATTATCTCATAAGGGAAATATTGGACAATCAAATTAATGACTGCCCAGGCTTCAGGATGTCTTTTTACACTATATAAAGGTGGAAATTTACATTGGAAACGTTTAGTTTAGCTGTTAATGAAGTTTCGTTTTTTTAGTGCTGAAAAGTCATTGTCTGCTGGCGCTGTACACTTTTTCTAAGTGTTGCAATATCTCATGAAGGAAATACTGGACAATCAAATTAATGACTTTCCAGGCTTCAGGATGCCTTTCTACACTATATAAAGGTGGAAATTTACATTGGAAACGTTTGGTTTAGCTGTTATAAAAGTTTGTTTTTTTAGTGCTGTAAATGCATTTTCAGCTCGCGCTGTACACATTTGCTATGAGAGGCATTATCTCATAAGGGAAATATTGGACAATCAAATTAATGACTGCCCAGGCTTCAGGATGTCTTTTTACACTATATAAAGGTGGAAATTTACATTGGAAACGTTTGGTTTAGCTGTTATAAAAGTTTGGTTTTTTAGTGCTGTAAATGCATTTTCAGCTCGCGCTGTACACATTTGCTATGAGAGGCATTATCTCATAAGGGAAATATTGGACAATCAAATTAAAGACTGCCCAGGCTTCAGGATGTCTTTTTACACTATATAAAGGTGGAAATTTACATTGGAAACGTTTGGTTTAGCTGTTATAAAAGTTTGGTTTTTTAGTGCTGTAAATGCATTTTCAGCTCGCGCTGTACACATTTGCTATGAGAGGCATTATCTCATAAGGGAAATATTGGACAATCAAATTAATGGCTGCCCAGGCTTCAGGATGTCTTTTTACTCTATATAAAGGTGGAAATTTACATTGAAAACGTTTAGTTTAGCTGTTAATGAAGTTTCGTTTTTTTTAGTGCTGAAAATTCATTGTCTGCTGGCGCTGTACACTTTTTCTAAGTGTTGCAATATCTCATGAAGGAAATACTGGACAATCAAATTAATGACTTTCCAGGCTTCAGGATGCCTTTCTACACTATATAAATGTGGAAATTTACATTGGAAACGTTTGGTTTAGCTGTTATAAAAGTTTGGTTTTTTAGTGCTGTAAATGCATTTTCAGCTCGCGCTGTACACATTTGCTATGAGAGGCATTATCTCATAAGGGAAATATTGGACAATCAAATTAATGACTGCCCAGGCTTCAGGATGTCTTTTTACACTATATAAAGGTGGAAATTTACATTGGAAACGTTTAGTTTAGCTGTTAATGAAGTTTCGTTTTTTTAGTGCTGAAAAGTCATTGTCTGCTGGCGCTGTACACTTTTTCTAAGTGTTGCAATATCTCATGAAGGAAATACTGGACAATCAAATTAATGACTTTCCAGGCTTCAGGATGCCTTTCTACACTATATAAAGGTGGAAATTTACATTGGAAACGTTTGGTTTAGCTGTTATAAAAGTTTGGTTTTTTAGTGCTGTAAATGCATTTTCAGCTCGCGCTGTACACATTTGCTATGAGAGGCATTATCTCATAAGGGAAATATTGGACAATCAAATTATTGACTGCCCAGGCTTCAGGATGTCTTTTTACACTATATAAAGGTGGAAATTTACATTGGAAACGTTTGGTTTAGCTGTTATAAAAGTTTGGTTTTTTAGTGCTGTAAATGCATTTTCAGCTCGCGCTGTACACATTTGCTATGAGAGGCATTATCTCATAAGGGAAATATTGGACAATCAAATTAATGACTGCCCAGGCTTCAGGATGTCTTTTTACACTATATAAAGGTGGAAATTTACATTGGAAACGTTTGGTTTAGCTGTTATAAAAGTTTGGTTTTTTAGTGCTGTAAATGCATTTTCAGCTCGCGCTGTACACATTTGCTATGAGAGGCATTATCTCATAAGGGAAATATTGGACAATCAAATTAATGGCTGCCCAGGCTTCAGGATGTCTTTTTACTCTATATAAAGGTGGAAATTTACATTGGAAACGTTTAGTTTAGCTGTTAATGAAGTTTCGTTTTTTTTAGTGCTGAAAATTCATTGTCTGCTGGCGCTGTACACTTTTTCTAAGTGTTGCAATATCTCATGAAGGAAATACTGGACAATCAAATCAATGACTTTCCAGGCTTCAGGATGCCTTTCTACACTAGATAAAGGTGGAAATTTACATTGGAAACGTTTGGTTTAGCTGTTATATAAGTTTGGTTTTTTAGTGCTGTAAATGCATTTTCAGCTCGCACTGTACACATTTGCTATGTGAGGCATTATCTCATAAGGGAAATACTGGACAATCAAATTAATGACTTCCCAGGCTTCAGGATGCCTTTTTACACTCTATAAATGTGGAAATTTACATTGGAAACGTTTGGTTTAGCTGTTAATGAAGTTTCGTTTTTTTAGTGCTGAAAATTCATTGTCTGCTGGCGCTGTACACTTTTTCTAAGTGTTGCAATATCTCATGAAGGAAATACTGGACAATCAAATTAATGACTTTCCAGGCTTCAGGATGCCTTTCTACACTATATAAAGGTGGAAATGTACATTGGAAACGTTTGGTTTAGCTGTTATAAAAGTTTGGTTTTTTAGTGCTGTAAATGCATTTTCAGCTCGCGCTGTACACATTTGCTATGAGAGGCATTATCTCATAAGGGAAATATTGGACAATCAAATTAATGACTGCCCAGGCTTCAGGATGTCTTTTTACACTATATAAAGGTGGAAATTTACATTGGAAACGTTTGGTTTAGCTGTTATAAAAGTTTGGTTTTTTAGTGCTGTAAATGCATTTTCAGCTCGCGCTGTACACATTTGCTATGAGAGGCATTATCTCATAAGGGAAATATTGGACAATCAAATTAATGACTGCCCAGGCTTCAGGATGTCTTTTTACACTATATAAAGGTGGAAATTTACATTGGAAACGTTTGGTTTAGCTGTTATAAAAGTTTGGTTTTTTAGTAGTGTAAATGCATTTTCAGCTCGCGCTGTACACATTTGCTATGAGAGGCATTATCTCATAAGGGAAATATTGGACAATCAAATTAATGGCTGCCCAGGCTTCAGGATGTCTTTTTACTCTATATAAAGGTGGAAATTTACATTGGAAACGTTTAGTTTAGCTGTTAATGAAGTTTCGTTTTTTTAGTGCTGAAAATTCATTGTCTGCTGGCGCTGTACACTTTTTCTAAGTGTTGCAATATCTCATGAAGGAAATACTGGACAATCAAATTAATGACTTTCCAGGCTTCAGGATGCCTTTCTACACTATATAAATGTGGAAATTTACATTGGAAACGTTTGGTTTAGCTGTTATAAAAGTTTGGTTTTTTAGTGCTGTAAATGCATTTTCAGCTCGCGCTGTACACATTTGCTATGAGAGGCATTATCTCATAAGGGAAATATTGGACAATCAAATTAATGACTGCCCAGGCTTCAGGATGTCTTTTTACACTATATAAAGGTGGAAATTTACATTGGAAACGTTTAGTTTAGCTGTTAATGAAGTTTCGTTTTTTTAGTGCTGAAAAGTCATTGTCTGCTGGCGCTGTACACTTTTTCTAAGTGTTGCAATATCTCATGAAGGAAATACTGGACAATCAAATTAATGACTTTCCAGGCTTCAGGATGCCTTTCTACACTATATAAAGGTGGAAATTTACATTGGAAACGTTTGGTTTAGCTGTTATAAAAGTTTGTTTTTTTAGTGCTGTAAATGCATTTTCAGCTCGCGCTGTACACATTTGCTATGAGAGGCATTATCTCATAAGGGAAATATTGGACAATCAAATTAATGACTGCCCAGGCTTCAGGATGTCTTTTTACACTATATAAAGGTGGAAATTTACATTGGAAACGTTTGGTTTAGCTGTTATAAAAGTTTGGTTTTTTAGTGCTGTAAATGCATTTTCAGCTCGCGCTGTACACATTTGCTATGAGAGGCATTATCTCATAAGGGAAATATTGGACAATCAAATTAAAGACTGCCCAGGCTTCAGGATGTCTTTTTACACTATATAAAGGTGGAAATTTACATTGGAAACGTTTGGTTTAGCTGTTATAAAAGTTTGGTTTTTTAGTGCTAAATGCATTTTCAGCTCGCGCTGTACACATTTGCTATGAGAGGCATTATCTCATAAGGGAAATATTGGACAATCAAATTAATGGCTGCCCAGGCTTCAGGATGTCTTTTTACTCTATATAAAGGTGGAAATTTACATTGAAAACGTTTAGTTTAGCTGTTAATGAAGTTTCGTTTTTTTTAGTGCTGAAAATTCATTGTCTGCTGGCGCTGTACACTTTTTCTAAGTGTTGCAATATCTCATGAAGGAAATACTGGACAATCAAATTAATGACTTTCCAGGCTTCAGGATGCCTTTCTACACTATATAAATGTGGAAATTTACATTGGAAACGTTTGGTTTAGCTGTTATAAAAGTTTGGTTTTTTAGTGCTGTAAATGCATTTTCAGCTCGCGCTGTACACATTTGCTATGAGAGGCATTATCTCATAAGGGAAATATTGGACAATCAAATTAATGACTGCCCAGGCTTCAGGATGTCTTTTTACACTATATAAAGGTGGAAATTTACATTGGAAACGTTTAGTTTAGCTGTTAATGAAGTTTCGTTTTTTTAGTGCTGAAAAGTCATTGTCTGCTGGCGCTGTACACTTTTTCTAAGTGTTGCAATATCTCATGAAGGAAATACTGGACAATCAAATTAATGACTTTCCAGGCTTCAGGATGCCTTTCTACACTATATAAAGGTGGAAATTTACATTGGAAACGTTTGGTTTAGCTGTTATAAAAGTTTGGTTTTTTAGTGCTGTAAATGCATTTTCAGCTCGCGCTGTACACATTTGCTATGAGAGGCATTATCTCATAAGGGAAATATTGGACAATCAAATTAATGACTGCCCAGGCTTCAGGATGTCTTTTTACACTATATAAAGGTGGAAATTTACATTGGAAACGTTTGGTTTAGCTGTTATAAAAGTTTGGTTTTTTAGTGCTGTAAATGCATTTTCAGCTCGCGCTGTACACATTTGCTATGAGAGGCATTATCTCATAAGGGAAATATTGGACAATCAAATTAATGACTGCCCAGGCTTCAGGATGTCTTTTTACACTATATAAAGGTGGAAATTTACATTGGAAACGTTTGGTTTAGCTGTTATAAAAGTTTGGTTTTTTAGTGCTGTAAATGCATTTTCAGCTCGCGCTGTACACATTTGCTATGAGAGGCATTATCTCATAAGGGAAATATTGGACAATCAAATTAATGGCTGCCCAGGCTTCAGGATGTCTTTTTACTCTATATAAAGGTGGAAATTTACATTGGAAACGTTTAGTTTAGCTGTTAATGAAGTTTCGTTTTTTTTAGTGCTGAAAATTCATTGTCTGCTGGCGCTGTACACTTTTTCTAAGTGTTGCAATATCTCATGAAGGAAATACTGGACAATCAAATCAATGACTTTCCAGGCTTCAGGATGCCTTTCTACACTAGATAAAGGTGGAAATTTACATTGGAAACGTTTGGTTTAGCTGTTATATAAGTTTGGTTTTTTAGTGCTGTAAATGCATTTTCAGCTCGCACTGTACACATTTGCTATGTGAGGCATTATCTCATAAGGGAAATACTGGACAATCAAATTAATGACTTCCCAGGCTTCAGGATGCCTTTTTACACTCTATAAATGTGGAAATTTACATTGGAAACGTTTGGTTTAGCTGTTAATGAAGTTTCGTTTTTTTAGTGCTGAAAATTCATTGTCTGCTGGCGCTGTACACTTTTTCTAAGTGTTGCAATATCTCATGAAGGAAATACTGGACAATCAAATTAATGACTTTCCAGGCTTCAGGATGCCTTTCTACACTATATAAAGGTGGAAATGTACATTGGAAACGTTTGGTTTAGCTGTTATAAAAGTTTGGTTTTTTAGTGCTGTAAATGCATTTTCAGCTCGCGCTGTACACATTTGCTATGTGAGGCATTATCTCATAAGGGAAATACTGGACAATCAAATTAATGACTGCCCAGGCTTCAGGATGTCTTTTTACACTATATAAAGGTGGAAATTTACATTGGAAACGTTTGGTTTAGCTGTTATAAAAGTTTGGTTTTTTAGTGCTGAAAATGCATTTTCAGCTCGCACTGTACACATTTGCTATGTGAGGCATTATCTCATAAGGGAAATACTGGACAATCAAATTAATGACTTCCCAGGCTTCAGGATGCCCTTTTACACTCTATAAATGTGGAAATTTACATTGGAAACGTTTGGTTTAGCTGTTAATGAAGTTTCGTTTTTTTAGTGCTTGAAAATTCATTGTCTGCTGGCGCTGTACACTTTTTCTAAGTGTTGCAATATCTCATGAAGGAAATACTGGACAATCAAATTAATGACTTTCCAGGCTTCAGGATGCCTTTCTACACTATATAAATGTGGAAATTTACATTGGAAACGTTTGGTTTAGCTGTTATAAAAGTTTGGTTTTTTAGTGCTGTAAATGCATTTTCAGCTCGCGCTGTACACATTTGCTATGAGAGGCATTATCTCATAAGGGAAATATTGGACAATCAAATTAATGACTGCCCAGGCTTCAGGATGTCTTTTTACACTATATAAAGGTGGAAATTTACATTGGAAACGTTTAGTTTAGCTGTTAATGAAGTTTCGTTTTTTTAGTGCTGAAAAGTCATTGTCTGCTGGCGCTGTACACTTTTTCTAAGTGTTGCAATATCTCATGAAGGAAATACTGGACAATCAAATTAATGACTTTCCAGGCTTCAGGATGCCTTTCTACACTATATAAAGGTGGAAATTTACATTGGAAACGTTTGGTTTAGCTGTTATAAAAGTTTGGTTTTTTAGTGCTGTAAATGCATTTTCAGCTCGCGCTGTACACATTTGCTATGAGAGGCATTATCACATAAGGGAAATATTGGACAATCAAATTAATGACTGCCCAGGCTTCAGGATGTCTTTTTACACTATATAAAGGTGGAAATTTACATTGGAAACGTTTGGTTTAGCTGTTATAAAAGTTTGGTTTTTTAGTGCTGTAAATGCATTTTCAGCTCGCGCTGTACACATTTGCTATGAGAGGCATTATCTCATAAGGGAAATATTGGACAATCAAATTAATGACTGCCCAGGCTTCAGGGTGTCTTTTTACACTATATAAAGGTGGAAATTTACATTGGAAACGTTTGGTTTAGCTTTTATAAAAGTTTGGTTTTTTAGTGCTGTAAATGCATTTTCAGCTCGCGCTGTACACATTTGCTATGAGAGGCATTATCTCATAAGGGAATTATTGGACAATCAAATTAATGGCTGCCCAGGCTTCAGGATGTCTTTTTACTCTATATAAAGGTGGAAATTTACATTGGAAACGTTTAGTTTAGCTGTTAATGAAGTTTCGTTTTTTTTAGTGCTGAAAATTCATTGTCTGCTGGCGCTGTACACTTTTTCTAAGTGTTGCAATATCTCATGAAGGAAATACTGGACAATCAAATCAATGACTTTCCAGGCTTCAGGATGCCGTTCTACACTATATAAAGGTGGAAATTTACATTGGAAACGTTTGGTTTAGCTGTTATATAAGTTTGGTTTTTTAGTGCTGTAAATGCATTTTCAGCTCGCACTGTACACATTTGCTATGTGAGGCATTATCTCATAAGGGAAATACTGGACAATCAAATTAATGACTTCCCAGGCTTCAGGATGCCTTTTTACACTCTATAAATGTGGAAATTTACATTGGAAACGTTTGGTTTAGCTGTTAATGAAGTTTCGTTTTTTTAGTGCTGAAAATTCATTGTCTGCTGGCGCTGTACACTTTTTCTAAGTGTTGCAATATCTCATGAAGGAAATACTGGACAATCAAATTAATGACTTTCCAGGCTTCAGGATGCCTTTCTACACTATATAAAGGTGGAAATGTACATTGGAAACGTTTGGTTTAGCTGTTATAAAAGTTTGTTTTTTTAGTGCTGTAAATGCATTTTCAGCTCGCGCTGTACACATTTGCTATGAGAGGCATTATCTCATAAGGGAAATAGTGGACAATCAAATTAATGACTGCCCAGGCTCCAGGATGTCTTTTTACACTATATAAAGGTGGAAATTTACATTGGAAACGTTTGGTTTAGCTGTTATAAAAGTTTGGTTTTTTTAGTGCTGAAAATGCATTTTCAGCTCGCACTGTACACATTTGCTATGTGAGGCATTATCTCATAAGGGAAATACTGGACAATCAAATTAATGACTGCCCAGGCTTCAGGATGTCTTTTTACACTATATAAAGGTGGAAATTTACATTGGAAACGTTTGGTTTAGCTGTTAATGAAGTTTCGTTTTTTTAGTGCTGAAAATTCATTGTCTGCTGGCGCTGTACACTTTTTCTAAGTGTTGCAATATCTCATGAAGGAAATACTGGACAATCAAATTAATGACTTTCCAGGCTTCAGGATGCCTTTCTACACTATATAAAGGTGGAAATTTACATTGGAAACGTTTGGTTTAGCTGTTATAAAAGTTTGTTTTTTTAGTGCTGTAAATGCATTTTCAGCTCGCGCTGTACACATTTGCTATGAGAGGCATTATCTCATAAGGGAAATATTGGACAATCAAATTAATGACTGCCCAGGCTTCAGGATGTCTTTTTACACTATATAAAGGTGGAAATTTACATTGGAAACTTTTAGTTTAGCTGTTATAAAAGTTTGTTTTTTTAGTGCTGTAAATGCATTTTCAGCTCGCACTGTACACATTTGCTATGTGAGGCATTATCTCATAAGGGAAATACTGGACAATCAAATTAATGACTGCCCAGGCTTCAGGATGTCTTTTTACACTATATAAAGGTGGAAATTTACATTGGAAACGTTTGGTTTAGCTGTTATAAAAGTTTGGTTTTTTAGTGCTGAAAATGCATTTTCAGCTCGCACTGTACACATTTGCTATGTGAGGCATTATCTCATAAGGGAAATACTGGACAATCAAATTAATGACTTCCCAGGCTTCAGGATGCCCTTTTACACTCTATAAATGTGGAAATTTACATTGGAAACGTTTGGTTTAGCTGTTAATGAAGTTTCGTTTTTTTAGTGCTGAAAATTCATTGTCTGCTGGCGCTGTACACTTTTTCTAAGTGTTGCAATATCTCATGAAGGAAATACTGGACAATCAAATTAATGACTTTCCAGGCTTCAGGATGCCTTTCTACACTATATAAAGGTGGAAATTTACATTGGAAACGTTTGGTTTAGCTGTTATAAAAGTTTGGTTTTTTAGTGCTGTAAATGCATTTTCAGCTCGCGCTGTACACATTTGCTATGAGAGGCATTATCTCATAAGGGAAATATTGGACAATCAAATTAATGGCTGCCCAGGCTTCAGGATGTCTTTTTACTCTATATAAAGGTGGAAATTTACATTGAAAACGTTTAGTTTAGCTGTTAATGAAGTTTCGTTTTTTTTAGTGCTGAAAATTCATTGTCTGCTGGCGCTGTACACTTTTTCTAAGTGTTGCAATATCTCATGAAGGAAATACTGGACAATCAAATTAATGACTTTCCAGGCTTCAGGATGCCTTTCTACACTATATAAATGTGGAAATTTACATTGGAAACGTTTGGTTTAGCTGTTATAAAAGTTTGGTTTTTTAGTGCTGTAAATGCATTTTCAGCTCGCGCTGTACACATTTGCTATGAGAGGCATTATCTCATAAGGGAAATATTGGACAATCAAATTAATGACTGCCCAGGCTTCAGGATGTCTTTTTACACTATATAAAGGTGGAAATTTACATTGGAAACGTTTGGTTTAGCTGTTAATGAAGTTTCGTTTTTTTAGTGCTGAAAAGTCATTGTCTGCTGGCGCTGTACACTTTTTCTAAGTGTTGCAATATCTCATGAAGGAAATACTGGACAATCAAATTAATGACTTTCCAGGCTTCAGGATGCCTTTCTACACTATATAAAGGTGGAAATTTACATTGGAAACGTTTGGTTTAGCTGTTATAAAAGTTTGTTTTTTTAGTGCTGTAAATGCATTTTCAGCTCGCGCTGTACACATTTGCTATGAGAGGCATTATCTCATAAGGGAAATATTGGACAATCAAATTAATGACTGCCCAGGCTTCAGGATGTCTTTTTACACTATATAAAGGTGGAAATTTACATTGGAAACGTTTGGTTTAGCTGTTATAAAAGTTTGGTTTTTTAGTGCTGTAAATGCATTTTCAGCTCGCGCTGTACACATTTGCTATGAGAGGCATTATCTCATAAGGGAAATATTGGACAATCAAATTAATGACTGCCCAGGCTTCAGGATGTCTTTTTACACTATATAAAGGTGGAAATTTACATTGGAAACGTTTGGTTTAGCTGTTATAAAAGTTTGGTTTTTTAGTGCTGTAAATGCATTTTCAGCTCGCGCTGTACACATTTGCTATGAGAGGCATTATCTCATAAGGGAAATATTGGACAATCAAATTAATGGCTGCCCAGACTTCAGGATGTCTTTTTACTCTATATAAAGGTGGAAATTTACATTGGAAACGTTTAGTTTAGCTGTTAATGAAGTTTCGTTTTTTTTAGTGCTGAAAATTCATTGTCTGCTGGCGCTGTACACTTTTTCTAAGTGTTGCAATATCTCATGAAGGAAATACTGGACAATCAAATCAATGACTTTCCAGGCTTCAGGATGCCTTTCTACACTAGATAAAGGTGGAAATTTACATTGGAAACGTTTGGTTTAGCTGTTATATAAGTTTGGTTTTTTAGTGCTGTAAATGCATTTTCAGCTCGCACTGTACACATTTGCTATGTGAGGCATTATCTCATAAGGGAAATACTGGACAATCAAATTAATGACTTCCCAGGCTTCAGGATGCCTTTTTACACTCTATAAATGTGGAAATTTACATTGGAAACGTTTGGTTTAGCTGTTAA
The DNA here is from genome assembly GCF_059441095.1 of Idiotropiscis lumnitzeri. NCBI lineage: Eukaryota > Metazoa > Chordata > Actinopteri > Syngnathiformes > Syngnathidae > Idiotropiscis > Idiotropiscis lumnitzeri. The sequence goes on along the minus strand of NW_028283600.1, from coordinate 28,749 downwards.
TGAAGTTTCGTTTTTTTAGTGCTGAAAATTCATTGTCTGCTGGCGCTGTACACTTTTTCTAAGTGTTGCAATATCTCATGAAGGAAATACTGGACAATCAAATTAATGACTTTCCAGGCTTCAGGATGCCTTTCTACACTATATAAAGGTGGAAATGTACATTGGAAACGTTTGGTTTAGCTGTTATAAAAGTTTGGTTTTTTAGTGCTGTAAATGCATTTTCAGCTCGCGCTGTACACATTTGCTATGTGAGGCATTATCTCATAAGGGAAATACTGGACAATCAAATTAATGACTGCCCAGGCTTCAGGATGTCTTTTACACTATATAAAGGTGGAAATTTACATTGGAAACGTTTGGTTTAGCTGTTATAAAAGTTTGGTTTTTTAGTGCTGAAAATGCATTTTCAGCTCGCACTGTACACATTTGCTATGTGAGGCATTATCTCATAAGGGAAATACTGGACAATCAAATTAATGACTTCCCAGGCTTCAGGATGCCCTTTTACACTCTATAAATGTGGAAATTTACATTGGAAACGTTTGGTTTAGCTGTTAATGAAGTTTCGTTTTTTTAGTGCTTGAAAATTCATTGTCTGCTGGCGCTGTACACTTTTTCTAAGTGTTGCAATATCTCATGAAGGAAATACTGGACAATCAAATTAATGACTTTCCAGGCTTCAGGATGCCTTTCTACACTATATAAATGTGGAAATTTACATTGGAAACGTTTGGTTTAGCTGTTATAAAAGTTTGGTTTTTTAGTGCTGTAAATGCATTTTCAGCTCGCGCTGTACACATTTGCTATGAGAGGCATTATCTCATAAGGGAAATATTGGACAATCAAATTAATGACTGCCCAGGCTTCAGGATGTCTTTTTACACTATATAAAGGTGGAAATTTACATTGGAAACGTTTAGTTTAGCTGTTAATGAAGTTTCGTTTTTTTAGTGCTGAAAAGTCATTGTCTGCTGGCGCTGTACACTTTTTCTAAGTGTTGCAATATCTCATGAAGGAAATACTGGACAATCAAATTAATGACTTTCCAGGCTTCAGGATGCCTTTCTACACTATATAAAGGTGGAAATTTACATTGGAAACGTTTGGTTTAGCTGTTATAAAAGTTTGGTTTTTTAGTGCTGTAAATGCATTTTCAGCTCGCGCTGTACACATTTGCTATGAGAGGCATTATCTCATAAGGGAAATATTGGACAATCAAATTAATGACTGCCCAGGCTTCAGGATGTCTTTTTACACTATATAAAGGTGGAAATTTACATTGGAAACTTTTAGTTTAGCTGTTATAAAAGTTTGTTTTTTTAGTGCTGTAAATGCATTTTCAGCTCGCACTGTACACATTTGCTATGTGAGGCATTATCTCATAAGGGAAATACTGGACAATCAAATTAATGACTGCCCAGGCTTCAGGATGTCTTTTTACACTATATAAAGGTGGAAATTTACATTGGAAACGTTTGGTTTAGCTGTTATAAAAGTTTGGTTTTTTAGTGCTGAAAATGCATTTTCAGCTCGCACTGTACACATTTGCTATGTGAGGCATTATCTCATAAGGGAAATACTGGACAATCAAATTAATGACTTCCCAGGCTTCAGGATGCCCTTTTACACTCTATAAATGTGGAAATTTACATTGGAAACGTTTGGTTTAGCTGTTAATGAAGTTTCGTTTTTTTAGTGCTGAAAATTCATTGTCTGCTGGCGCTGTACACTTTTTCTAAGTGTTGCAATATCTCATGAAGGAAATACTGGACAATCAAATTAATGACTTTCCAGGCTTCAGGATGCCTTTCTACACTATATAAAGGTGGAAATTTACATTGGAAACGTTTGGTTTAGCTGTTATAAAAGTTTGGTTTTTTAGTGCTGTAAATGCATTTTCAGCTCGCGCTGTACACATTTGCTATGAGAGGCATTATCTCATAAGGGAAATATTGGACAATCAAATTAATGGCTGCCCAGGCTTCAGGATGTCTTTTTACTCTATATAAAGGTGGAAATTTACATTGAAAACGTTTAGTTTAGCTGTTAATGAAGTTTCGTTTTTTTTAGTGCTGAAAATTCATTGTCTGCTGGCGCTGTACACTTTTTCTAAGTGTTGCAATATCTCATGAAGGAAATACTGGACAATCAAATTAATGACTTTCCAGGCTTCAGGATGCCTTTCTACACTATATAAATGTGGAAATTTACATTGGAAACGTTTGGTTTAGCTGTTATAAAAGTTTGGTTTTTTAGTGCTGTAAATGCATTTTCAGCTCGCGCTGTACACATTTGCTATGAGAGGCATTATCTCATAAGGGAAATATTGGACAATCAAATTAATGACTGCCCAGGCTTCAGGATGTCTTTTTACACTATATAAAGGTGGAAATTTACATTGGAAACGTTTGGTTTAGCTGTTAATGAAGTTTCGTTTTTTTAGTGCTGAAAAGTCATTGTCTGCTGGCGCTGTACACTTTTTCTAAGTGTTGCAATATCTCATGAAGGAAATACTGGACAATCAAATTAATGACTTTCCAGGCTTCAGGATGCCTTTCTACACTATATAAAGGTGGAAATTTACATTGGAAACGTTTGGTTTAGCTGTTATAAAAGTTTGTTTTTTTAGTGCTGTAAATGCATTTTCAGCTCGCGCTGTACACATTTGCTATGAGAGGCATTATCTCATAAGGGAAATATTGGACAATCAAATTAATGACTGCCCAGGCTTCAGGATGTCTTTTTACACTATATAAAGGTGGAAATTTACATTGGAAACGTTTGGTTTAGCTGTTATAAAAGTTTGGTTTTTTAGTGCTGTAAATGCATTTTCAGCTCGCGCTGTACACATTTGCTATGAGAGGCATTATCTCATAAGGGAAATATTGGACAATCAAATTAATGACTGCCCAGGCTTCAGGATGTCTTTTTACACTATATAAAGGTGGAAATTTACATTGGAAACGTTTGGTTTAGCTGTTATAAAAGTTTGGTTTTTTAGTGCTGTAAATGCATTTTCAGCTCGCGCTGTACACATTTGCTATGAGAGGCATTATCTCATAAGGGAAATATTGGACAATCAAATTAATGGCTGCCCAGACTTCAGGATGTCTTTTTACTCTATATAAAGGTGGAAATTTACATTGGAAACGTTTAGTTTAGCTGTTAATGAAGTTTCGTTTTTTTTAGTGCTGAAAATTCATTGTCTGCTGGCGCTGTACACTTTTTCTAAGTGTTGCAATATCTCATGAAGGAAATACTGGACAATCAAATCAATGACTTTCCAGGCTTCAGGATGCCTTTCTACACTAGATAAAGGTGGAAATTTACATTGGAAACGTTTGGTTTAGCTGTTATATAAGTTTGGTTTTTTAGTGCTGTAAATGCATTTTCAGCTCGCACTGTACACATTTGCTATGTGAGGCATTATCTCATAAGGGAAATACTGGACAATCAAATTAATGACTTCCCAGGCTTCAGGATGCCTTTTTACACTCTATAAATGTGGAAATTTACATTGGAAACGTTTGGTTTAGCTGTTAATGAAGTTTCGTTTTTTTAGTGCTGAAAATTCATTGTCTGCTGGCGCTGTACACTTTTTCTAAGTGTTGCAATATCTCATGAAGGAAATACTGGACAATCAAATTAATGACTTTCCAGGCTTCAGGATGCCTTTCTACACTATATAAAGGTGGAAATGTACATTGGAAACGTTTGGTTTAGCTGTTATAAAAGTTTGGTTTTTTAGTGCTGTAAATGCATTTTCAGCTCGCGCTGTACACATTTGCTATGTGAGGCATTATCTCATAAGGGAAATACTGGACAATCAAATTAATGACTGCCCAGGCTTCAGGATGTCTTTTTACACTATATAAAGGTGGAAATTTACATTGGAAACGTTTGGTTTAGCTGTTATAAAAGTTTGGTTTTTTAGTGCTGAAAATGCATTTTCAGCTCGCACTGTACACATTTGCTATGTGAGGCATTATCTCATAAGGGAAATACTGGACAATCAAATTAATGACTTCCCAGGCTTCAGGATGCCCTTTTACACTCTATAAATGTGGAAATTTACATTGGAAACGTTTGGTTTAGCTGTTAATGAAGTTTCGTTTTTTTAGTGCTTGAAAATTCATTGTCTGCTGGCGCTGTACACTTTTTCTAAGTGTTGCAATATCTCATGAAGGAAATACTGGACAATCAAATTAATGACTTTCCAGGCTTCAGGATGCCTTTCTACACTATATAAATGTGGAAATTTACATTGGAAACGTTTGGTTTAGCTGTTATAAAAGTTTGGTTTTTTAGTGCTGTAAATGCATTTTCAGCTCGCGCTGTACACATTTGCTATGAGAGGCATTATCTCATAAGGGAAATATTGGACAATCAAATTAATGACTGCCCAGGCTTCAGGATGTCTTTTTACACTATATAAAGGTGGAAATTTACATTGGAAACGTTTAGTTTAGCTGTTAATGAAGTTTCGTTTTTTTAGTGCTGAAAAGTCATTGTCTGCTGGCGCTGTACACTTTTTCTAAGTGTTGCAATATCTCATGAAGGAAATACTGGACAATCAAATTAATGACTTTCCAGGCTTCAGGATGCCTTTCTACACTATATAAAGGTGGAAATTTACATTGGAAACGTTTGGTTTAGCTGTTATAAAAGTTTGGTTTTTTAGTGCTGTAAATGCATTTTCAGCTCGCGCTGTACACATTTGCTATGAGAGGCATTATCACATAAGGGAAATATTGGACAATCAAATTAATGACTGCCCAGGCTTCAGGATGTCTTTTTACACTATATAAAGGTGGAAATTTACATTGGAAACGTTTGGTTTAGCTGTTATAAAAGTTTGGTTTTTTAGTGCTGTAAATGCATTTTCAGCTCGCGCTGTACACATTTGCTATGAGAGGCATTATCTCATAAGGGAAATATTGGACAATCAAATTAATGACTGCCCAGGCTTCAGGGTGTCTTTTTACACTATATAAAGGTGGAAATTTACATTGGAAACGTTTGGTTTAGCTTTTATAAAAGTTTGGTTTTTTAGTGCTGTAAATGCATTTTCAGCTCGCGCTGTACACATTTGCTATGAGAGGCATTATCTCATAAGGGAAATATTGGACAATCAAATTAATGGCTGCCCAGGCTTCAGGATGTCTTTTTACTCTATATAAAGGTGGAAATTTACATTGGAAACGTTTAGTTTAGCTGTTAATGAAGTTTCGTTTTTTTTAGTGCTGAAAATTCATTGTCTGCTGGCGCTGTACACTTTTTCTAAGTGTTGCAATATCTCATGAAGGAAATACTGGACAATCAAATCAATGACTTTCCAGGCTTCAGGATGCCTTTCTACACTATATAAAGGTGGAAATTTACATTGGAAACGTTTGGTTTAGCTGTTATATAAGTTTGGTTTTTTAGTGCTGTAAATGCATTTTCAGCTCGCACTGTACACATTTGCTATGTGAGGCATTATCTCATAAGGGAAATACTGGACAATCAAATTAATGACTTCCCAGGCTTCAGGATGCCTTTTTACACTCTATAAATGTGGAAATTTACATTGGAAACGTTTGGTTTAGCTGTTAATGAAGTTTCGTTTTTTTAGTGCTGAAAATTCATTGTCTGCTGGCGCTGTACACTTTTTCTAAGTGTTGCAATATCTCATGAAGGAAATACTGGACAATCAAATTAATGACTTTCCAGGCTTCAGGATGCCTTTCTACACTATATAAAGGTGGAAATGTACATTGGAAACGTTTGGTTTAGCTGTTATAAAAGTTTGTTTTTTTAGTGCTGTAAATGCATTTTCAGCTCGCGCTGTACACATTTGCTATGAGAGGCATTATCTCATAAGGGAAATAGTGGACAATCAAATTAATGACTGCCCAGGCTCCAGGATGTCTTTTTACACTATATAAAGGTGGAAATTTACATTGGAAACGTTTGGTTTAGCTGTTATAAAAGTTTGGTTTTTTTAGTGCTGAAAATGCATTTTCAGCTCGCACTGTACACATTTGCTATGTGAGGCATTATCTCATAAGGGAAATACTGGACAATCAAATTAATGACTGCCCAGGCTTCAGGATGTCTTTTTACACTATATAAAGGTGGAAATTTACATTGGAAACGTTTGGTTTAGCTGTTAATGAAGTTTCGTTTTTTTAGTGCTGAAAATTCATTGTCTGCTGGCGCTGTACACTTTTTCTAAGTGTTGCAATATCTCATGAAGGAAATACTGGACAATCAAATTAATGACTTTCCAGGCTTCAGGATGCCTTTCTACACTATATAAAGGTGGAAATTTACATTGGAAACGTTTGGTTTAGCTGTTATAAAAGTTTGTTTTTTTAGTGCTGTAAATGCATTTTCAGCTCGCGCTGTACACATTTGCTATGAGAGGCATTATCTCATAAGGGAAATATTGGACAATCAAATTAATGACTGCCCAGGCTTCAGGATGTCTTTTTACACTATATAAAGGTGGAAATTTACATTGGAAACTTTTAGTTTAGCTGTTATAAAAGTTTGTTTTTTTAGTGCTGTAAATGCATTTTCAGCTCGCACTGTACACATTTGCTATGTGAGGCATTATCTCATAAGGGAAATACTGGACAATCAAATTAATGACTGCCCAGGCTTCAGGATGTCTTTTTACACTATATAAAGGTGGAAATTTACATTGGAAACGTTTGGTTTAGCTGTTATAAAAGTTTGGTTTTTTAGTGCTGAAAATGCATTTTCAGCTCGCACTGTACACATTTGCTATGTGAGGCATTATCTCATAAGGGAAATACTGGACAATCAAATTAATGACTTCCCAGGCTTCAGGATGCCCTTTTACACTCTATAAATGTGGAAATTTACATTGGAAACGTTTGGTTTAGCTGTTAATGAAGTTTCGTTTTTTTAGTGCTGAAAATTCATTGTCTGCTGGCGCTGTACACTTTTTCTAAGTGTTGCAATATCTCATGAAGGAAATACTGGACAATCAAATTAATGACTTTCCAGGCTTCAGGATGCCTTTCTACACTATATAAATGTGGAAATTTACATTGGAAACGTTTGGTTTAGCTGTTATAAAAGTTTGGTTTTTTAGTGCTGTAAATGCATTTTCAGCTCGCGCTGTACACATTTGCTATGAGAGGCATTATCTCATAAGGGAAATATTGGACAATCAAATTAATGACTGCCCAGGCTTCAGGATGTCTTTTTACACTATATAAAGGTGGAAATTTACATTGGAAACGTTTAGTTTAGCTGTTAATGAAGTTTCGTTTTTTTAGTGCTGAAAATTCATTGTCTGCTGGCGCTGTACACTTTTTCTAAGTGTTGCAATATCTCATGAAGGAAATACTGGACAATCAAATTAATGACTTTCCAGGCTTCAGGATGCCTTTCTACACTATACTATATAAAGGTAGAAATTTACATTGGAAACGTTTGGTTTAGCTGTTATAAAAGTTTGGTTTTTTAGTGCTGTAAATGCATTTTCAGCTCGCGCTGTACACATTTGCTATGAGAGGCATTATCTCATAAGAGAAATATTGGACAATCAAATTAATGACTGCCCAGGCTTCAGGATGTCTTTTTACACTATATAAAGGTGGAAATTTACATTGGAAACGTTTGGTTTAGCTGTTATAAAAGTTTGGTTTTTTAGTGCTGTAAATGCATTTTCAGCTCGCGCTGTACACATTTGCTATGAGAGGCATTATCTCATAAGGGAAATATTGGACAATCAAATTAATGGCTGCCCAGGCTTCAGGATGACTTTTTACACTATATAAAGGTGGAAATTTACATTGGAAACGTTTAGTTTAGCTGTTAATGAAGTTTCGGTTTTTTAGTGCTGAAAATTCATTGTCTCCTGGCGCTGTACACTTTTTCTAAGTGTTGCAATATCTCATGAAGGAAATACTGGACAATCAAATTAATGACTTTCCAGGCTTCAGGATGCCTTTCTACACTATATAAAGGTGGAAATTTACATTGGAAACGTTTGCTTTAGCTGTTATAAAAGTTTGTTTTTTTAGTGCTGAAAATGCATTTTTAGCTCGCACTGTACACATTTGCTATGTGAGGCATTATCTCATGAAGGAAATACTGGACAATCAAATTAATGACTTTCCAGGCTTCAGGATGCCTTTTTACACTATATAAAGGTGGAAATTTACATTGGAAACGTTTGGTTTAGCTGTTATAAAAGTTTGGTTTTTTAGTGCTGTAAATGCATTTTCAGCTCGCGCTGTACACATTTGCTATGAGAGGCATTATCTCATAAAGGAAATATTGGACAATCGAATTAATGACTGCCCAGGCTTCAGGATGTCTTTTTACACTATATAAAGGTGGAAATTTACATTGGAAACGTTTGGTTTAGCTGTTATAAAAGTTTGGTTTTTTAGTGCTGAAAATGCATTTTCAGCTCGCACTGTACACATTTGCTATGTGAGGCATTATCTCATAAGGGAAATACTGGACAATCAAATTAATGACTTCCCAGGCTTCAGGATGCCTTTTTACACTCTATAAATGTGGAAATTTACATTGGAAACGTTTGGTTTAGCTGTTAATGAAGTTTCGTTTTTTTAGTGCTGAAAATTCATTGTCTGCTGGCGCTGTACACCTTTTCTAAGTGTTGCAATATCTCATGAAGGAAATACTGGACAATCAAATTAATGACTTTCCAGGCTTCAAGATGCCTTTCTACACTATATAAAGGTGGAAATTTACATTGGAAACGTTTGGTTTAGCTGTTATAAAAGTTTGGGTTTTTAGTCCTGTAAATGCATTTTCTGCTCGCGCTGTACACATTTGCTATGAGAGGCATTATCTCATAAGGGAAATATTGGACAATCAAATTAATGACTGCCCAGGCTTCAGGATGTCTTTTTACACTATATAAAGGTGGAAATTTACATTGGAAACGTTTAGTTTAGCTGTTATAAAAGTTTGTTTTTTTAGTGCTGTAAATGCATTTTCAGCTCGCGCTGTACACATTTGCTATGTGAGGCATTATCTTATAAGGGAAATACTGGACAATCAAATTAATGGCTGCCCAGGCTTCAGGATGTCTTTTTACACTATATAAAGGTGGAAATTTACATTGGAAACGTTTAGTTTAGCTGTTAATGAAGTTTCGTTTTTTTAGTGCTGAAAATTCATTGTCTGCTGGCGCTGTACACTTTTTCTAAGTGTTGCAATATCTCATGAAGGAAATACTGGACAATCAAATTAATGACTTTCCAGGCTTCAGGATGCCTTTCTACACTATATAAAGGTGGAAATTTACATTGGAAACGTTTGGTTTAGCTGTTATAAAAGTTTATTTTTTTAGTGCTGTAAATGCATTTTCAGCTCGCGCTGTACACATTTGCTATGAGAGGCATTATCTCATAAGGGAAATATTGGACAATCAAATTAATGACTGCCCAGGCTTCAGGATGTCTTTTTACACTATATAAAGGTGGAAATTTACATTGGAAACGTTTAGTTTAGCTGTTATAAAAGTTTGTTTTTTTAGTGCTGTAAATGCATTTTCAGCTCGCGCTGTACACATTTGCTATGTGAGGCATTATCTCATAAGGGAAATACTGGACAATCAAATTAATGACTGCCCAGGCTTCAGGATGTCTTTTTACACTATATAAAGGTGGAAATTTACATTGGAAACGTTTGGTTTAGCTGTTATAAAAGTTTGGTTTTTTAGTGCTGAAAATGCATTTTCAGCTCGCACTGTACACATTTGCTATGTGAGGCATTATCTCATAAGGGAAATACTGGACAATCAAATTAATGACTTCCCAGGCTTCAGGATGCCCTTTTACACTCTATAAATGTGGAAATTTACATTGGAAACGTTTGGTTTAGCTGTTAATGAAGTTTCGTTTTTTTAGTGCTGAAAATTCATTGTCTGCTGGCGCTGTACACTTTTTCTAAGTGTTGCAATATCTCATGAAGGAAATACTGGACAATCAAATTAATGACTTTCCAGGCTTCAGGATGCCTTTCTACACTATATAAATGTGGAAATTTACATTGGAAACGTTTGGTTTAGCTGTTATAAAAGTTTGTTTTTTTAGTGCTGTAAATGCATTTTCAGCTCGCGCTGTACACATTTGCTATGAGAGGCATTATCTCATAAGGGAAATATTGGACAATCAAATTAATGACTGCCCAGGCTTCAGGATGTCTTTTTACACTATATAAAGGTGGAAATTTACATTGGAAACGTTTAGTTTAGCTGTTAATGAAGTTTCGTTTTTTTAGTGCTGAAAATTCATTGTCTGCTGGCGCTGTACACTTTTTCTAAGTGTTGCAATATCTCATGAAGGAAATAATGGACAATCAAATTAATGACTTTCCAGGCTTCAGGATGCCTTTCTACACTATATAAAGGTAGAAATTTACATTGGAAACGTTTGGTTTAGCTGTTATAAAAGTTTGGTTTTTTAGTGCTGTAAATGCATTTTCAGCTCGCGCTGTACACATTTGCTATGAGAGGCATTATCTCATAAGAGAAATATTGGACAATCAAATTAATGACTGCCCAGGCTTCAGGATGTCTTTTTACACTATATAAAGGTGGAAATTTACATTGGAAACGTTTGGTTTAGCTGTTATAAAAGTTTGGTTTTTTAGTGCTGTAAATGCATTTTCAGCTCGCGCTGTACACATTTGCTATGAGAGGCATTATCTCATAAGGGAAATATTGGACAATCAAATTAATGGCTGCCCAGGCTTCAGGATGACTTTTTACACTATATAAAGGTGGAAATTTACATTGGAAACGTTTAGTTTAGCTGTTAATGAAGTTTCGGTTTTTTAGTGCTGAAAATTCATTGTCTCCTGGCGCTGTACACTTTTTCTAAGTGTTGCAATATCTCATGAAGGAAATACTGGACAATCAAATTAATGACTTTCCAGGCTTCAGGATGCCTTTCTACACTATATAAAGGTGGAAATTTACATTGGAAACGTTTGCTTTAGCTGTTATAAAAGTTTGTTTTTTTAGTGCTGAAAATGCATTTTTAGCTCGCACTGTACACATTTGCTATGTGAGGCATTATCTCATGAAGGAAATACTGGACAATCAAATTAATGACTTTCCAGGCTTCAGGATGCCTTTTTACACTATATAAAGGTGGAAATTTACATTGGAAACGTTTGGTTTAGCTGTTATAAAGGTTTGGTTTTTTAGTGCTGTAAATGCATTTTCAGCTCGCGCTGTACACATTTGCTATGAGAGGCATTATCTCATAAAGGAAATATTGGACAATCGAATTAATGACTGCCCAGGCTTCAGGATGTCTTTTTACACTATATAAAGGTGGAAATTTACATTGGAAACGTTTGGTTTAGCTGTTATAAAAGTTTGGTTTTTTAGTGCTGAAAATGCATTTTCAGCTCGCACTGTACACATTTGCTATGTGAGGCATTATCCCATAAGGGAAATACTGGACAATCAAATTAATGACTTACCAGGCTTCAGGATGTCTTTTTACACTATATAAAGGTGGAAATTTACATTGGAAACGTTTGGTTTAGCTGTTATAAAAGTTTGGTTTTTTAGTGCTGAAAATGCATTTTCAGCTCGCACTGTACACATTTGCTATGTGAGGCATTATCTCATAAGGGAAATACTGGACAATCAAATTAATGACTTCCCAGGCTTCAGGATGCCTTTTTACACTCTATAAATGTGGAAATTTACATTGGAAACGTTTGGTTTAGCTGTTAATGAAGTTTCGTTTTTTTAGTGCTGAAAATTCATTGTCTGCTGGCGCTGTACACCTTTTCTAAGTGTTGCAATATCTCATGAAGGAAATACTGGACAATCAAATTAATGACTTTCCAGGCTTCAAGATGCCTTTCTACACTATATAAAGGTGGAAATTTACATTGGAAACGTTTGGTTTAGCTGTTATAAAAGTTTGGGTTTTTAGTCCTGTAAATGCATTTTCAGCTCGCGCTGTACACATTTGCTATGAGAGGCATTATCTCACAAGGGAAATATTGGACAATCAAATTAATGACTGCCCAGGCTTCAGGATGTCTTTTTACACTATATAAAGGTGGAAATTTACATTGGAAACGTTTAGTTTAGCTGTTATAAAAGTTTGTTTTTTTAGTGCTGTAAATGCATTTTCAGCTCGCGCTGTACACATTTGCTATGTGAGGCATTATCTCATAAGGGAAATACTGGACAATCAAATTAATGACTGCCCAGGCTTAAGGATGTCTTTTTACACTATATAAAGGTGGAAATTTACATTGGAAACGTTTGGTTTAGCTGTTATAAAAGTTTGGTTTTTTAGTGCTGAAAATGCATTTTCAGCTCGCACTGTACACATTTGCTATGTGAGGCATTATCTCATAAGGGAAAGACTGGACAATCAAATTAATGACTTCCCAGGCTTCAGGATGCCTTTTTACACTCTATAAATGTGGAAATTTACATTGGAAACGTTTGGTTTAGCTGTTAATGAAGTTTCGTTTTTTTAGTGCTGAAAATTCATTGTCTGCTGGCGCTGTACACTTTTTCTAAGTGTTGCAATATCTCATGAAGGAAATACTGGACAATCAAATTAATGACTTTCCAGGCTTCAGGATGCCTTTCTACACTATATAAAGGTGAAAATTTACATTGGAAACGTTTGGTTTAGCTGTTATAAAAGTTTGGTTTTTTAGTGCTGTAAATGCATTTTCAGCTCGCGCTGTACACATTTGCTATGAGAGGCATTATATCATAAGGGAAATATTGGACAATCAAATTAATGACTGCCCAGGCTTCAGGATGTCTTTTTACACTATATAAAGGTGGAAATTTACATTGGAAACGTTTAGTTTAGCTGTTAATGAAGTTTCGTTTTTTTAGTGCTGAAAATTCATTGTCTGCTGGCGCTGTACACTTTTTCTAAGTGTTGCAATATCTCATGAAGGAAATACTGGACAATCAAATTAATGACTTTCCAGGCTTCAGGATGCCTTTCTACACTATATAAAGGTAGAAATTTACATTGGAAACGTTTGGTTTAGCTGTTATAAAAGTTTGGTTTTTTAGTGCTGTAAATGCATTTTCAGCTCGCGCTGTACACATTTGCTATGAGAGGCATTATCTCATAAGGGAAATATTGGACAATCAAATTAATGACTGCCCAGGCTTCAGGATGTCTTTTTACACTATATAAAGGTGGAAATTTACATTGGAAACGTTTGGTTTAGCTGTTATAAAAGTTTGGTTTTTTAGTGCTGTAAATGCATTTTCAGCTCGCGCTGTACACATTTGCTATGAGAGGCATTATCTCATAAGGGAAATATTGGACAATCAAATTAATGGCTGCCCAGGCTTCAGGATGTCTTTTTACACTATATAAATGTGGAAATTTACATTGGAAACGTTTGGTTTAGCTGTTAATGAAGTTTCGTTTTTTTAGTGCTGAAAATTCATTGTCTGCTGGCGCTGTACACTTTTTCTAAGTGTTGCAATATCTCATGAAGGAAATACTGGACAATCAAATTAATGACTTTCCAGGCTTCAGGATGCCTTTCTACACTATATAAAGGTAGAAATTTACATTGGAAACGTTTGGTTTAGCTGTTATAAAAGTTTGGTTTTTTAGTGCTGTAAATGCATTTTCAGCTCGCGCTGTACACATTTGCTATGAGAGGCATTATCTCATAAGGGAAATATTGGACAATCAAATTAATGACTGCCCAGGCTTCAGGATGTCTTTTTACACTATATAAAGGTGGAAATTTACATTGGAAACGTTTGGTTTAGCTGTTATAAAAGTTTGTTTTTTAGTGCTGTAAATGCATTTTCAGCTCGCGCTGTACACATTTGCTATGAGAGGCATTATCTCATAAGGGAAATATTGGACAATCAAATTAATGACTGCCCAGGCTTCAGGATGTCTTTTTACACTATATAAAGGTGGAAATTTACATTGGAAACGTTTGGTTTAGCTGTTATAAAAGTTTGGTTTTTTAGTGCTGTAAATGCATTTTCAGCTCGCGCTGTACACATTTGCTATGTGAGGCATTATCTCATAAGGGAAATACTGGACAATCAAATTAATGACTGCCCAGGCTTCAGGATGTCTTTTTACACTATATAAAGGTGGAAATTTACATTGGAAACGTTTGGTTTAGCTGTTATAAAAGTTTGGTTTTTTAGTGCTGAAAATGCATTTTCAGCTCGCACTGTACACATTTGCTATGTGAGGCATTATCTCATAAGGGAAATACTGGACAATCAAATTAATGACTTCCCAGGCTTCAGGATGCCTTTTTACACTCTATAAATGTGGAAATTTACATTGGAAACGTTTGGTTTAGCTGTTAATGAAGTTTCGTTTTTTTAGTGCTGAAAATTCATTGTCTGCTGGCGCTGTACACTATTTCTAAGTGTTGATATATCTCATGAAGGAAATACTGGACAATCAAATTAATGACTTTCCAGGCTTCAGGATGCCTTTTTACACTATATAAAGGTGGAAATTTACATTGGAAACGTTTGGTTTAGCTGTTATAAAAGTTTGGTTTTTTAGTGCTGAAAATGCATTTACAGCACTAAAAAAACAAACTTTTATAACAGCTAAACTAAACGTTTCCAATGTAAATTTCCACCTTTATATAGTGTAAAAAGACATCCTGAAGCCTGGGCAGTCATTAATTTGATTGTCCAATATTTCCCTTATGAGATAATGCCTCTCATAGAAAATGTGTACAGCGTGAGCTGAAAATGCATTTACAGCACTAAAAAAACCAAACTTTTATAACAGCTAAACCAAACGTTTCCAATGTAAATTTCCACCTTTATATAGTGTAAAAAAAACATCCTGAAGCCTGGGCAGTCATTAATTTGATTGTCCAATATTTCCCTTATGAGATAATGCCTCTCATAGCAAATGTGTACAGCGCGAGCTGAAAATGCATTCACAGCACTAAAAAACCAAACTTTTATAACAGCTAAACCAAACGTTTCCAATGTAAATTTCCACCTTTATATAGTGTAGAAAGGCATCCTGAAGCCTGGAAAGTCATTAATTTGATTGTCCAGTATTTCCTACATGAGATATTGCAACACTTAGAAAAAGTGTACAGCGCCAGCAGACAATGAATTTGCAGCACTAAAAAAACGAAACTTCATTTACAGCTAAACCAAACGTTTCCAATGTAAATTTCCACATTTATATAGTGTAAAAAGGCATCCTGAAGCCTGGGAAGTCATTAATTTGATTGTCCAGTATTTCCCTTATGAGATAATGCCTCACATAGCAAATGTGTACAGCGCGAGCTGAAAATGCATTTACAGCACTAAAAAAACAAACTTTTATAACAGCTAAACTAAACGTTTCCAATGTAAATTTTCATCTTTATATAGTGTAAAAAGACATCCTGAAGCCTGGGCAGTCATTAATTTGATTGTCCAATATTTCCCTTATGAGATAATGCCTCTCATAGCAAATGTGTACAGCGCGAGCTGAAAATGCATTTACAGCACTAAAAAACCAAACTTTTATAACAGCTAAACCAAACGTTTCCAATGTAAATTTCCACCTTTATATAGTGTAGAAAGGCATCCTGAAGCCTGGAAAGTCATTAATTTGATTGTCCAGTATTTCCTTCATGAGATATTGCAACACTTAGAAAAAGTGTACAGCGCCAGCAGACAATGAATTTGCAGCACTAAAAAAACGAAACTTCATTAACAGCTAAACCAAACGTTTCCAATGTAAATTTCCACCTTTATATAGTGTAAAAAGATATCCTGAAGCCTGGGCAGTCATTAATTTGATTGTCCAATATTTTCCTTATGAGATAATGCCTCTCATAGCAAATGTGTACAGCGCGAGCTGAAAATGCATTTACAGCACTAAAAAACCAAACTTTTATAACAGCTAAACCAAACGTTTCCAATGTAAATTTCCACAATTATATAGTGTAAAAAGGTCTCCTGAAGCCTGGGAAGTCATTAATTTGATTGTCCAGCATTTCCATTATGAGATAATGTCTCACATAGCAAATGTGTACAGCGCGAGCTGAAAATGCATTTACAGCACTAAAAAACCAAACTTTTATAACAGCTAAACCAAACGTTTACAATGTAAATTTCCACCTTTATATAGTGTAAAAAGGCATCCTGAAGCCTGGAAAGTCATTAATTTGATTGTCCAGTATTTCCTTCATGAGAAAATGCAACACTTAGAAAAAGTGTACAGCGCCAGCAGACAATGAATTTGCAGCACTAAAAAAACGAAACTTCATTAACAGCTAAACCAAACGTTTCCAATGTAAATTTCCACATTTATATAGTGTAAAAAGGCATCCTGAAGCCTGGGAAGTCATTAATTTGATTGTCCATTATTTCCCTTATGAGATAATGCCTCACATAGCAAATGTGTACAGCGCGAGCTGAAAATGCATTTACAGCACTAAAAAAACAAACTTTTATAACAGCTAAACTAAACGTTTCCAATGTAAATTTCCACCTCTATATAGTGTAAAAAGGTCTCCTGAAGCCTGGTAAGTCATTAATTTGATTGTCCAGTATTTCCCTTATGGGATAATGCCTCACATAGCAAATGTGTACAGCGCGAGCTGAAAATGCATTTACAGCACTAAAAAACCAAACGTTTATAACAGCTAAACCAAACGTTTCCAATGTAAATTTCCACCTTTATATAGTGTAAAAAGGCATCCTGAAGCCTGGAAAGTCATTAATTTGATTGTCCAGTATTTCCTTCATGAGATATTGCAACACTTAGAAAAAGTGTACAGCGCCAGCAGACAATGAATTTGCAGCACTAAAAAAACGAAACTTCATTAACAGCTAAACCAAACGTTTCCAATGTAAATTTCCACATTTATATAGTGTAAAAAGGCATCCTGAAGCCTGGGAAGTCATTAATTTGATTGTCCAGTATTTCCTTCATGAGATATTGCAACACTTAGAAAAAGTGTACAGCGCCAGCAGACAATGAATTTGCAGCACTAAAAAAACGAAACTTCATTAACAGCTAAACCAAACGTTTCCAATGTAAATTTCCACATTTATATAGTGTAAAAAGGCATCCTGAAGCCTGGGAAGTCATTAATTTGATTGTCCAGTATTTCCTTCATGAGATATTGCAACACTTAGAAAAAGTGTACAGCGCCAGCAGACAATGAATTTGCAGCACTAAAAAAACGAAACTTCATTAACAGCTAAACCAAACGTTTCCAATGTAAATTTCCACATTTATATAGTGTAAAAAGGCATCCTGAAGCCTGGGAAGTCATTAATTTGATTGTCCAGTATTTCCCTTATGAGATAATGCCTCACATAGCAAATGTGTACAGCGCGAGCTGAAAATGCATTTACAGCACTAAAAAAACTAACTTTTATAACAGCTAAACTAAACGTTTCCAATGTAAATTTCCACCTTTATATAGTGTAAAAAAGACATCCTGAAGCCTGGGCAGTCATTAATTTGATTGTCCAATATTTCCCTTATGAGATAATGCCTCACATAGCATTTACAGCACTAAAAAACCAAACTTTTATAACAGCTAAACCAAACGTGTCCAATGTAAATTTCCACCTTTATATAGTGTAGAAAGGCATCCTGAAGCCTGGAAAGTCATGAATTTGATTGTCCAGTATTTCCTTCATGAGATATTGCAACACTTAGAAAAAGTGTCCAGCGCCAGCAGACAATGAATTTGCAGCACTAAAAAAACAAAACTTCATTTCCAGCTAAACCAAACGTTTCCAATGTAAATTTCCACATTTATATAGTGTAAAAAGGCATCCTGAAGCCTGGGAAGTCATTAATTTGATTGTCCAGTATTTCCCTTATGAGATAATGCCTCACATAGCAAATGTGTACAGCGCGAGCTGAAAATGCATTTACAGCACTAAAAAAACAAACTTTTATAACAGCTAAACTAAACGTTTCCAATGTAAATTTTCACCTTTATATAGTGTAAAAAGACATCCTGAAGCCTGGGCAGTCATTAATTTGATTGTCCAATATTTCCCTTATGAGATAATGCCTCTCATAGCAAATGTGTACAGCGCGAGCTGAAAATGCATTTACAGCACTAAAAAACCAAACTTTTATAACAGCTAAACCAAACGTTTCCAATGTAAATTTCCACCTTTATATAGTGTAGAAAGGCATCCTGAAGCCTGGAAAGTCATTAATTTGATTGTCCAGTATTTCCTTCATGAGATATTGCAACACTTAGAAAAAGTGTACAGCGCCAGCAGACAATGAATTTGCAGCACTAAAAAAACGAAACTTCATTAACAGCTAAACCAAACGTTTCCAATGTAAATTTCCACCTTTATATAGTGTAGAAAGGCATCCTGAAGCCTGGGCAGTCATTAATTTGATTGTCCAATATTTCCCTTATGAGATAATGCCTCTCATAGCAAATGTGTACAGCGTGAGCTGAAAATGCATTTACAGCACAAAAAAACCAAACTTTTATAACAGCTAAACCAAACGTTTCCAATGTAAATTTCCACCTTTATATAGTGTAAAAAGACATCCTGAAGCCTGGGAAGTCATTAATTTGATTGTCCAGTATTTCCCTTATGAGATAATGCCTCACCATAGCAAATGTGTACAGCGCGAGCTGAAAATGCATTTACAGCACTAAAAAACCAAACTTTTATAACAGCTAAACCAAACGTTTCCAATGTAAATTTCCACCTTTATATAGTGTAAAAAGGCATCCTGAAGCCTGGGAAGTCATTAATTTGATTGTCCAGTATTTCCCTTTTGAGATAATGCCTCACATAGCAAATGTGTACAGCGCGAGCTGAAAATGCATTTACAGCACTAAAAAACCAAACTTTTATAACAGCTAAACCAAACGTTTCCAATGTAAATTTCCACCTTTATATAGTGTAAAAAGGCATCCTGAAGCCTGGGAAGTCATTAATTTGATTGTCCAGTATTTCCCTTATGAGATAATGCCTCACATAGCAAATGTGTACAGCGCGAGCTGAGAATGCATTTACAGCACTAAAAAAACAAACTTTTATAACAGCTAAACCAAACGTTTCCAATGTAAATTTCCACCTTTATATAGTGTAGAAAGGCATCCTGAAGCCTGGAAAGTCATTAATTTGATTGTCCAGTATTTCCTTCATGAGATATTGCAACACTTAGAAAAAGTGTACAGCGCCAGCAGACAATGAATTTGCAGCACTAAAAAAACGAAACTTCATTAACAGCTAAACCAAACGTTTCCAATGTAAATTTCCACATTTATATAGTGTAAAAAGGCATCCTGAAGCCTGGGAAGTCATTAATTTGATTGTCCAGTATTTCCTTCATGAGATATTGCAACACTTAGAAAAAGTGTACAGCGCCAGCAGACAATGAATTTGCAGCACTAAAAAAACGAAACTTCATTAACAGCTAAACCAAACGTTTCCAATGTAAATTTCCACATTTATATAGTGTAAAAATGCATCCTGAAGCCTGGGAAGTCATTAATTTCTTTGTCCAGTATTTCCTTCATGAGATACAGCAACACTTAGAAAAAGTCTGTGTGACAGCCTGGAGAGACTGCTGACAGGAGGGAATAGACCCCACTGGGGCTGACATGGGCTAGCTACCCATGCTGGCAGTCTCTGACACTGTGTTCAGTTTGTTGGAGACACCCGCCAAGTGCTACAGAAAGTCTACAAAGAATGACACCCCTACAGCCTGCGAGAGCGGGGGCGCAAGATGGCTCAATGACTGACCACACGGTTACAGACCTAGGAACAAACATGACTACGAGCAAGAACACGGTGCATGAGACAATGGCAGCAGGACACTCACTTCAGGTCTGCACCTGTGGCTGGGCAAAAGTAACATCAGTTACAGGGTTGAAGATCCACCAAGGAAAGAAGCAGTGTTTGGGAAAGCCGAGTCAAGGGCCTCGCATTGACCAATACTTCTTACGAAGTAATGCGTCAAATCAGTCGAGTGAAGCACAGCGACGGGAAAAAACCCAAAGTTCGCAGAGCATCAGCCCCCCTGTCACTGAGGAGGGTATTATAAACACAGAATTGCAGGAGGTAGAACCCACCCAGCCACAGAGACCTCCCAAAGAGAACAAGATCAAAGGGCACAGACAGAGTGTGAGGTGGCCCAAAACTATTGAGAAGAGAGAGTGGGAAACCGTCAATAACGACCTGGTGAAAATGTTGGAGCAACAAGTGGGCACTGCAGAGAGAAAGCTGGAACACATCGGTGACATCATCTACCACTATGGAGAGGAGCGCTTTGGAGTGAACAGCTGGAAAACCACCAACAAAATACCACCACCAACCAAACCTAGGAGGCAACAAGAGATAGAGAGACTGATCAGGGAAAGAAGGGACCTGCGGAAACAGTGGAGAAAAGCCTCTGATCCAGAGAGAGAAGGTCTCATGCTGCTCCATGGGGACATCAAGCTCCGGTTGAAAACCTTACGAAGAGCAGAGAACTTGAGGAAACTTCGCAGGAAGAAGGAACACACAAGAACCCTGTTCTATAAAAATCCCTTCAAGTTTGTCAAAGATCTCTTCGCTAAGGACAAAAGCGGGTTCCTGCAAACTTCAAAGAAGGAACTTGAAGAGCACCTGGAAAAGGTCTACCAAGACACGAAAAGGCATGAACAGCTAGCCATCCCACATGATATCCCCCCCATTCGACCACCAGAGGTCAACATCGAGACCGGCCCTCCAAAATGGAAAGAAGTGGAGAACATGGTGGGCGTGCAAGATCAGGATCTGCACCAGGACCAAATGGAGTGTCATATAAGCTCTACAAGAACTCACCAGATGTCCTACGCTATCTTTGGAGGCTAATGAGAATCGTCTGGCAGAAGGGGATAATACCAAAGGCATGGCGAAGGGCTGGAGGTGTACTAATTCCAAAAGAGAAGGACGCAGATATCAGTCAATTTCGGCCAATCAGCCTTCTCAACGTTGAAGGGAAAATCTTTTTCAGCGTCTTGACACACACCACCTACCTGGAGAAAAAACGAGTACATTGACACATCCGTACAAAAGGCTGGAATTTCTGGATTCTCTGGCTGCTTGGAGCACACCAGTATGATCTGGCATCAGATTCAAGCAGCGAAGAAGAACAAAGGGGATCTTCATGTCATCTTTCTCGACCTAGCCAATGCCTTTGGTTCAGTTCCGCATAGCCTTCTCTGGGAGTCCTTCAACTTCTTCCGCGTTCCAACATCCATCACTACCTTGGTAAAATCCTACTTTGAAGACCTGCAGCTGTGCTTCACAACACCCGACTTCAAAACATCATGGCAGCAAGTAGAAGTAGGCATCATGGCAGGTTGCACGATCTCACCCCTGGCCTTTACAATGGCCATGGAGGTCATCATCAGGGCCTCAAAATGGGTGGCGGGGTGAGCGAACCAGGAACGGGATCCGCCTTCCACCGTCCGAGTATATATGGACGACATGACCACTCTGACCACCACTGCAGCTTGCACCAGGCGGCTACTTGGTAAGCTGCAGGAAAACATCAGCTGGGCCCGGATGAAAATCAAGCCGAACAA
Organism: Idiotropiscis lumnitzeri; assembly: GCF_059441095.1. NCBI lineage: Eukaryota > Metazoa > Chordata > Actinopteri > Syngnathiformes > Syngnathidae > Idiotropiscis > Idiotropiscis lumnitzeri. The sequence goes on along the minus strand of NW_028283600.1, from coordinate 7,182 downwards.
GTCACGTAGCATCTCGATAATCAAGGGAGAGCTAAAAGACGTGAAGTTCTGCATTGGTGACGAACCAATACCAACGGTGGCAGAACAACCTGTCAAAAGCCTGGGCAGATGGTATGACTCAAGTCTTAAGGATAAAAACCAGGTGCAGCAGCTAAGACAGGATATCATCAACGACCTGAACAACATCAACAAGACTCCACTACCAGGGAAGCTCAAGCTCTGGTGTCTGCAATTTGGGCTTCTCCCTCTCGTGATGTGGCCACTCACTGTCTACGAGGTCCCACTAACAACTGTGGAGAAGATGGAGCGAGCCATCACAGTATATGTGAAACAGTGGCTTGGTGTCCCACGCTGTCTGAATAACATCAGCCTCTATGGCAAAGGAGTCCTCGAACTGCCCATCACAAGTCTCACTGAAGAATACAAGTGCTCTAAAGTGAGACTACAGATGACGCTGACGGACTCCAGAGACCGGACCATCAGTGAAACGGCACCACCCCTGTCAACTGCACGGAAATGGACACCATCCAGTGCAGTGCAGCATGCCACAGCAGCCCTGAGGCACCGCGATATTGTGGGACACGTCCAGAGGGGAAGAGGAGGCTTTGGCCTTACAGCAAGCAAACCAACTTGGTGTAAGGCCTCAACCGCAGAGAGGAAAAAAATGGTCGTGGAGGAGGTGCGCCGCCAGGAAGAGGCTGAAAGGTCTGCAAAGGCTGTCTCGCTTGCCAAGCAGGGACAGTGGATGAGGTGGGAAGGCCTGGAGAAAAGAAAGCTTGGCTGGAGGGATCTCTGGGAGATGGAAGCTAGCAACATCAGCTTCATCATCAGAGCTACCAATGACGTGCTGCCATCCCCAAAAAACCTCCACCAGTGGTATGGCGAAGATCCAACCTGTGCCCTCTGCCCAACACCAGCAACTCTCAAACACATCCTGACTGGTTGTAAGACCAGCCTCACACAAGGCCGCTATACCTGGAGGCACAACCAGGTCCTCAAGAGCTTGGCAGCAGTGCTTGAAAGCAGGAGAACTACCATCAACTCCTTGCCCTTAAGAGCCACCACTACCATTACAGCACCAAAATTTGTCCGAGAGGGACAGGAAAAGCCCAACCATCCTTTTCTCAAGCCAGAAGTTGGTCAGCTAACCAAGGCTCGGGATTGGAAGATGCTGGTCGATATAGGTCAGCAACTAATCTTCCCAGCAGAGATTGCAACCACCACCCTAAGGCCAGACTTAGTGCTGTGGTCCCATTCATTGAAGACTGTCTACATTGCAGAGCTCACAGTCCCGTGGGAAAATGCAGTTGAAGAGGCCTATGAGCGTAAGAAGTTGCGCTACACTGAACTGGCGGCGGACGCACAACAACGAGGGTGGAAAGCCAAGGTCTATCCCGTCGAAGTTGGATGCAGAGGGTTTCTGGCCTCATCAACCATCAAGCTGCTGAAAGACCTGGGAATCCATGGACAGGCTCTGCGGCACACAGTCAGATCGCTCTCTAAAGCGGCTGAAAGAAGCAGCCAGTGGATCTGGATGAAGAGGAAGGACCCCTACTGGGCTCATAGATCAGCAACATGACCCCCGTCCCCCCTCCCCATCCCACCACTAATCTGCGTCATCCCACTTGAGTACCCAGGGCAGAACCATCCACCACAGTTAATTGGGCATGGGACATAAGCGCGGGCGTGATCAACCGGCCGCTGGCCACCATCGATGAGGGTGTCTAGTGATAAAGGCCGAAACACCCAGTGATTTGATGGAACACTACTGACGATGTGTCCCAAATTGACATCTTTCCCATTCCAACCATGAGACACAACCCCCATGCCACTCTCCATAGCAAGCCTAACCTCATGAGAATACCATCTATCGGCACAATGGACAGTTTACCATCACGTCCATGTTTTTATGATTCTGCTATGTGAGGCATTATCTCATAAGGGAAATACTGGACAATCAAATTAATGACTGTCCATGCTTCAGGATGTCTTTTTCCACGATATAAAGGTGGAATCTTTCATTGGAAACGTTTGGTTTAGCTGTTATAGAAGTTTGGGTTTTTATTGTGCTGCAAATGCATTTTCAGCTTGCGCTGTGCACATTTGCAAAGTGAGGCAATATCTCATAAGGGAAATACTGGACAATCAAATTAATGACTGTCCAGTCTTCAGTATGTCAGTTTACACTATATAAAGGAAGAAATTTACATTGGAAACGTTGAATTAAGCTGTTATAGAAATGTGGTAGTTTAGTACTGCAAATGCATTTTCAGCTCGCGCTGTACACATTTTCTAAGTGAAGCATTATCTCATGAGGGAAAGACTGGACAATCAAATTAATGACTGTCCAGTCTTCAGTATGTCAGTTTACACTATTGTTAGGTTGAAGATATATTTTATCCCATATTTTACTCTATTAGTATTGCAAAAGAATTGTTCCACAGCGTGACCTATGTTTGACCATATGGATGAGAAGACTTCAAGAGAAGCGGATGCCTGAAGACAGGATCAACGTCTACAACATCAAAGGAGGTGTGCCGAGACACACCTCTGAACCAAAAGGACTGAGACTTTAGTGCCAGAGCACTAAAAGGCATATCTGCCTTTTCAATCAGTAAATGACTGCCATTGATGTCTGTCTTTCCTCTTGTGTCTGAAATGTTTACATGTTCCTGCTGGTGCTCCCCCCTTCGTTCCTTAGTGCAAATACATTGTATTGTTTAGGGACTTCCCAAATAAAATAGAGGGCTCGGCGGAGTGTTCTCCAGAACGAAGTTGGAGATGTAACTGAGCACACCTCCGTTCGTTCTCCTTGCGAGTAAAAGATCAACTCTTGTCTTCCTTTCATTCATTTTGCCTTTGTTCAGTGAATGCTTAGGTGATTGAACCTGACATTATTTTGGTCCTTCGAGCGGGAAGCCAAGATACCTGAGGATTCCAGCGGGTGTGGTGAACTCCAGAAAGACCATGGCCATGGCAGGCTCACTAGAGAGAGCCTAAAAATCCTTTTCCAGGACTGGACCTCACCCCACCAGCTGGGATCTGACGGTTGACGGCGATCCAATGGAGGGAAGACAACAGTGGTGAGATATTTTTTTTTCGGGGGGAAGTGACTGACTGGAGGTCATTGCGCGTTAAGAATAAATAAATAAGTGTTCAGAATAAATAAATGAGCATTAAGAATAAATAAATAAAAATAAAACATAAAAAAGAAAAAAAAGCAAAGAAAGACATGAAGTAGAGATGAAATAAGAAAAGAGAAAGAAAGAAAGATAGAGAAAAGAGAAAGAAATTGTGTATAGATAAGAAATCCTGTGCATACTAGTCGATGGCAGGTCCATGAAGGACAGTGGAGTGAGAAATAAAAAAACCCTGTGAATACTAGTCAATGGCAGGTATATGACGGCGGAGTCCGAGAAATTCCGTGGAGAAAGTAGGACGGCGGAGTCTGTGTGTACACTTAAATTCCGTGTGTGAATGTTTGCGCAAACCGTATGTAAAGTGAGTGAACGGTGTGATTGGGGATTACAAATACCACTTGGTATTTTATCCGATGTAATACAGTAGGGTTGTACACAGCAGACTGGTGTGGATGCAAAGGCAATAATTCTCCACCTGAAAAGGTTGAATTGAGAATTACCACAACAGGAAATTTGAGTTGCTGTCCTACTGATGAGAAACCAGTTTTTAGAACACCTTAGGTGTTGACAAACTGGTCCAAATTTTCTAAAATGGGGATATTAGGTAGTAAAATAAAACCCAGGGATACGCTGCAGTGTAGAGATTGGAAGTTCATCGAAAAACAGGATCCTGATAAAACTCAGTATTTAGATACATGGATAACTGAACATGGCTTTAATGGTCAGTTAAATACACAAAAAATAGCCGCATTGCAGGGATCAATCATAGGAAAGACGAAAAAGACCCCAAAAAGATGAAGAAAAATGGCTTTGAGGAAACAGAATATTGGATGAGGGTAGCCTTAAAAAGAGAAGAGGGATACAGGAAACAAAAAGAGAATGAAAACAAAATAAGCAAAGGAAAGGAATGCGAAAAGTCAGATAGAGCAAATTACACTGAAATAGGAAGAGTAAAACAAAAGGATGATGAGACTTTTGAGCAACACAAAGTGAGAATGACAGCTGTGTTTAAAAATCACAGCGGGCTACAGGAAAATGGTAATGTAAATGGGCCATTTCAACAGCAGTTGAAGAATGCTTTCCATGCAGGCTCAAGAGAGGTAATTCATAAGTGGGTAAATAAACATTTCATTTGCCTGCCAACAGGTACCCTGGAGGAGTATGTAAATCACGCCCTCCATGCTGAGAAGATAGAAAATAAAAAGAAGCAGAGGTCTATAGACAGGACAGGTCAGGTAGGACAGGTAGGACAGGAGGTCTTTTATCGAGGTGGAAAGGGCCTAGGTAGCTTTAGAGGACAAAGGGGCAGACGACAGAGAGGAGGAAGAATAGGAAGAGGAGCAAACAGGCAAAATACATCAGGCTGCTGGCGTTGTGGTAAAGAAGGCCATATAGCAAGAGATTGCCCTGAGAAAAAGCAACCTTCAGCATGACTAGGATAGGAAGCATCTAAACAGGATTTAGAGGCTGATCAAGGAACAGATGAGTTTCTAGATGAAGAGGTCCTCCTAAATTTACAAGAGATATTGGCCTTTGATGAAATAACTGAGCTGAAATAACCTTATTGGTAAATGGGTCACCAATTACCTTTTTATGTGACACTGGTGCATGTAGGATTGCTTGTAATAAATTAATTCCAAATGATAGAGCAAGAGAAATGTGTCATAGTCAGATTTGCAAGTGGAAAACTGTCTAGAGTAACAGAATTAGAACCTGTGTGGTTGAGGGACCCAGAAGGACACTGAGTTGGTTGCATGAATTGAAATTAGGTTTACTTTTACAGAACAATGAGAGCCCAAGTTGTGGGGATGTGATTAATTTACAGAAAAAGATTATTGATGGCACAATTTATACTTACATGATCCGACAGACAAGGTATATCATTCTGATGATGGGTTTTACTTAATTGTATACTTGTGTCTTTTTCAGAAAGAGAGGAGTAGGTGTTGTGAAATCTTAATTGAATGAAGAAGTGAGCATGAGAAACCCTTGTAGGAGCATAGGTGTTTCCTGATTTTGTAGTTTTTGATTTGATACCTTGATAGTTTTGAGTGGCTTTGGTAAGGCTACAGTGAATTTGGAAAATTAAAAAAAAAAAAGGAGTGAGGAAAGTTTGACAGAGGGCAATGGGTATTGGTGTAATCGTAACTCATGAGTGTGCTGTAACAAAGAGTTAACAGCTCTTTGAAGTTAGATGCTCGTTCCCAAGTAGGGGGAGGAAGTCAGAGAGAGAGTTTGGTGATTGAAGAAGGTGTGACTTGAACAAATGAATAAGGATAAGAATTAGGTTCTGCTGTAAGGATGATTTGAAGAAATAAATATGTTATGTTTCATACTTCAGTTGATGATCTTTCTATTAAGGTAACTGTAGTTAGTAACTGGAATGAAATGCACAGATGGAAATGACACGGTAAAAAAAGATGGTAATTTGATAAGAAGGGCTAGTATTTACATTAGAAATAGAAATAGAAATAGAAATAGAAATCCCTTTATTGTCATTGTACTCAAGTGTGCAACGAGATTAGAGGGCTCCCCTCTCCAGTGCAATACAACAATAATACAGACAAATATATAAATTAGATAAATAAATAAGACTGAATAGGGCATATAGAAACACATCACAATGCTGTTTTGCAAGGTTAGGGTGGTCTCGTGTGTGTGTGAGAGTTCAGTATGGAGATGGCTCTCGGAAAGAAACTGTTTCTCAGTCTATTGGTCCTTGATTTGATGCATCTGTAGCGCCTGCCAGAGGGCAACAGGTCGAACAGGTGTGAGTTTGGGTGGGTATTGTCTTTGACGATGTTGAGAGCCCTTCTGAGGCACCGGGCGGTGTAGATGTCCGACAGCGAGGGGAGAGGGCAGCCAATAATCCTTTGCGCTGTTTTGACTGTCCTCTGGAGCCTCACTCTGTCCGCCTCAGTGCAGCCGCTGTACCAGGTGGAGACAGAGTACGTCAGCAGGCTCTCGATGGACGAGTGGTAGAAGGCCAGCAGCAGCTTCCTGTCCAGGTTGAATTTCCTGAGGACTCTCAGGAAGTGCAGACGTTGGCGGACCTTCTTTACCACTGCTGTGGTGTTGTGACTCCAAGAAAGGTCATCGGAGATCTGTACTCCCAGGAACTTGAACGTGTGGACCCTCTCCACACACACGCCTTCGATGCAGAGGGGGGGCGGCAGCGTCTTGTTCCTCCTGAAGTCGACGACAATCTCCTTTGTTTTAGCAGAGTTAAGGTGCAGTCTGTTGTCCTTGCACCAAGTTGTCAGTCTCTTTACCTCCTCTCTGTAGGCTGTCTCGTAACCTTCCGAGATCAGACCGACCACTGTCGTGTCGTCAGCAAACTTGACGATGGTGTTGTTGCCGTGGGCCGGGCTGCAGTCGTAGGTGTAGAGGGCGTACAGGAGAGGGCTCAGCACGCATCCTTGGGGGGAACCGGTGCTCAGCATGAGGGTGGAGGACGTGTAGGGGCCGAGCAACACAGTCTGGGGTCTGTTGGTCAGAAAGTCCTTAATCCAGATGCGTGTGAGGGCAGGGAGGCCGAGAGTGTCCAGTTTGGCGACGAGGATGTCTGGGATGATCGTGTTGAATGCCGAGCTGTAGTCCACAAAGAGCATCCTTGCATAGCTCCGCTGTTGTTCCAGGTGGCCCAGTACAACATGCAGAGCAGTGTCGATGGCGTCCTCAGTGGATCTGTTAGCCCGGTATGCAAACTGGTAGGGGTCCAGAGTGGGAGGAAGGCAGTCCGTGATGTGCTGGAGAACCAGCCTCTCGAAGCACTTCATAATGACTGGTGTGAGAGCAACAGGACGGTAGTCATTCAGGTGGACGGCTGGTGACTTTTTGGGGACAGGAATAATGGTGGAGGTTTTCAAGCAGGAGGGGATGACTGCCTGAGCCAGGGAGCGGTTGAAGATCCTGCAGAAAACATGTGACAGTTGGTGGGCACATGCTCTGAGGACCTTGCCTGGTATTCCGTCGGGTCCAGTAGCTTTTCCTGGGGTTGACCGTGTTCCTCTACGATGAGTGGGGGGGAGTTGGAGCTTGA